>NC_079342.1:8846091-9160257 GCF_029582105.1 Oenanthe melanoleuca
TTTTATGATTGTTCCCACTGACTGAACAGAGTAAAACTATTTCACTTTTAACCTGAAACTTTCTGTATGTCTTTGTTTCAGTGTTATAGCCCTTTGTTATCTAATTTTCTTATTGTGGAGATATCTCATGCTGCTTATCTCATGTTGATTTTCTTTTGATAAGCTAAGTTAGCTCAAAACTCCTTTTGGAAAGTGTTAAAATTTTTTCATTTTTAAAAATCTTTCTATTCCAGAAAGCTGCTACTCAGTGGTAGCCTGCTTATAAATACATAGCTTCTTTTATTTTCTTTGACTGCAATGCACTGAGAGCTGAGGGGGAAGGAAAAAAAAAAAAAAGAAAGAGTTCTTGCCATTGATGATAGTGACTTCTTATATTTCTTCTGTTTAATTCCCTTGTCCTGCATTCCTCGAGGGGCTAATTTTTGGTTTGGGATTTTTTTTCCATGTGGAACTCTGTGGAAAAGCATAATCTCTTCTTTTTATTTGGTTTGTTGGTTTGTTTTTTTTCTCTTTCCCCTCCCCTCTTCTTCTAGGACCAATTAACCCACCAAGAAAAATTGTTTTTTCCTGACCACTTCAGCCCCTGACATGCAGCTGTTTTGCTTTTGGTGGCTCTTATCAGTGGTCTGAAGCTCATCAGCAAAATACAGAGTAGTATCAAAGCTACCAGTTCTGGCAGAATTCTTTTAGAAACAGAATTCTGTTTAATCATTTCCACTTCACTGCTTTAGATGCTGAAATTACTTGAAAGTCGTGACAGCCCAGCCTAGGCTTGTTGCAGTGTTTGTGTTCTTTCTAATTGGAGCACATCAAGTGATGTACCTGACAGAAGTCTATTACATGTCCTGGTGCTTTGTTTATTCACTTAGCTCATCAAAGGACTCTTGAATGATATTGATTAATTCCCTTTCTCTTAATTGCCAAAATCTCCCTTCCCTGAGTTAGATATCAAGCTTATCAGCTGTGTATATGCAGTACTTTTATTTTAGAAAATCATCTTATCACTCTTACTTGTCTATCTTTGTTAACATGAGTGGTTCAGGAGCATTTTGAGATGGCTAGGACACAGTTTTTCAGCTCTACTTCATATTCACCAAATTCATTGGTGAGTTTTTCCTGCAGTATGGAAGAGAAGGTTATTCACTGGTCTTTTTTTTTTTCCAGTGTTTTGCAATGAAAAAGCGTTAATACTGCTGTTCCACATTCCATTTAACAAAAAGGAAGAATAAAAAATAATCATGACTATAACTGTTGTTGTCAGACAAGTATTTTTCTCCAATGGTTTTTGTCCTTCATCAGTGAAAGCTTATAATCCACTTTATCGTGTTTATGCTGATGAACTAGAAGAAAAGCTTGATTTTCAAAGAAAAGAAAACTTGCTGTTACAGTGAAATAGAATAAATATTTTATTTTACAAAGTGTATGTTTTGATTAAACAGAATATCTCACAATAACAATTTGCAGAATAACTCTCTTCAACTATAATCACACTTAAGGTACTGCTATAAGATTTTTGCTTTGTTCTTACAATAGTTCTAAATCCAAATATCGTTCTTTAAGATGTATTTTTATTGGAGAATATGTAACTGAGTAGTCTTAAGATGAGTCACCTTTTGCTTCTATAGCTGTCATGGAAACTGGCAAGATGGAAACATTGCCAAAAGATTGAGAAGTATTGGCAGTGTTTTAAAATTCATATACATCATCTCTACCTGTAGCATGGTTTTTCTTAATAAGAGCTTACCATTAATGTAGATAGGACAGGCTTAGCAAAAACCAAACACTAGTGCGTCTTGCTGATGTGTAAATTCAGCAGACCCACGGGATCACTTCGTGTGTGTGCATTTTCTCTAATGCATCCTGAGTTAGTTTAGTGGCTCTTGTGTTTTCACAGTAGTTCTTGCCTGCAGCAACACTCCTATTGCAGCAGTGTTTTGGGAGAGTTGATGCACAATTCAAAAAACTTAAGTTACATTTCTGCAATTATCTGAGGAAAGGACTTGTTCAAATCCTAACAAATAGACCTAAATGCTATAGGGTTATTCTGTATTGAAACACAATTCGAAATCAGGCTGACTTGGTCCTGCAGTCACATGTCTGCAAATACAGTTGTAGTGCCTCAGTGGATTTGGTGCTTATTTTCTTTTCCAGGAGGCTTTCTGATCCTCCTCTTGAAGAAGAAAAATGAAAGCCATTTAAGCAGTTGTTTCAGCATAAACTTCATTAAATATCCTAAACTGTAGTGAAACTATTTAATTCTTAGTTCTTTGTTTAAACATCTATTACTTGGGTATAAAATGTCAAGCTTGACACGGAATGGGACCACTGTAGGAATACACATTGAGATTTCTTCTCCAGTAACTGATTTATACTCTCATTTTTGCAATTCAGCAGTGAATTTACTTGGGTTTTTTTTTCTTCTATTTTTAACTCTATTTTAAATAATAGTTTGTTAAATTCAGCAAATTACTTGTAAAATGGATTGGAGTTTTTTGTTTATAATAAAGTTTCAGAAACATAGGCCATACATTTAGTCATGGCAAATGTAAATTTTAAAATAGGAGACTCTTCAAAAGATTGAAAAGAAAAAATGAAAAAATCCACAATTACAGGCTTTGAAACTTTGCAGTCAATCTCTTCAGACATGTGAAGAGATTGAAGAGCACAAATTATTTCTCTGGAAACACAAAAAAAATCAAAACAAGCCTCTCTTGCTATATTTAAATTTTTTAAACTCAGATGTAAATCTGTATACTTTACAATAGCTCAGTTGTTTCAGCTATCACCATGTGATAGAAAATTTATGTGAAGTCACATAGATTAATCTGAAAAAAATGCTGTTTTGATTTAATTATTTGCTTCTATTTAGAAAAAAAACTATGAGACATTAGTGAGAAATCATAGAGATGTGAAGTAGAGTCATGATGAGGATAAGAACATACTGAAAAACATATTTCTCTATATGAAAGCAAATAAACTCTGCCTACCTATCTGTAACAAAAATTACCAAAACATGCTATCCTGTTTCCAAACAATATTGCTGGATATTTGGGGGGTTTTAATATGTTTTCCTGATTTTTTTCCATATTTTTGTAGATTGGATTACTAAAAATTTTAAGAATTGCAGTTTAAACTTCAGAATCTTCAATTTATGGTTTGCTTCTTTTATTGAAATCATGATATAGAATTCCTGGTTACTGCTGTCTGCTGAGTGAAGGGCTGGTGTTCTCAGTTCTTTGTAACTAACACTTGCTGGTTTTAAGAGTGTACAGTGATTTCTGGTCATCTTTCATCTATCCAAGCTTGAAGTAGTCTATTACTGTGTAACATTTGAGAGTATATGACTACATTTCATGCCTTTTTAAAATGTTTATTAATCAGCTTTACTTGGGATTCAGTTTTGATGGCTCCATTTCAAATACTGCACTAATTAAGTGTAACCATCTTTCCAGTGTTAAAATACACTTTTGAAAATGAAAAGCCTTCGAGGATCATCAAGAGAGAAGTTTCAAGTGCTCATTAATGAAAAGTTACTCCTTCTACCTTGCTCTTACTAAAATCAGACATTTTTCAGTCAGTGGAATACAAATCTATATGCTGACAGCACTTTTTCTACCTAGGAAAAACATCCAGATGGTCTCAAATCTTCAAGATGTGAAAATGCATTTAAAAGACAACTTTGAAAATATACACTGAGACTTAAAATATAGAAGGAAAATCATTGTGTGATATTAGTTAGAGCTATAAAGATATAAATATTATGCACTTCTACTAACAGGTTTCACTATGGGTGCCAAAGAGCATTTTCATGTAATGACTAGCTAGGAGTAGTAGGAAAATGGAAGAGAAGACTCTGAGGGTCCAGTGTGTCTTAGGAGTCATGTTGGTCTGCAGTAGTTCTCTAATTCTGAAGAATTAGCGCAGTTTAAAAATACATTTGGGGGTTTTATTTACTGCTTATTTATAACCATACTAATGTGGGACAGCTCACCACTGTACAAGACATATTCATCAGAATGATTGCTTAAACACATCTGTATAGGAGCTAGTAACGTGATTGGATACTGTCTAGGCTGATTAATCAGTTTTTAATAAGACTTTAGACTTCAGTAGAAACAGAAATGTAAATAAATACAGTAGAGCAAGCTATGATTTCTCTTAGTTATACTGACTTGATACTAATCCAGATGAACCATTTGCAGTGCTTCATTTTCATCTGATTTTGGTAACATACATAAATTTATCCATCTGTGTAATTATCAATGTAGTTTTTTTCTTCAATAATGAGCTACATAGTGTATTTCCTGTATCATTATCTGAATCAACATCTACAGTAAGCTAACTTTTGCAGTAGCACTTGGATTCTCATTCAGGATAGTGGAAACAATTCAGTTACAGTAGGAGTGGTATTTTAAAGGATTTATAACACTTTTTTTTTTTTTAAGAAGCTCAAGAAACTGGCTTGGAACAGTAAGAATAGATGCAGGACAGTTGATGGACTTTACTCAGATTTTAATTTCTTCTGTTTTACTCTTTACCTGTGTAAAGATTCAGGTCCCCCTCCAACTCTGTTTGTTTCTCCTCTCTGTCCTTCCTCTAATCTTTAAATGAGAAATACATGTTATATATAAATAAAACCTTTCCAGTGAGTTTTAATCAGTTTTTCTTCTCTGCACAGTCCCTTCAATCTGAGTATGTTCAGTACTAAAGCCTTGCTGCTTTGGTGAAACCTGCTGGGCTGTTCAAATCAATGTCCTTCATGATGGAGAAAAACTGAAGAGGAGCAGCTGCTCATTAAAAGGAGGAACCTTCAATACAGGAAGAATTAAAACCTTAACACCAAGAGGAAACTTCTTAACAGGCAGAAATTGATGGTTAATGACTACTGCAGATGCACTGAAGTTGAATTTATGAAAATTACTACCCCATGTTATATACAAGTTTAAATTTTTTATGTTGAGACAGCTTGAATATATTTCTAATGAATTTCATTAAGACATTTATTAACTTGTGTACAGTGTTAAAATGTATATTAAAAGAATATTTTGATAAACTATATATAAAATTATGTAAAAACTAGAATATATTTTAATTTAGGGTCTACTTTGCTACAGAAATGTGTATTTTAAAGGATTTGTACATGTTTATCAAAGATATAAATTTTTTTATGAACAAGAGATTTCTCTTGTTTTATGGGTCCATCATTATTGCTTAGAGCCTAATGTAATTTACTTTTTTACTAATTGGTCTTCTGGTAGTTTGATGGAAGTCTAACTAGTGAGAGACTTGTTATTACAATACCAACTAAAAGCACTTGATACATAGTCTGCTTTCCACTTCTGGCTGCTAATGTTTCTTAAGGAAACACTATGAAAGAAAAATAAAGGGAAAATATTTGTTGAGATGTGATGTAATTACATGTTCTACTGCAACAGAAAAGTAATTTATGTGATGACTCAATTGTACAATTAACAGTTTTTCAATTGTCTTAAAGGATTTATGTTTTGTTTTCAATATAGAGTGTTAACTCTTGCTATGCAATATATGCTGCAAAAATGAAGGCAGACCAAACTGAAGTTGGTAAAAATGTACAATGAATTAAGTAGCACTGCATACTTGCATGATTTTAACCTACATTCAGCAGTATGTTTACAATTTCCTTGGCAACACACAGTAATTGTTGGACATGTATTAAATTTTTATCTATCAATTGGATGCTTCATAAACTTCTACATTTGTTGTTAAGCTGAGGCAGCCTCCTGTATCATGGAAGGTTTCTGTCATAGTAAAGATGCTCTTTGTTCTGTGGAACACTCAGTCGTGATTAGGAACAAGGCTTAGGATGAAATGGTGTTACAGGGAGGTACTAAAGATCATGTGTAACATTTCCAGAACTCAAAAGTGCATGCTAAGGAAAAGAATATAAGCAGCTGTGAGGATTTGATTTGCCCCTAATGTACAAGACAAAAACAAAACAGATTCATTACTTGTTTGTTTTTCCAATATATGCAGAAACTTGAAAGTAAAACTTAGTTGAATTGTCAGTCTTTGTTCCTGAAGACCTTGCTTTACAACTGATGCTAAGTCCTACATCATTTTTAAAAGGATCAGATCACAAATTGCAAAGGAAGGTTGTACTGAAAGTGTTAAAAAGCAATACTGAGAGCAGCTATAAAAATCAAAATCATTGAATAAAATTTACATGCAATACTGTACATTTTTGCCACTGTGTATATGTAATATATACACACACAAAGTAGCATATGTGTGTGCATATATATACAATAAACTGTATATGAATTATAGATTAATGGTAAGTAATTCTACCTCTCAATTTTCTCATGTACTTTGTTATAAATAGTTTTCCTTAATAAAATACTGATTAATTTTGAAATGTAGAGATATATATATATATATACACATGCAGCTAATTGATAATAAAATGCCTATCTAAGTAAGCTTTGTTGCTTCTTGGTTTTTTCTTGGATCTTTTGATGATTTGATCTGTAATTGAAGATAACTTCAAAATCACCTTCTTTCCTATAAACCATGTAATGTACTTAAAAGCAGGATGGCATTGCAAAAGGCCATTAGCAAGATAGATACCTTTTTCAACAGTCTGTCTAAACCCTCTTGTATTTGCTTTGTATAATGCCAGGTATTTAATCAACATGTTGATATTATGATGATATTATATTTCAAAATACAGTCATTTCAAAGCTGTGTCTGAACTGAGGAATCCTTCCTGGGTGAGACCCCTTGTTACAGGTGTAATATACCTTGACTTTTTTGCATGTGCAACAGGTCTCATAGTCCCACAAACAGCAGGTTCTTTGTGCATAACCATCTAAACAATTTCACTTCCTTTAGGGTTTTGTCCTTCCTTCAATTTAAAACTAGTCACAAATAGTTCTAACATTTGTTTACCTCTGTTGCTGATTTTCAGCAAATTTGTTGCATTACATGACTATTTATTATTTATTAGTGCTTAATATTCTTGTCAGCCTCTATTGCAATTGATGTGGACAGTGTGTAATTGTTCCACAGCCACTCTAAAGGAATGGAAAAGCTGGGAATAGAGCAGATGCTTTCCAACTTGCCCAAATTCTGGTGACAGTCTGCTCTAAAAAGACAACAAGGGGTTTCTGCCATTGCAATTGGATGAATGGTGATTTGAATGTGCAGACAGGAAGAACAGCTAATTAAAAGGTTTCTAATAGATAGGAATCAGCCTCTTCCTTGGCCATTTTCTAAACTCTTATTGATTTATTAGATGAAATACATAAATACCAACTTATTACATTATTATACATAAGTTTATTATTATACATAAATACCAAGGGTGTGGGTTTTTTTTTTTTTTATTTTATTCATAAGTCAATATTCTGCAACAATCAAATTCTTAACAACAACAACAAAAAAATGGAAGTGAAAGGTCAGAAAGGTCTTTTAGAACCTTGTAGCTTTTAAGAAATAGCCTGAATTTCATTTTGTATTCTGTGTTCACTTGTCCTTAAACTCTGCCATTTCTGTTCCTTCGAATATGAATATATCTGGTTCTGGGAGAACACACTGTAGCACACAAGATCTCTAAAAACATGAATGGATGGATTAAATAAATCTAAAGGTCTTTACTGGGCATAATATTCTGTGGCTAACATCTTATGAAACAGTTAATCATCATCATCTCTTTTAAAGTTTGCATTATAAAGCTTTTCAATTAGGGAGATGCTTCTTGTTACAGATTCAGAGACTATTTTTCAATTACAGTACTGCAGAAAGAGGAGGATTTTAGTTTCTATAATAACTGTTCTTTACTGACAGCTAAACAATGAAAGGCCTCAAAAGGTTTGACACTTGATTAGATCTACACTGTAAAGTGCAGCAGGCAAAAAATATGGTAATTAACGGCCTGATCAAGTAAATCACTGAGCTATGTCTTTAACCTTAAGCATATGAGCCATCTAATTAATTAAAAGTGAACATAGATATTCATGTTTGTAACAAATCCACCTTTGGATCAATATTTCTGTCAATTGTTAACACAAGCCTTTTTGTCAAATAAAATGTGCTGTATTGCAAGATCCATTAACCCACACACGTTAACTTTTTTAACTTGAAAACTGTAACTACCTCCTAATACATTATTTTGATATTGACATTTGTTAGCATCAGGAGTTTAATATCTAAAAAGGCCTTATGAAAGTCTCTGGTACAGAAAATACCTTACAAAGATTGCTTGTTTTTGTAGTCTGTATCTAACCTACCCGAAAAAGCAGTTTTTTTCTTAAGCTCATCACAAAATTAACCAGTATTCCGTATCTGAAAAACTTCAAAATAAATGTTAGTTCTATTACTAAGTTTCTTACGAAGTCTGGTCCAGGTTAAGGATGGTTAACATTTTGTCCCTGTTTGAGTAAAGCAGAGTAGAGTTCCCATGTAGAAAATCCCATGACTAATTATTCTCCATCTGGGAATGGCCTATTTATGCCTAATCTTCAGTCAGTTTTTAGTCCACCTCAGGACCTGTTACTCATCTCTCCAGGAACTAATTTTGGAGTGAGACCGTTTCAAATACTACACTAATTCTGTGTTATCTGTGTGTTCACCAACACCAGTTTTCACCTCTGGCAGGGTGGCAATGCAGGGTTTCCTGTGGGCTGTGACAGGCTGAGATTTATGAAGACATGTAAAATGTTCATATTGAGAACCAGCTTCCTCAAAAATGTACTGTCTTACAAGGATTGGTCTAGTTATTGAGTTTGAAAGATTTCATTTGGAAAGTGCATTGTTATTATAGATCAGTTCTAAAATTAACTAAAATTGCAGAAGCATACTGAGCTTTCTCTTAACAAAAATAGGATCAGAAAAAAATCTGTTAAAAAGTGAGTATCCAGTAGAGGAATTTCCACAGTTTATGGACTGTATTTCAGACAGAAGTGACTGATACTGGTTTAAAACCTTGCTTCAAATGAAAGTTGTGTAAATGGGTTAGACCCAGAAGCCTGGTAAGGCAGGGAGAAAAGAGTCAGACTGTGTAGTTGGAGTATTTCTGGAGCATGATAGGGTTTGGCTTTTTTTTTTTTTTTTTCCTTCTTGATTTAACAAGTTGAAAATCTGCTGAATAATTCATGAAGAGTGGAAGGGCTGAATCTTCCTGGAATGATATACAGTGTACGTACTGTGGCACAGGAGAAACTGCAAAGCTTTGTATCAGTTGCTGCCGTTTCTGCTGCCGATTGCAAGGTGCTGCTGCTTTTGCTGTTTTCACAGCTACAGAAACCTCACTCGTGCTCTGGTCTGCCAACAGCCATTTGCCTCCCTATGGACCCACCTTCACCAGCCACAATCTGTGGGCTCTCTTGCAGCCTACCTGCCTTGGACACTGCTGGTATTTGGATCGTTACTGCAAACAGCATTTTCTGGACCTCGCAGCTTGTATGACTGAAACCTGCCTTAAGAGTCTCTCAGCTGCACACCTCCCGTGTGCTTGGTGAGGACTCCTGCAGTAGGACTTCTGACCCAGACAAGGATGGGATTTACAGGGCAAAGTCAAAACTGAGCTGCATTCAGCGAGATGCCCAACGCCTCTTCCTGGAGTGCTAGTTCGCCTCTGCTGCTGCTCTGGGAGGACTCCTCCGGGACCCGCATCTTTCTGTCACTGCTCTACGCAGTCTTAGCTATCTCAGGGACTTTATCCAATGTGATGGTCATCTATTTAGTCTTCTCCTTCAAGAAGCTACAGACAACCAGCAATGCCTTCATCGTGAACGGCTGTGCGGCAGACCTGAGTGTGTGCGCCCTGTGGATGCCCCAGGAGGCTGTGCTGGGGCTGCTGCCCCCCAATTCCTCCTCCCTTCGCTCTGCGGAGTACCGGCTGCTCCGAGGGGGGCTCCTGGGCCTCGGCCTCACCGTCTCTCTGGCCTCGCACCTGCTGGTGGCTTTCAACAGGTACGTGCTCATCACCAAGCTGCCCAGCGTGTACCAGGCCCTCTACCAGCGGAGACACACGGGCTGCATGATCGGGCTCTCCTGGGCCCTGGCCCTGCTCCCGGTCCCGCTGCTGCCCGGGCTCTGGACCCTGGGCTCAGCCCAGTCGGACGGCAGCTCTCGCTACAGCGCCCTGCTCCTCGCCCTGGCCGTGCTGGGCCAGACCGCGCTGCTGCTCCACTGCTACCTCGGCATCGTGCGGCGGGTGCGGGGCAGCGCCAAGCGGGTCAGCGTCCTCAACTTCCACCTGCTGCACCAGCTGCCCTTCCCCGCCGCGCCGCCGCCGCCTCGCCGCGCCCAGCGCCGCCTCAGCAGCGTCTCCGTCCTGCTGCTCTGCTGCGTGTTCCTGCTGGGCACCCAGCCCCTGGTCTGGGTCAGCCTCCTGGGCTTCTTCCTGCGCCCAGCGCCGCCGGCGCTGCAGGCCGCCAGCTGGTTGCTGCTCTGCTCGCTCTCGGCCCTCAACCCGCTGCTCTACACGTGGCGCAGCGAGGAGTTTCGCCGGGCGGCCCGCTCAGTCCTGCCCCGCGGCGAGGGCCCGGCCACCGCCCCCCGCCCCTCCGCCGCCGCGGGCCCGGCCGGCGCCCCGCCCTGCCCGCAGCTGCCGCGGCGCCGGGGCACGGGGAGCAGCGCCAGCGCCGCGGCCGCGCCGCGCTGAGGGGCCGGGGCGGCGCCGGGACCGCCGCGGGCCCCTCAGACCGCTCCGCCGGCGGCCACCGCCCGTCGGGCAGCCGAGCCGCCCCGGCCCCCGCCCCGGTAGCGCTGCTGCCTCTGCACATTCTCCTGTTGCTCCTTGCTATCCCCACGCACTTCTTGCCCGCTCCTCTTCCACCGCACGGGCAGCGCTGGGTGCTTCCCGAGGCACCGGCACGGACGCTGGGCGGGATCTCCCGCCCGCCCCTCAGCCCCGGGCCGACACGGCTGCTGCCCGCCCCCGGAGCCGGCCAGGACTCCAGCCAAAGCGGGGCATTAAGAATCTGGGATAAGCGGTAAATATGGCAACGCACGTAACTGTTGTTATGCTCTAAAGATTTCAGTATGAGACAGGCACCTAGACAGCTCTTTCTGAGACATATGCAGGTTTGTTTTTATAAAATCGATGTAATTCTTTCAGCATTTAAAGTAGTCCTTTGAAGTGAGCTCCCTGAGCACAACGCTCGTTCGTGAAGAACTGGCAGGTGTCTCATTACACAAACACGCACACAGGCACCGGGAGCTGCTTCCTTTCCCCCAGCATACCTGATCTCTGTGCTCCATGCAAGACCCTCCTTCAGCTTTCTCTGGCAATCTTCAGGATGATGCTGTCTTTGGATACTGTTAAAAACAAAAACATTTTCACCTTTGTGGTGATCTGGTTTGGATATTTTGTTTTGAAAGCTCTTTAAGGCCTGTTTTAGCAAAGGCCTTTGCCCATGGGCACTCGATAAAATACAATGCAATATTAGATAACAGACTGCTGTTATCCATCTAACCTTGTCACCTGTTCAGTTACCAGTTTGTTGTGTTTCTCTTAGATGTATTATTGCAGAAGTATGATTTCACAGCCTCTGCCAGATACAAAATAACATTCTGTGTGGCATTTGGAAAGGAGACAGCTCCTCGCACTGAAACTGCGGTGGTGAGTGCTGCAGGCCCATTCCTCCCAGAATGGTCTTAAAATCCTTGTATTTCCTTCTCTGTTGCCTGACTTCCTCCTTCCTCTTTTCCAGTACAGTTGCTGTTGTTCTCATGGTGATGATACTTAGTGCTGTGTTTGCCTTTTGGCATAAATATCTGGAAGAAGGTAGTTTTCTGAATCCTTGGGCATCCACAAGCAGTATCACCTAAGTCGTGCTGTCTCGAGAAGAATGGACTCTTGGGAACGTAGGAAACTTTGTCACAATAAGAGTTTGTTGCACTGGGTGACACAAACTTAGAACTCTCATGAGGTAGTCTAATGGTGGGATAATAACAAGGAAAAGACACCCATGATAGGTAGTAACATAAAAGGCCCTTTGGCCGTATTTTATAGTGCCCCACACACTTTGCTTGCTTTACCTGGTCGAATTTGAGTTTCCACAGAAAATGCTTTAAGTGAAAGGGAATATTTTTTTTTTTTCCCCAAGATTGAGGCCTGTTTGATATCTAAAAGCCCCATACCAATATTTTGTATCCTTGCATTAAAAAAATCTCCATCATCACAGAAGAGATACTTGTTAAGGTCAGGATTTGAAAAACACGAAGAGTGGAGGCCTCAAAAGGATTTTTTTTGACATTCAGAAAATGTATGAACATCTTGAAAACAGCTTTAGCCACTTCCAAGCACCTGTGGAAAAGTAAAATTAGTTTCCTTAAATCTGAGGCTTACAGAAAGCTTCTTCCTTCATCTTGGAGATAATGTTCCTCTGAGTGATGGAATCAGAAAGATGCAGAGGGCCAGCAGGGAAATATTAACCATACAAGATACACAAGATTTATTTTGTTAACACTGTGCACATATCTTAGAGAGTGAAGGAGCCACTATATCCTTGTTGTAATATCTTATCCTCATCGCAGTGGCTGTGCTTTAGCTGTCTTTGTGTAGCAAATGGAGAAAGAAAACTGCTTCACCTATCCCAATACTGGAAAATATTCTAAAATATTCTAAAATAAAGCTCAACCAAGGGCCAACCGAGGGTAAGACCCTGTTCAACTATAAAATAACCCTTAGGCTGGAACCCACGGAAAAGTACATAATGCCACCTTCCACCACTGCTAAAGGAACTCAAGGCACTTGGTAAAGCTCAATACTGGGCCCATAAGCAAAAAAAAAAAAAAAAAAAAAAAATCAAACTCTAAAATAAAAAATTAGACAATGCCTCTCCCCTATTTTTGGCTGCGGAATACGTTAGTCTGGAATTAAAGCAATAACATGTTTCAGAATTCAATGTCCAAACCATCATATAACTGGAACTTCTGGGCTTCTTCCCTTGTAAAATAGCATGCAAGTTAAATCTGAAATGCCTGTATTTTATATAGACCACATTTTAAATGCAAATATGTATAAAAATGCTATGATGTACAAAACTCTAGACAGCTATCCTTATGCTATGCATCAATTCCAGAAAACAACTGGAAATCCCTTGGAAAGTTTGATGTAATTACATCTGACTGTAAATCTTTGACTGTTTTGATATACTCAGGTGACCTAAATAACACTACGCAGAAAAAGAAAGTAATTTAAAGTAATTAAGAAAGAATATTTGTCTCAAGATCAGTTTCTCTGAGAAATTACTGCTCTGAAAAGTCCTGTATGCCTTGTTCTACAGCCATAATCTTTGTATTTCCACATTGTAAATACTCCATGGTAAATTGCAGTGGAAGCTCGGCTTGGCTCAAGTTCTCCTGGTTGTGTGGTACTGCTTCTTGGTTAAGGAAATGGATTTCATTCTCAGTTTTTGTCATTCTATGCTTTAATTTACAGATGATTTATATGTGTCCTCTGCTAGTTTAGTGGTGATTTTTCTTCGATGTGAATTTATGTCATGCTCCAAAAACTAATTTACAGACACAAGGGATATGTTGCCAATTGCCCTTTAAAATGTCTCAACCAAACACTCTTTCAAGAGGTGTAAATGAAGATGATGGAAAATCCTGTCAGCAATTCAAATGAGGTTTGCTTGAACTGAGTTGCTCCTTTCCTCTGGTTTTGTGCCAAGCAAGTTGTCTGAGCGTGGCCTGAAGCTGCCCTTCCTAGATTGGCTGGCATTGACATATTTTAGCTGCCTTCATGTGCTTAGATGGGAGGTGAGAGCTCATTAAACATTGAATTTATGATGCAGTAGTACAGGTCAGCCCCGTTTTTGGTATGCAATAGTTGCCTATTCCTTTGCTATTTTCTCAGGGCTTCTGGAAACAAGAGCAGGTAGGAGTTAGTAATAGTCTGGATGAATTGTGGCCAGTTGTACTGATGTGCTTGAAAAGTCCCATTTGGTATGTTATGACCCAAATAAATCTGCCTCTCAGTTTGTGGATTGCCCATACAGAAATACATGTGGGACCTGCTTTTTGAAAGTAAAATTGTAATGCCTCAAAACAACACCCTGAGGCATGGGTTATTTGTAAAAATTGCTTGTAGAGAGTGTTCCTGAAGTTAGAGTTTGGATTCAATCTTTTGAAGTCACTCTTAATTCAAAATAGCTATCAAAAGCTGTAGAGATGCTTTGTGAAATTAGATAGCTATGACAGTATGAGTTTCCACCAAAACTGGGCAATCATTGCTCTCAAAAAAGGTGTGCAAAGGAAGTGCAGGCAGCAAGGTGAAGCTGGGAAATTATGACAAGTGGAGATGAAGAAGGCAGGACAGGGGCACTAACAGTTTGATCCTAAGAAACAACACAGAAAAAAAATCTGAAAGCCAGAAGAGGCCTGGGATTATGATAAAATTAAACATCTCAAATTCTTTGATTCTTTGTATGTGAGGAAATAGAATTCTATGCTTTTCTTAATAAATAAAAACATGCACTTGTATTCTCAATTTTTTCCTTTAACAAAGCATTCCATACACCAGCAAATTTTCTTTAAACTCTGAAATCAAAAAAGGTATGAGTTACATCAGCAGTCCTGTGGAGACTGCATTCAACAGCAGTACTAGACTGACAGGTAGAGATAACATCTTAGCTAACCTCCAGATTCAGTCAGCCATAAGCACACTGTGAACCTTTTTTTTCTAACTACCAAGTTGATGCTATTTTTAAAAAAACCCACATACAGATTATTTTCAAATGAAGACATTTAAGTGTAGCATTTCATTAAAGAAAAAAGTGACAACATATACTTTAGCTTTCTATTTCATCTTAAATCACATAACTAGATTATTGCAATATTCTTTAAATTCAGAAGTCCCTTTCTCAAATGGCAGCGAAAATAGCTTTTCTCGTGACTGTTTAACTTCTAAGAAAGCTACTTTTTTTGCTCTTTTATGTCAATCCTTCCCATGCACTGTCATCATTTTACCAGGGTAATAGTCTATTTTCTTTCCTTCTCTTTCCCTTTCTTCAGTATCTTCTGTAATTTTCTTCACTAAGGGAAAAGTTATTGATTCTGCTGATCAGGGCACAACTGCTTGAGGAGGGTAAGTTTTGGGAGACAATTGCAAACTAAGACTAAAGAAGTGATGGACAAATCTCACATACTTGAATTTCTGTTTAAAGAGTGAGTAGGTATTAAAGTTGGGCTTTTACTGTGCAGAGCAGTGGACAAATTCCTTGTCTATATTTACAGATATTTGCATTTGAGTAAGCCTGTGTCAAAAAATAATAACATGGAAAAAAAATGAAAAAATAGTTGAAGATTGAAGAAAAAACCTTTTTGGCTGAAGAGTTCAATCATAGCAACTTAACAAAAGCAGCATCATTACAAAATAAGCACCTTTATGCTTATTATGATTACTAGTCTGTTACCATACATGGTGATTTAATGATCTCTTCTAGTGTGGAAAACATGACCTTACAGGACAATAGCTCTGCTTGAAGAGCGTGGGCCACCTTGTCTGTTTATTGTCAAGGAGTTCAACATGGTAAGGGCCCCTGTGCAGTCTGCCCTACATTGAGTCTGGAGGGATATTCATGAAAATAAAGAACTGGAAAAAATCCTGAGGAAAAAAAAATACTTGTGGCTGCTTTCTTGCCTGAAGCTTTGAGTTTGTGAAGAGGCATAATAACCTCTCCAAGAAGGCTGACTGTTTGGTGTTTAGGGAAGACTGTAGAATGTCTAACCTGCAACTCCAGACATCAGGCTTGTCATCAGTTTAGAGCCAAGCTTTTGAGAGCTGCTCAGAAGGAAAGCAAACTCCCAGTTGAAGGGGGAGCTCAAGCCAGTCAAGGGAGCTGTGTAGCACCTTAGACTTCACCATGCTGAACTTATCCTCTTGTAAGACAATGGGGTTGAAGTTATGAATAAAAAAAATGTACCTCTGCCAAAATTTTTCATCATTTTTTAAATGTCTCTTTTTTCTGTATTTCTGGGGGATTCACTCCTGCTTCCAAAGTTTTTTCTGCTTCTCTAGAATTGACAGCTGATGAAAAGCATAATTAGTATTAATTGCTAAAGAAACACAAAGGAAGGAAGAATAAATCTCATCCTTACTGGACTGAATCAGCTCTGGTGGTTTAAGAGCAAGGCACACAGAACAAAAGTAGAGCTCCTGTTACTGAAAAGATTCACTGAAGACCAAAGATGCCTTGTGTTCAGGCTGTCTTCACCTGCTCTGTAACAGTCTTAGGGCAGAATTAAAAACAGAGCTATGCTTCAGGCAAGAGCTGCATCCCTTCTGATCTGTTCTGAAGCTGATGATGTGATGGAGGTGTAATGTCAGTCACAAAGCAACAAAATGAGCATTAGCAACAGAAGAAAACTGTGAAAGAGAGAGTTTGAGAGACAAAGATGATGAATTGAAAAATAGTCAGTATTATAAAACATTGTGCAAACTTTGCTTCATGCTTCATGTTCCATATCCTCTATGTTTTCTTCTGACCCCTATGTCTGCCTTGCCTCTGTGAATCACAGTGCTGAGATAGTCAGTTTCTTCTCAGCCTGGAGCCTCTGACACTGAGTTTGATGTTGTTTCATTAAACACTATTGCTGTGATTCTCTATATACTTTGCATCTTCCATCCTAAGGTTCAGTGAGATGGCTTAGCAGTGTTGTCGCTGTGGAGACAGGAGCATCGAGGTTTGAACAAAGTTAGTAACCAGAAATATTGTGAAGATATGTGAGTAGTATTTCTTCATATCTATGTTTGAGTATTACTCTTTTGTCTTCTGTTGCATTTCACCCATAGCCATCTACACATACTGGAATAGCTTCATTTCAGGAGTGTCCCTTTCCATAAAAATATCTCTTTCAATTCATCCTGTTTTATAAAGGTAGTGATGAAATCTTGCAGGATTTGAAATGTTCAGCCATATTAGTTCCTCCAGTGAGCATAATTGTCCCTCTTTTATTCAACAGAGCACCTCCCCTTACTCTAGTTCAGTTTTTCTCAGTTTGTGGCATTATTTCTCTTGGGCAGATTAAATGAAAGAGTTCGTAGGTTACAACATGGGGAAAAAATAGCCAGCCTCACTACTGCTTCTATTTGATTTTAAGCAAAATAATTTTTTTATCCCTTCCACTGTGGCTACTAGTTTTTTTTTTGTTTGTTTGTTTGTTAGGTTTTTTTTTTTGTTTGTTTGTTTGTTTGGTTTTTTTGGTTTTTTTTTTTTTTTAATGCTAATTAAATCAAGGCAGTAGAACTCTATTGTGTTAAAAATAGTGATAAATAGAAACACAAAAATTATGCATTGTATAAACAGTAAATATGAGCTCTCTGAATTTCACAGTAGATATCTTGCTTGGCTCTTTATTGTTTAATGTAACTGTTATGTACATATGAACAGGGTTAGGACAGTCATGCAGATTTAACAAATGATAGCTCTGAGCTGAATTAAAGGCATGAATTCATTTTCCTTTATCTCATGCATCATTAAATATTGCTGTCTACTGATTATCTATATAATACCTGTCACCTGATAGCAACCACGGTCGTTATGGTAATGTCAAGATTATAATTATAGTCCCTTCTGCAATGTAGTCATACTGTGCTAAAAAAAATCCTTGAGATGATAGTGTCCCATGCTTGGTATCAGCCCAAACACAAATAAATTTTGAGAGTGTTGAGGGGAAGATATTTTGTTACTGAGTTCTTAACATTCAAGAATTATGTACTTACATGTACATACATGTGTATGTAATAAAAAAAATATGTAGCCTTTTGAACAATGGCTTTGTTTCATTTGAGATAGACAAAACTTGTCAGAACTTCATATCCTTTGACAAGCATCCCTTTGGCTTAGTTTGGGAATTTAGGAATTTTTTAAAAATGGAGTTATTGCTTAGAGAAATCTTGTTTCAGAGAAAGCATGTGTCAGAGTGGTAGATGGGCCCACACCCTTTTGCAGTAGAGCACATGGTGCCCCAGGTGTTCTGGCTACTCCTCCCAAGGTCTCTGTCATGTCAGAAGCTGGTGAGCCCTGGGCACCTCAAGTAATGTTCCAAGTCTTCAAAATATTCTCCTTTGAAAGCAGAGATTTTTCTGTGAGAAACAAATGGCTTCAGCAATGTGTGAGGATTTAGCCATGTTTTCCTTGCTGTCCTGTGAAGAGTGTATTAGTACTGGCATGGTGCCAGAGCTTTTTC
Source organism: Oenanthe melanoleuca (assembly GCF_029582105.1). NCBI lineage: Eukaryota > Metazoa > Chordata > Aves > Passeriformes > Muscicapidae > Oenanthe > Oenanthe melanoleuca. The sequence continues at coordinate 8,864,275 of NC_079342.1, forward strand.
AAAGGCATTAGTAGCTTGCCTAGAGCATCAGTAAAGATCTTGATTCTCCCATTTTGAAGGGAAGCAATAGGACCTATTCCAAAGGGAAATACATGCTTTTGTCTCACATTTGGATAATTAAAGATGGGTTTATTGTCAGGCTCCCCTAATTTAGATGCATGTCTAAATAGTCAACTAACATAACAATTCTATTAATGGTTGTTCTCTGGTCCTTCTTTTGCTACATTACTCAACTGTGTTCTGCACGTGGAATTACTGAGGTCAGGAAAAGAGAAGCTAGATGGCACTATGGTCCAAAGGGATCGTGTGCTGCTGGTGAGCAGGGTGAAGCTGTGCGAGTTATCTGGTCTAAAAAGCCTCTAGAATTCAACAAATATCAGCAAAAACAGGGTCAGAATTTTTGGAGTGGAGTTAGGGAGAGAACAGGCTGATAAAATTAGTTACCTTTTTGGGTTTTAAAACACAGACTTAAGCATATAAACATGAAAAAGAAAGCAGATATAAAATGGCTGTAAGATTGCCTACACAGATAAAGCTGTGAGAAGTAGTTTCTGCATGATTGCCTTAACATAACTTAAACACATTTGTGATTTTTAAACATATGCTCAGATATTTCTGTTTATATACATTATTATTTATGGAAATAGGTAAGCTATGTACCACATATGTGCAATTACAGGAAATCAACACACTCATGTGATTGGGTCCAGCAACCTAGAGGGGAAAAATAATCCACCGTGAAGCACTCATTAAACCTTCCTTTAATGACTTTAAGGATAGAGGTAAAGGGGCCTACATTACCAAAGTATACATTTCATTCAAGCAAATATCTGGAGTAGTTATTGTAAGAACTCATTAATTTGTCTTTATATCCATATATTTTTGCTATGATATGTCAGTTTTTATAATCTCTAGTTTTTACTGTTTTTTAGTTAATGAACATAAGTAATTCATCCATTTGAAATGAAAGACAGAATACACTAATATAGTTTTTATTAAAACTGCAAGGCAAACCAAAGCCTTTACCTAACCAGTAATTACTATTTACGAGCACAAGTAAGCAGTTTAAGCTTAAGAACTCCTTAGAAAAATGTCCAAGTTATTAAAACACAAAACAAATAAACAAAAACATCTGGAAACTTTGGAATTCTGCGCAAGTAGGCAGTTTAAACTTAAGAATTGCTTAGGAGAATGTCAAAGTTGTTAAAACACACAAAAAAAAATAAACAAAAACATCTGGGAGCTTTGGAAGTCTGGGGAGGTCTTAATTTATAATTATTTTAAAGTCTCAACATTTGAAAGTAAATAGAAACCCATCAGAGAAACATGTGTAGTAAAGCCAGCCTCTAGGCTTTTTCATTTCTATCTTTTGCTTATACAGTGAAGGAGTCTGCACTGCAGCATGCCATATTTGAACCAAGGTCTTTTGCTAAAGAGAGAGTCCTTTTTTTAGAGGAGTTCAATAGTTGTTGTCTTAAAGGTGAGGTATTGCTGTACAATTTACACAAATGTGTATGTGTCATGAAAGAGATGCAAAAAAACCCTGATTTAGTAGGATTTTATCATGGCAGAAGGTAACAAAAAATATCATATTGTTCCTTCAGAGTTCAGTATATCATTAATGTAATGGGAAGAGGTATGGATGAGTGTGTAATTAATTTGGAAATGCTAGGAATGCTTCCAGGTTAGTAGTTGCTAGGAAGACACTTGCAGAACTTCTGCAAATCCTGATAAAAAAAGGATGAGCAAGATGACTATAAAGCTTAATATAGTTACAGAATTTTAATGCTCACACATTTGCAAGAGAGCATATGAAGGTCAGTGAAGCAAATTCATAGAACTGCAAGCCTACAAGGACAGTGTTAAGGAGCAAGCAGGAAAAGAAATAGAGAAAAGAAGTTGGAACAAAGAGGAGAAAATGGGATCGGAAGGAATGGGAGAGCAAGACATCTCCTTGGAAGTGAAAATGAGATAATGAACATAGTTAACACTGTCAAGAAAACAGGAAGTTTATTGAAGAAGCTTCAGGAGAGACTGGAAGAGAAGGAATCATCCGTGGACAGAAGGCACAGGGGAGGAAGTTCAAAAGTTTGTAGAAATTTGCAGAGAGGTAGGTGCATATTAATTTTGGAAGTGGGATTGCAAATTTGGAGAACCTAGTAGAAGGCTATTAGAACAACCAGTGGTAGCAAAACAAATATCCTTTAGGTTAGCAAATAGCAAAAAATCAGTTACTTTTGACATGGCAATCTGTTTAAAATTAAGAAAACAATTTAATTTCCCAGCAGGTTTTTTTTTTAACATCTTCCTCCTTTTTCAAGACATACTGAATTTGTCAACTCCTGCTTTATTGTGTATTTGGTGATTCCAGAGTCCTTTTTAACTCCTGTACTTAGTGTCAGTATACTAGAAACATATTTGAAGTTTAAATGGGAAAAACTATGCTTCCGAAGAGATGGAAAATATAAAAGGCCTCTGTCACCATAATGGTGAAGAGGTGGGATTTAGGAATAAATTTCAGAGACAATTGTAACCAGTTACTAAGTCTTTCTCTTCTATCATCAGCATATGAAAACTCTCATTTGTGTTAACACCTTTAGAGACAACACCTACTTGCTGCTTTGCCCATTTGCATGGAATAGAGAGATGCTGTAGATTACCTAGGAAGGGTAGCACCATCCAGTCAGTGCTACCATTCCTCCAACTTGTATTCAGACATGGCAGATCATGAGCCTTAGTTAACCATAGATTCCTGCTGCTTTATTAAAAACTAGCCTTAATTTTTAAATATATTTTATTCATTTCTTTAGGAATCACACATTTTTCTCCTTAGTGGGGACTGTACCATGCATTTTGGCACTTTGGAGAACTGACTGCAGCCTTCAGCATTCAAAATACCTAAGAAATACAGGAGGGCTGATATAGTACTTGTACAGCTGGGAGTTTTGCTTTGTGCTGCTTCAGCAACAAGGAGCAGGACTGTCTGACCTGGCAACGTTTCTGTGTGTTTCTTTTTTTTCTTTTTGCCATTCAAGTGCTTTCCTCCTAGAATTCAAGGAAACTCATATTTTGGTTTTTTTGATGATGTGTCAAATCCTTTTAAAGTAGTGTGGATGTTGGCTGAACCTTCTGCAGGTTCAGTCTATAGTGACTGAACTGAATGGAAGCCAAGGAGTTCTCTAATGTCTGTTATAAGTCAAGGGTCATGTTGTATATAGAGCAAAAATACATGTATAGTGACAGGAAGCAGAGTTTTCCCTATGTTTTAAATAAACAATAGCAGGTTCAAATTCTAGTTATTGGTGATAGGAAGATCTTTTTGTTTTGTGAGATTTCTGTTTCCTGTGACACTCTATAAGGTACATCTCCTTCATGTTTGCTGGCATTATTTGTGTTTTCTAAATGTGTGATGCAGCACATTCTTAAAAATAACTGTCAACTTTGTATTTGTTTTCAAGAAAGTGCTGATACTAAATAAAATACTAATTTTGGATTGCAGCAATAGCCATAAAATGGGCACACTCAGCAAGAAATCCAGCTTAACTGTTTGTGGATTTAGTGTCATAGGTGAACTGAAGATAGCATGAGTTGATAAATTTAATGTACTTTGAATCTCTGAATGTGTTTAAAAAGAAGTTCTAAACATTAATATTTTTAAGCTGCTCATCACACATTGAAATTCGTATTTTACTTCACTATTGTTCTATGAATGTATTCACAAGATTGTTCATCAAAGTAGTGTATTTTAAGGGCCATATGTTTATAAAATACTAGAAGTACCAGGATAGTTAAATTTTGGCTGGTGTCTGTTCACAGGAACAGCCCCAAGCAGGGACTATGAAATATGTGTAGAGCCTTGTGAGTCTCCTAGCAGAAGACAGAGACAGTACATGAAAACATTAACATTTCTTGAAGTTGTTAATTGCTCTGAATAAATGAACAATTATTTATTACAATGAAGACCATTTCTTGGAAATGCCAGGAGTGCATTAGAAATTTACAACATTGGGATGTTGAATAGGCTCTTCATAGACATGGCATTTTACAACATACTGATTCAAAGAGCAGATCAGATTTTCGGATGATTATTATGAATACATTTATACTGCAATAGTCATTTGAAAATCACTCTTTTGCCATAAGAATTAGTTTCTGGTAAATTAATTTGTTTAACATCCTTGGAAGGTGCCAAATGAGTTATGTTTATTTCAATCATCGGTAAATATATGCTTCCTTATTCCACTGCAAATTACATGACAAATTCCCAGTTAAACAGTGTCTGCCCTAGTACATATGTACAAAACATTTTCACAGCTCTTAAGATATGATTGCTGTAGTAAATGTTTGTTAGAGATTTTTTACACAAAGCCTTTGAGCCTCTGAGTTCATTGCTCTGCCAACTAAAGGGATAGTTTATTGCATTTTTATACCTCCAATTACAATTCTTATTTAATAACAGTAAGGATTCTTCTAGCAAAATATTTACGCATATATGAGGCTTCTATTACATAGTTAACTGGAACTAATACCCTCTACTGATGTTATCTATATACTTCAGTATTTTACACAACTAATAATCAGAAATAAGTACCTGTGAAGTGACATCTAATTTTGTTTTCAATTTTGAGATTGTGCAGTGTGCTGAGAGCCTACACTGAACTTAGCATCAGGAGTTTTTTAATCCTATCTTGTTTTGTTTCATTTCATAAATACCACGTTTTATCAATTTTTTTCTTTTTTCTTTATTCTCCTGGAGTAGGTTTTGTTTCAATATCTCAGAAAAATTTTTCCATGTTTCTCAGTAGGTGGGGGCATTCCAGCAGGATAACTAAAAGAAAGAATAGTAGGAAATCTTTATTAATTGTACTGATTTTGTACAAATGAAGTAACTGAGTGACAGAGCCGGAACTAGATGGGAAAAGAACAATAGTGTGAGCACACAATACTAAGAAATTATATAGGGCTAGATTTGAGAAGTATTTGGAAGCAAGGAGTTTGAGAATTTGGCTAGTATTGGAAGTTATAGGACATGCAAAGAGATTAAATGCCTGCAAATATGTCTGCTATAAAATATTTTACAGTTCTGCTAATTTTAAGTATCAGGGTGACTGCAGGAATACATTCAGCAGTGCCAGGAACCATTAATAGCTTGTGAAAATATAGTCATCTGAGTGATCTTGCTAACTTTTTCCAGGTGCTGGTGAGGAAATGTTTGCAAAGGCATAAGAAAGGTGTTCAGCATACTGAGAGATTGGCTGCAATTTAAAGTGTAAGAAATGGACTTTTGGAAAGGCATATTGGAAAGGAAATGAGAACATTCAGCATGTGATTTTGAGAGGACTGGAAAAAGTCCCAAGAGCAATTATGGTGATAGGAAATGTGAGACCTGTCAGTGCAGAAGAGAGTCTTTAAAGAAAATAAAAGCAGAATAAAAGCAGTTTTGAAGCCTCTTATTAACCCTCTTATTAACTGGGAAGAGAAAATAAATATGCAAAGGAAAATTGGGTGTGCTGAAACTAATGTATAAAGGTGCAGGTGATTTCATAATCAAGAAGAAAGATAGTCAAACTGAACTACTGAAAAGAAGATTAAAAACTAATTACCAGAAAGAAGAATTTCAAAATAACTCTTAATTTACTGGTAACTGAAAAATTGAAAGGAGAGAGCAGGTATTTAACAGATGATACTTCAAGAAAGGTTCAGAAGTTTTATATACCTGCTGTGACTTTAAATGCTAGCACTTTGAATTGTTCTACCATGGGAGAATAGCCAGTCCCTCGTATTTTACATATTTGTAAAGACAGAGTGTCAGAACAAGTTACGTTTTTCAGCAGATTATCTTCATCATTCTAGGTTATTGTTTGCCTGGACAAAAGTGCCCAACAGTTGCACAGAGCCAGAGGATGCTGTGCCCATAACAATCAAGAAGGAAGTGTAGACATGTGATAGTGAAGGAGGAAATATTTTAAGTTCCTTTGAGTTTGAGAACAATTTTGTCTATCTGGAGATCTGTATAGTTGTGAGAGCATTGTGCAGATACTTTTCAAGCAGTAGCATGTAAATGTAAGTAGCATGTAAAGCTGTGCTTCCTAAGTTTTGGCCTCATCAAATTAACTTGGGGCATTTACCATTGCAGTAGTGCAAAAGTTCTTGGCAGAGAGGGAGCTTCCCAAGGGTGCATTTGTCTTTGTAGCTAACTTCTCATAAGGTAGAGGGTTTCTACATGTTTGTGCTCATTAGATAGTTACACTGTGACTTTCTATTCTCCACTGCATCAGTGGAGACCACTGCTGTACTTGGAAGGCATTTGCACAACTTCGGACTGTACAAAAGGAGAAGAACAAAAGGAAATTATTGCACATAAAATTGTGTATGTTGTAAACATTTTAAAAGGCAAGCTCTTATTTTTGTCATTGTATAAGATAGCCTATTGTTCATGGGATGTCTAGCTGGCAGTGATTGGTACCACAACTAGTTGCAGCAGAAGAGTCTAATGTGAGCAAAGTTTTGCCTCATAGCATAGCCCAACCGAGTTTGAAAATGGATATAATAGTAACCACAGAGTCATTAAGGTTAGAACTTATCTCCAAGAGGAAATCTAACCTTTGAATATTCTGAAGCTTTTGATACCTCCAGAGCATATACTTTTGTGTGTTTATTTTAATCTTTTTATGGTAAAAAATATAAAGTTATGTGATACTAAATAGGCTCAGTTTCAGTACTTTTTCCCTGTTATAACTCCATGCAACAAGTGTTACATCACACAAAATCCCCCAAAGTTAGGAATCACCATTGAATCTAAATTCTGCACAAGGTTTTTCTCTCCATAGTCTAATTGTTCTCTGCTTGATGAGCTCTCTGGGTGGATTTTTTAAATGGTTGGCTGTAAGGTTTTCTTGTGGGAGCCCAGAGGAGCCTTTGCTGTGGAGGGGCTCACAGCTGGTGCTGCTGGCTGCTTGGGTTCAGGGGTTCTCACAGGTGCTGGGCTGTTATCTGTGAGTCCCTGCTCATCCAAACTTCATTGAGCTCAGATTTATTGTTTTATAAGATGGCTTGCCACAGAACAGTTCTTTATCAGGCCCATTTCTGAAAAACAAGTGCTTTCCTCTTGTAAACAGAGGGCTCCACAGGTGTTCCAGGGATTAAATCATAATCTCTGCTCGGGGGTGTCATTTTCCTTGAGCTGTCTGGAATTCAGGATCACTTAGTATGGCAAAACACGGGAACTTCTGTCAAAGGAAATTGCTGTGAGAATCTGGGTCTTGCTTGCTTTCCTTGTAGAAGTGGTTGTGGATGTAGGAAATGGGACAAAATGTGTGTTACTTCTCCTGTAAAAAATACTTAGAAGCTGGATATGGCCTAAAGCTGTTTTTTTCTGTAGCTCTGTTATTATGTCTTCTTATTTTAGTCTGTAATCTCAAAGCATTTCCTCATAATCAGGAGGATATTACAGCAATTCCTATTAGTAACAGGATTTTAAAACCTTCTCCTCCCTTGCAGCTTATTCTGAAGATAATAGATGTACTGAATTGAACATGTGTGTTTATATTGTACCTAGGCCAACATACTTGATGTAGATCACCAAAAGATGAAAGACAGCTGCCACTGATCAATTTATTTGTCCTTTCTATCCACTTCTCTGGAGCACCTCCATTCTATTAACTTTGATTACCTAAGTTAAGCACCTAAATTTTCAAAGTAATGAACGTTCCTTGCTACTTAATTAGGCAAATGACAGTGTTCAGTAACTTTAATTAAGGCTAAATGAGACAAAGGGCAGGTACAAAGAGTCTTCTTTATAGTCCAACCCCTCACTGGTTACCACAATCAATTTATCTCTTCTAGTATAGAAATGGAAGGTTTCCTGGGGAGAAAAAAGTATGTGGGAACATATAGACATACAAACTTCAATTATCTTCTTTCCTATTATATAGCATGTGGATTTGCAAGCTTAATAGCAATTTTAAATGAAATATCTCATTGCAAAAATTCCTTCATAGCCTGTTATACCGACAGAGACTGTGGGACTGCAGTTCCAGCAGACCTGCTGTGCTGTTGAGCTGCGGTGTAGGTGCACTTAGGGCTATCCTGGGCACATGCAAGCAAAAGCTGAGACAGCTTTGTTTGCTCTGAAGGATTGATGGGGTGTGTGTATGGTCTGATCATACACCATGCTTGGATAATACCTCCATTTGGAAATAACTGAAGCTTTTGGTAAAAAAAGGTTAAACCAGTAAAAATTCACAGAGTTGTGAGTGTTTTAAGGAACATTTTAAAATAAGAAATGTGAACAACTATGTTTTTGGATGCAAGACATTAAAAATTATTTTGTAAGATTAGCATTTATACCATGGCATCTACTAGGGACTTTGTTATGACCAGTTTGTTTTTCATGAAGTTTGCTGAAATACTGGTGATATAGTTTTCAACTCTAATGTGGTTGAATAAGCAAGAATTGTAAAACACATTTTCTGCTGTATTTGTAAAATTTGGATGTACACAGGTATTAATATATGTAGAAAATTATCATGATTCAAAACTTAACAGATTCAAAAAAATTAAAAATATCAAAAGGGATGTTGAGTACTTTCAGATTTTATCTAGGGCATGATTCTTTAGTGATTTTTAGGGATGTTGGTAGTATGGAAAATTTACACAATTGAGTGGAGTTAAATAGTGTAAATAATTTCAAAATAATCTAAATTGTCAGAGGCTGTTATTCCCATCAATATGCTTCATCTCCTGAACTGTAGAGATAAGGAGTGAGGACTGGTGAGGCTTTGCATTTTCTATTTTTTTTTTTTTTTTTTTTTTTTAATTTTATTTTTTAGGAAGTGTGGAGCTTTCATGAAAGTCTGAAAACCAGATCAGTGCAGTAATGCAGGAGTGCAGGTCTAAGTGGATTTCATGCTGTTGCAGCCTGGACTTTAAAAACTATTGTTTGAGATGTCAGGGGAAAAGTAATACAGTAAGCAAATTAAGAGATTCTGGAAAAATTATTATTTTACATCTTTATTCAGAGAATTCATATTTTACAAGAAAAAAAAAATCTGAGGTAATTTGGAAGTCTTCAAAGATCTTTGGCATAACCTGGAAGAGCAGTACTTCCTAAACATCTATTCTCCAGGTTTCTTACAAGGCTGATTCAGTCTCTTTTTATCAAAGAGAGAAAATGGGCTAGAACAGAAATATGCCTTGGAAGGGACTCTGAGATGGATTTTGTTTAATCAAATGATGTCAATACAGATTTGACTATGTAATTTTTTTTTTTGTTTCTACATATAGCTATTGATGTGGGAGTTTCTAAGAAAGTGTTTTGATCAATAGTCATCTTCAATAGAACAAGTTTGGAAGTACAAAGCTCCTCCATTTCATTAACAGTATTTGATCCATGACTAATTGCTTTTATACTGTGAAGCTGTGTTTCTGTAAATGTATCTTTATGGTTTCAATGAGTTTTTTTAAAGTCTATAACTAACCCTATTGCTGTATGAAAAAAATTCTTCAAGAACTAGAAGATTTTAATTCAGTGGTTCAATTTCCCTTTTTTTGTGTGCATTTTTAAGGCTTTTAATTATTCCTGTAGGATGTCAGAAACATGAGGTATCTCGCAGTGAAAATGAGAAGACAGGTTCTTAACTCAAGAAAGTTCACACCAGTTTCTAGTTTGGCATGTAACAGTGGTCAGTTTGGATAGACTTCACAGCTGGATGAAAGCTTAATTTCAGTGGCAGATTTACAAACAGGACATAGGGGATGTAATGAGATGAGCTGCATTAAGGAAAATATTTTAGCATCAGTAGTTGAGGTTTTGAAAAACAGGAAACCATTTCAGGGTGGAGACTCCAGAAGCACCTAATGTTCTTTAACATAATTGTGTGAATACCTTTGTTTCTCTAACCATAGGTTTCTGTAACATAGTTGGGGTTTATTATTTCAAATGGAAAGCTCTCCCTCCCTTTGCACCCTAAAAGGCTGCATGTAAAAATGTTTAGAGGGAAACTTCCACTGACCTATTGCATTGTATTGTTTCTTCCTATCAAAGGCTGCTTTTCTCGGCAGTCATTCATAATTTTGAAGTCCTTCCAAAGGAAGACAAGGAACTTTGAATTGGTCCAAAAAGAATGAAAATTCAATGGCTAGTGCTAATCCTTGCCAATAATTTCCTGAAGTTATTGCAAATAAAGAACTTACAATTGCCACCCGTTTGGTGGCACAATTTACAGGGCCCTCATTAAGAAAGACTTACGGATGTTTGTATGGCCAAATAATTCTGGTCACACATTTCTCCATAGAGATGCAAATAAAAAATATTAGTGCCTCTCACTTAATGTTTTCTCCCAAATTAATGTTGTTGTTGTTGTTGTTAGTAGTAGTAGTAGTAGTAGTAGTAGTAGTAGTATTAATTACTACTACTATTATCTGATGTTTTTCTACATGACAATGCTGATAGACATTTAGAAAAATATGACTATAACATAAACTAAAAGACCCCAAATATAATAATATGATAAGAAATACAATGTTTTACGCAAGGAAAAAAAACATCAGCCAGGATATTTAAAGCAATTTGGTACCTGCATCAGGGAGATAAATTCTGTGTTCTGTTGGAGAACACACATTACAGTTACATCAAAATCAAAAAAAGAGATGAGTGAATATTTATAGGTTTCCAATTAAAAATGTTTTTCAACCATTTTTTAGTGAGAACCAAAATTAAAAATTACTTCCCTAATTGTTTTGTATATGAATTTTATGTGCCTTGTAGGGAATACAATAGTTTTGAAGATTTATGTAATTCAGGATGTAGATACACATTGGTTCAACATTTGAGTTGTCTAGAAGGATCCCAACAGAACCTGGAATACTGAAGCATTTTCTCTCCATTTGCTTCTGCAGATAAGTCTTAAACTTTCATTTGTAGTTAATTCACAGTGTTTTCCATTTCCTTTGAGCTTATTAGAAAAGTCAAATGAGTTCCATCAGAAAAAGTAGTCCTTGGCCTCTGCTTCTATGCATGCAAACAACTTGGTGATATTGGCATTCACCCGCAAATTGAGAAAAGAATTTTTAAATTTACTGAGATTTAAATATACCTGAGATTATTTGAGCTATAAATTCCCTGTTGTGTGGAAAATAGAACTAAAAAATTCATTGTTAAAATGAGTCTTAGTCCTGACAAAATAGATGCAGATATAGTGTTTTTGTGGCAGCAGAAAACGAATTTGTGTTTATGTACCTTTAATAAAGGTAGTGTACAGAAGACATTTTCAGGAGAAATCTGCAGTATATTTATAAATCACCAAATTAACCTGAAATCCCTTTTTTAAAATAATATCTTTTTATCTACCTTTCTTTAACTTATTTCAAATTCAGGCAGTTTGAATGTTATAAATATCACAGCATAGATGAAATGAGGAAGATTACATTTTTAATCTGAAGATTAGCATGAACTGTGATTTAATAAGTCAGAATTCCTCTCATTTCCAGTCAATGTTTTGTACTTCCTTGATTTAAGCATGATTTCTGAAACTGATATGGTTTGATTATATGATAATTTGTGGGTGGGAAACATTCAGGAAGTTTCTTCCTGTCTTCAGAGATAAAAAGTTCAAATTAGACAAATTTATATGCACCAATATTTACCAGTGTTTGTATGCATTGTTCATTCTGAATGGATTTTGACTTTTAAAACAATTTTGTGGTTTTTCGCTGTTGAGGGAATAATAATTGCAGTAAAGTAAGACAAGCTAAAGAAGGAAGTGATACCTCAAATAAGGAGGCATACTCTCAGCAAATAAGGAAATTATTTAAAGAACTGCGTGATGAACTTTGCTGGTTATGAGCAGTCTTCATTTTCTGCTGAAACCACTGCTGTTGACTATTGCTGCAAGTTAGACCTTGGATCTAAGTAAAGGCAAATGTGGGAAATTATCTGTTCCTCAGGCAGATTTTGCCAGAGCACACTTTAGTCTTGCACTTCTGTTGTGAGAATGATGAGTGTCTTTGTCCAGGTGGCCAACTTTGGCAGGATAATAAATCGATGTTGTTTCTTCTCTGTCCCAGAGGAAGCTTGAAGGAGAGAAAATGTCTTCCTTCCAGAGGATATTTGCCTTTGCCATAGTGATAGAAAAAGCTGATGAATAAATCAGCCAGAAAAAAACCAAAACAAAACAAAAAGCCAGAAGGGTCAGAAAACTTATGGCAAAGGAAAAAACAGCAAGAATATTGTGTGTGTCAGGACTCTGGTTGCCATTTCATAAACAACCTTCTTCCTATTTTTGTATAATTTACTTGAACATCCTGTTTCTTTCTTTATCCTGTGTGTGACTTTGGGATTTTGAAAAGGGCTGAAGCCTTAGAAAGGTTTCTTCTATTGTGTATTGGGAGAAGGTGGAGGCTTCTCTGCTAAAACTGAGAAATGTTTAAAGAGAGATAATAGATTCTATTATAATGATAAATGCCAACTTTCTCCCAAGAGGAGAACAGAAAGAAACACCACAGAAAGAAAAGTGATTTTGATTATACGCATTAGAGATTTACTATTTCATTTGAAACATCTTTGCATTTTGAGATCAGTTTTGACATGATTATCAAGCTGTTTTGCAAAGCCAACTTCCACTTTTCAAGTAAAGATATGTATTCTTGTGATAAAATTTGTAAATTTTCGTGCTGTGGCAAAGACAGTCTTCTGAACTGGATCCATGCTTCGCGCTTGAGCCCTGGGCTGAGTGGCCCAGCATAGCAGGAGCTCTCTAAATTATCATGTTCCTCATGATTTCAGTTACAACAATCTGTATTGCAAAGAAGCAAGCAAAGTATTTGGCCTTTCAGTTATTCCAGTTTGCAGTGTTAGTAAATGTGGTGCTTTCAGGGTTAAAAAATCGTTTACACAGCTGAAAAGGACAATGTAAAGTCTAATAATGTATCTTGAATATTCTCTCTAGGAGTCCATTGGGCACATGATTAATTTAGGGAAATCCCTCATTTACAGGTGGGTGCCAAGAGGCAGCTCTGTGACTCTTGTAGTGCAAAGTCAGCAGATGGTGACACAGCCAAACGGAGGTAACCGCACTGAGATGGCCTGGGAGCAGTGCACTGGCAGGCAGCAACAGCTGTGGGACAATTCAAAACTTTGGCAGAGGCTCTGTGCAAAGCTGGAATGCTAAGAAGAGCTCAGTTGATAAAATTCAGTGGCATTCAGAAATGACAGAGATTATTTTGAAGTTGCAGGAGAAAAATGTTTTGCAGTAGTAGTGAAAGAGGAGAGTAAAGCAGCAGCAGAGTAAAGATCTGGTTTTAGGGTGGCAGAATAGAGCAGGTGATTCCTAGTTCTAACTGAAATAGTGTTAGTTAATACTATTAACTTCAGTCTTTCTATGCTGTTTAGGATAAGTTTTAAAAGGCTGCAAACTTTAGAAATACATCCATAAACTTGTATTTCCAAATCTCTTAGATATTTCTCGAGTTTTGTTTGCTCATAGAATTTTTCTTGTATTGAGTTATGCTCTCAAAAACACAGACTCAATGCAGAGACCATTTCTTTCTGAGTTCAAGAAAGATTTTAAGTTTTAGAATAGGAAGAATTTATGATATTTGAAAGAAATTGTTTTAACACTTTCAAATAGCTCTCAATATGTAGAACCTGGAAATTTTACAAATAAATTTGTGGCAGAGTCTGACATTCATGCACAACTTGAGTACTAAGTTTCTCGGAGAAGAACCTGTGAAATTTATCTCTATGTGAAGCACTGTTTCATTGGCAGGAATGGCAGATTTCATTTCTCTTTAACAGCAAGCTTTTAAAGCTGCATTGGACTCCTGGGTAGTTCCTGCATACTCATATGGGAAACATCAAGCTGCTCTCACTGTTACTGAACACTTCTGTGTGTTGTAAACCCAGACGTGACAATCCAGGCTACACTTGCTTTCCCTGCAGGCTCTTGACATTCCATGAGCTCCAGAGAGCTCTCTGAATAATGTGGAGGTCTTGCTTTTGAGACATAGCCAGCAATTACAGCAAGGTGAAACTGAAGTTCCAATCACATGTAAGTTAGGCTTGCGCTGTGTTTAACCCTCGGTGACTTTGAGTTACTATGAACTACTACAACTGAGGTCTGTCTGTAGTCATGAGACTACCAAGAAGTCACAGATGACTTCTCACTTGGTTTTATGTCCTATTTCTTCTAATTAGATCCTGACAGGATTTCCAGTTATTCACAATAGTTTGCTTTACAGCTATGTGCCAGAAAAGTGCTATTCGCACTCAAGTCCCATAGGTAACTGTGTTTGCCAGCCAAAATACTAACGTGGTTGTCCGAGTTTTTGCTTTAATTTTCTGTCTAAAACAGTTTTGGAAGGATAAACTGAGTCTTAAATGGCACATTATAGAAATCCTTATGAAAGTGGCTTAGTGCCATGATATGAAATGCTTTCATTGAAACATTAGATTTCATTAGGAAGAGTAAGGAAATAAAAGATCAAGGTAAGTTTACAAGTGATTCACAAAACCAGAACTAACTTCACAAAGAATGTTGTCCAGGAGGTTGTCATCTCCTCATTCATTCATCTTTATAACCATCAGCAGCTTTAGTCTAAATTAGTAGCATTTATCCACTGTACAGTCCTTTCAAAAAGTTAGAAAGCAGTTGTTTCTTTTATTAAAAAAGGAATATGGTGAGCTAGTAGGAACTAGTAAATAATTCAGATTAATTTAATTATTGCTTTCCTCCTGGGTAATTATGGAGTTTTGAACGTATACACTGCTTACTTTTCAATCTTGTGATAAATTTATCTTCATTCTTGTAATCATTCTCTACTATAGACTTGACCTGAAAATTTATCCTCCTTTAGGTTAAATGAGCAAATCTTGTAGTAATTATTAAATATAATTTTATTTATTAATTTTCCAATTAATGAACTAGAAAAATAAATTTAAAATAAATATTCCCATTAATAAATACAAGGATAAAGGGACATGATTTTTCCTAAATTGTCTGAAATCCTTAATTGTTGATAGACTGTATTTGCTATGTAACAGCACATTTTGTGAAACCATGAGCTACAGCAGGATCCATATGCTGACCTTAGAGACAGAATGAAAATCTCTTTATGCCAGAAAAATTCAACAGTCGTGGCACAAGACACTTGAGACTGCAAGAAAAGCAAAGTCAGCAGCTGGATCTTGGTGCTATAGCACATGAGTCAGTGTAATAAAATGTAATAATAAATCACTTATAGGCTGATGGGTTTATATCAAACACTTTAAATCAATGATATAGAATTCCTGGGTGTATTTCTTTTTAGTGTGAGATTTTGTATTACATTCATTCAAATAATCTAGGGAACTCGGTGTAAGATGATTTGCTTAAAATCTTAATGAATTCATCCTCATACATCTCTGGAAATTTCCTGTGCCCGGATCCTGATGGTCTTGCAGATCCAAGTCACCATGCTACTGATATCCTGAGTACTGAAAGGTGCTACAGAGGTAAGATTAATCTCGAGCTCATAAGCCTATGAGAGCTTAACTGGTTGATTCTTGATCCACAAAAGCATCTACTTTTAAAACATTGCTTTTAAACAACACTGCTTTTAAAACATTTCTGTCTTCTTTACCTGTTGGAAACTGTGGGTTGCACAGAATTGTTTCCTTTCCCATTAGGATGTCCCAGCTTCCAAGTGAAAGCCCTGGCAGTGGGTGCATGGTCATCTCTCTTAGTCAGTAGTGGTTTCATTCAGCTGCAAGTGAACCTCCTAGGTTTGCCTGGAAATGAGCTGTAGAATGAGAGCTGCCGATATCCATTCCTCATGGTGTGGAGCTAACTATAGTAAGAAATTAACTCAAACAAGGCAAAATTTATCCAAACAAGAGGGTCATTAAACCATCTGTTACTTATAATTTGGTATTCACATACAATTATTGGGAAATTTCAGGAGAGATCCTTGGCTAAGAAGTGTCGGAATGTTGGAAGTCAGGTATTTCTCATACTAATTCAGCACAGACTTTTATCCTGCCTGAGAGTAATTTCAAACATGTGACACATTTCTCGAGTTAACTCTCTTATCACTAGACAGTAACATGGTCTATGATAAAAGGTGACACAACTATGAAAGTCATTCTTGCTCAGTTGTCTATATCAGACTACAACGGCTGGGGCTTTGATGCCTAGCCAAGTAATTGTCTGGGAAGGGGAAATAAATTCCAGTAACTTGCATCTTTCTTACCCTTGCCTATCGAGAAAAATTCCTTTTGTAGAAGTGTTAACAAACAAAGCAATTAAGATGATACCTAACTGTCTGGGGGGCGGGGGGGGTTGGGAAATGAAAGAAATGAAAAGTCCAAGTAACAAAGCAGCATGTTTTTTATTTAAGGTAGAGCACATTCAAGAGACAAAAGAAAGGTGCCAGATCCTTAATAGAGTTACAGCTGGTTTCAAGCATCAGTTGATTTATCAGTACGTGTACAGACACACAAACATACATATTTTGCTACTGAAAAATGCTTTCTCTTGAATACTTGTCATTTTGGCTTGATAGAAGTAAAAATTGGTTCATTCCCAGTTGTTTCTACTTGGAAAGTCAGTTTCTTCAGGACTTCCAGTCTACTTTCAGACGGGGAAAGTGACAAAATCTATAAAAAAAAAGAAAGATTTCATTTGTGTGTATATTTTAAAAAATAAATAAAATAAAATGAGCAATATCTGTAATTCTTACCTATATGGAAGATTTAAAAGTTATGAATATTGAATCCTGCAAAGTTAAGTAGTTTAATTCCTTTCTGACATCTGTGTAATATTTCTACCTGTTAGTGAGCCAGTCCACTGTGGCACAACAAAGATAACATTTCTATAACACAAGGCAGCAAGGCAGCCAAGCACAGTATTTCAGAATATGAACAACTGTAGGAGAATAAAAAAGAATATATTTCTGGAAGATAAGCTGAAGGATAATTAATTAGTAGCAGTGCAGTTTTCAGTTGCCTATTTAAGAGAATCCAAGATTTGTATTTCTTGAAGGTGGAATGGTCTGTTACAGATGTTGCTGTCATCATTCCCCTTTTTCTTTCTAAGTCCACAGGGACATCCATGAACCTCATGCCTGAAGAGCAGAAAGGATGTGGGAAACAGGGAAATGACTGATCTACAAGTGTATTGGAGAGCTGTTGCTGGTAAGTAATAAAAAAGCTTGGTCAAAAAGTTCTCCACAACTGTCTTGATAAGTTTCTTCTGACCATGTGAAAGACTGCCCTTAATAAAGTACACAACAAGATTTAATGGTATTGTAATTTCCTGTGGAATGTTGGGGAATTAAGTAACTTGCTCATATTCCTTCTTAAATATTTTCATCTGACTTTACCTTGCCATATACTTAGTTCTAGCTATCATCTGCATGTTGACCCAAAGCCCACTGTGTTTTTTCACTCTATTCATTTTGAATGGGTTTTGTCTAGGGTTTTTTCTTGTTTTCTCCAGTGACAACAAATGATTTTGATATGCCTTGGTATATTCAGATCAAAATAATAGTGAATCTGAAGTCTTGCATCAGAATTCCCAAAGAGATTTTGAATACTTCAAGGCTTGAATTTGACTTGTTATACCCTAGATAGTATTTCAGGAGGGAAACTTCCTTTTACCTATGTGATTATAGACATAGGAAGCTCATAGGAAGACAGTAGGAGCTTAGCTATCTGAATTAATGAAGTTTGGCTTGGAATACAGAACTTGGCACTTTAAGTATGGGGATTTCAAGGCTATCCAACACTTTCATTTTTAGATCTAAAATCATACTTTCGATTTTTTAGAAATTAAGTTTGGAATTTCCATAGCATGTTTTTTTGCCAGTAACAAAAGACTATGATAATAAGTAGGGACTTTTTTCTCCAGTGGCTTTTATTTATTATTACATGAAATTTTTGTTCTTTCTGTGAAGTGGACAATGCCTCTGAATACAAGAAAATAAGAAATTAGCTATTCTGTAGTCTATGCAAGTTATCACACTTTGGTATTATTTTATCTGGCACCTTTGTGGATTCTGGTTGCCTTCAGACTGACCAGACAGGAAGTGTCCTAACTGAGAAGCTGGTGCCTGAGAAAGATAATGCAGGAAGTAGATGCATTTATTTTTACATACAGTATTTAAGAAATTCCAGAAAAGGAAAAGAAGCAGATGATAAAACTTTCTTAAGATGTTTCATTTTCTTTTCCTTGCAATAGATGACAAGTTAGATGTGGAGTACAATTGTGAGGTGTGATGTGGGTTACAGGGTAATGCGTTGGTGTTCTTTTTGTAGTTAGGTACAAAGTTACAATTCCTGAAACAGACACAACCCTTTAAATAGATCTGCATGTAGATCTCATCCTTCCCATCCGGAGATGAAAATTATAGGGAGTCAGTGATGCTCTCCTCCCCCTCTT
Organism: Oenanthe melanoleuca; assembly: GCF_029582105.1. Taxonomy (NCBI): domain Eukaryota; kingdom Metazoa; phylum Chordata; class Aves; order Passeriformes; family Muscicapidae; genus Oenanthe; species Oenanthe melanoleuca. The sequence continues at coordinate 8,882,691 of NC_079342.1, forward strand.
GGGGCTATACAGGGGTTGTATTATTGTCAGGTGGTGGGAAAGCAGGTGGAGGGAGTCAGGAGAAGCAGTGTTGGGGAAGCTTTGGGAACCAAAAATCCAGGTGTTCTGAGGAAGGAGACAGTGTATAACCCATAGAGCAGGCTCTTGATGTTGCTGAGAACTGACAATGTTGAGGCTGGCAGATCATTTCCTGCTCTATTAGCCGTGTAATCAGCAGTCTTCATACATGTTCTCCAGCTTCATTTTTTTTCACTTACTTTATCAAGACATTACCATATTAAAGGCATTACTGTGCATGTGGTCCCTGAAGGGCATTCCTTCTTTGCTGATGCATGTGAGTTTTCCCTCTGAGATAAGTTCTCATTTGAGTTACAGTACAGTCCACTGGCTCTTTTTCTTTAGGCGTGATCATCCTGCAGAAGTATCAGACATTCTTTGCATGGAGTGAAAGCTCTTCATCCCAGCTGCTTCTGTAAAGCATCTGAAGCTCTGAGGCTTTCTTTACTCAGACCCCCAGTGCACATCCCAAGAATATCTTTCCTGAGATGTGTGAGGGCTGCAGTTTGAATGGGGGACCGAAGTATGGACTTGCTGTAACACCTCTTTGATATGAGGCTGTAGAACTGTTGAATCAGACTTTGCTGCATCCTCTCAGAATGTCAAGCCTTCCACAGAAAGGTTCTGGCCTGTCAAGTTGATGTGACACAAAGATCTTTAATAATAACATTTCTATGTTGGGGTCCTGTACAGAAGTTACAATTCCAGCGCTGAGTATTTTTAGTAGAAGTCCCAAATCATGCCTCTAGATGCAGATACAGGAATGAAGTGCCATGAAGAATTTTATTGCTGACACAGGAAACAGAATATCAGATTAGATGAGTTTCCTTCTACCTTCTTTTTTTCTTAAATTTCCTCTGCCAAAAGGATAATTTCTCATCACCATAGGTCATTGGCCATAAATCACAAGACCAGTGGTGAAGATTTTAAGAGTCCAGATTCTGCAAAAGATTAGCTTTTCAGTTTTCCCCTAATAGCCTCCATGAAGCAGGGCAATATATTAAAGATGCAGAAAGAAGTGTATAAATGTTGGATAACTAACATGTTGTATAATATGCATTTTGTTCAAATAATTAAGTAAGATTTCAGTAACTTATTATCTCTTTTGCTTAGAGGAAATTAATAAATGCATCATATAGGTATTTAACAGGATTGCAGTAGTATGAGTTAAAGCAAATTCTTAGCACAGTTCTGAAGTGGTTTCTTTTCATAAATTCCAGACGAGTCTGATGTAAATTTTAGTTTCCTGAAGGACACTTGTGTTTTCTTTTGCCAGGCCAAAAGTTGTGTTCAATATTTCCAAACTCTGTTTCGCAACACATAATTGTTTTATCTTTGTTTGTCCATCAAAGCCTTAGAAGTCTCTTTTGATTACTAGATGTATTGAAAAACATGTAGTTACATCCCACTGCTTAAATCTTTTAATCTTTTTTGCCTTTAGTAATATTCTTGTAATACTTGTTTCATTCCAGTCCTCATTACACTTGGCATGTGTCAAGATTTCTTCCAGTTGGTCCTGTAATACTTATCTCACTGTCGAAGTTGATGCATCCTCTATTTTTACCCCCAGCATCCTCCTCTGTGCTGTTTGAATAAAATACTAGATTATCTGACTCTCAAGGTCAAGTGCTAAAACTTGTCAGATGATCTCTGTTTACAGACAGAACAGACAGTTCTGAAAATAGCCCAACTTGGTGCCCATTTTCCTACTTTGAAGTTGATGCTGAGGGTAGTAGGAGCAACAGTAATGTACATATACTTTTTAAAATACATAGAAGGCTCACATTTGAAGTTGTGTAAAAAGAAAGTTTTTTAAAACTTTTTAAATTTTTGGCAGATTTGTACTTCCTTTAGTAATAGTTGTTGGCTAACTCTGCTCTTACTAAACTGCCTGAGTTGAATTTGTTTGATCAGACAGTATACTAGTCCCTCTGGTAAGGATCCAGCTCCAGTAAAGTTAATGGCAGCTGTCCAGTTTGATTTACTAAGAGCAGGATCAGAGTTATTTCCTATTTCATGTTATCTGATGAACGACTTGATTAAAACTTTTCCAGTATGCAGATATGGCCTCCTATGTTTATTTTCTTTTTCTGTGTGGAAGCTGATTTCCCAGAAACAAGGAAACATTGCCCTTTCTCTTTCAGCCTAGCTTCTGATGATTGTTTAAGCAGTCCAAGGAGACGAGTTTCATTTCTTGCTTCTCTCTGACTATGATTTAAAAATAATTATTTTTTATGATTTGAGAGGGTACACTTTCCTTCAACAAAACCATTTTCTGTACAGTAAAATCACATCCTGTAGTTGTGTAATTTCCTATCCTGGATAGCTTTTGGATTTTTGGATTTGATAGCAGTGCTTCCAGAACAGTACTCTGCTTGCATTTTGTGACACTTAGGAGTGGTTTATTCTTCCTCTTCCTCCTCCTTCTCCACCTCCTTCTCCAGCTTCTCCTCCTCCATAACAAAAAAAAGTTATGACGGTGATAATAAAAATAAAATATTATGGTAGAATCCACTGTAGCAATTTCACTGAATTTTAGTTTAGTGACTTTTCATTAGGCATTTCTAGATGCTTCAGTTTTCCCTGCTTTATTGCCTTCTGGGTAATTTTTGGATTGTCTTGGTGTGTTTTTTTCAGTTGTTGTTATAGTTATTATTATTATTATTATTATTATTATTATTATTATTATTATTACTACTACTACTACTACTACATACTTTCTGCCCAAGATCACAAATTTAAATTTTCATGATCTTTCATCCCTTTATTTATATCCCTATATTTATGAGTTTATGAAAAGTGCATGAAAAAAAGTCGTTGATGCTTCTTATTTTACCCAGTGTGTTTCTGTGGCAGTTTCTACTGTCCAGCTATCATTTGATGAGAATGCAAAGGTATGGCAGCAGCTGCAGTCAGATAAAAAGCCACAAAAAATAGTTCCTGAAGAAGACATGCTGCCTGTAGGACAGCAGGATCCTTATATCCTCTGATACAACTCTCACCTGAGCATGGTATTTTGGAACTAGCATGAGGTTATGAACAATAGAAACTGATGTAAAATACATATTGATGTGGAGCCAACTTTTCAGCAAATACATTTCTTTAGCATTTAGAACATTGTTACTTCAGCCTTTATTTTTCCAAGTTATTACTCACTTACTAGATATTTGAATGTGTTGTTTATAAAATACAGACATCAAATGACCAAACTATTACATACCAAATGATTTGCCAGAAATGTTTTAAAAACATATATGTTCATTTTTAATTTCTTGCTGGTTTTATTTAGTGATTTTTAAATTGATTTTAGAATCTTAGAATTCTTTAGGCTAGAAGAGCTCTCTAAGATGAAATCCAACCCTTAAACCTGCACTGCCATGTTTGCCAATAAATCATCTCCCCACCTTCCACAGCCATACATTTTGGAAACCTTCCAGGGAGGATAATTCTACCACTGCCCTGGACAGCCTCTTACAATGCCTGGCCACCCAATATTAGTTTATTCCGTAAATTTGAACAATATGAGCCTGAAACAAGCTGATTAAGTCAGATCTCCAGATTTTTGTTATCTCATGCATTTCTTAATTTTTAGAGACCAACAATACTTAGGAGGAACATGAGTAATAACACCTCTTAAACTGGTAGCACATTCTTCAAAGGAAATACTGAGTCATGTAATGTTATTTACAGAACTGAGCATTGTTAGAACTGTTCTGAAGACTCAGTCCCACAAAAATATTTTTGTTAAAAACAAATTTGAATAACTTTTTTGTCTGCAATATAGTTACATTGGACTTACGCACATTCTTTTATTTCATTCCTGTTGTTTGCAGGATAAGATCTGAAACAGATTTTTTCAAATGTAGTAGGCACTGTATTTACAATTGTTGCAGTTTGTTTTCCTGGGCTTTCACAAAAGCAGCAGAGGGCGCTGAGCCAGCGGACACCGCCCGATCCATGTGGGTCTCCTCCTCCCTGCCCTGGATTTCCCCGTCCAGGGATTTCCCAAGGGGAGCCTTTATAAAGAGCACACTGCAGCTCTTATATTAAGCTATTACAGAGCAGCAAGATCTCACAGTGCTTCTTCACAGGAAATAGAAAGTAAACTTTTGAATTTACTTTCTTTACCCAGTAACAGCAATTATAAATGTTAAAAGAGATGGGAAGGACAAGCCTGGCTGTGCTAGTAATTTTGTGTGTGTTAAGGACTGGTAAGTTGGGGAACGTGGGGTTGGTGATGCTTGTTTTATTTGTTTTAACTTTGTTAAGTATAAACTGACCTAAAATTTACTGTTTGATCTTTATTTCTCTTTTCTCCAGTTACCTTTGCATTTCAGTGAATACAACTGACAATTAAGTAGTTCTGTCAAAATGTCAGGAGGCTTTGTTTGACATTTACTTTGAGCTTTTCTGTGCTCTGCAATGACTCAGTCGTTTTCCTATTGAGTTTGCTGAAAGACAGTCTAGGAGACAACTGCATGCTTGATTTTTACAGTCATTCCTGACAGTATCTGGCAAGTTTGGTACTAAATGTCCTGTTGAAAATGTTCCTGCTGTTGTCTTTGCCATCTACCTGCTACTTCTCCTCTCAAATGTTACAAAGTGTTAGAACCAGATATACCTGACAAAAAAGTTATTATGTGCCAATGCGTTTATTTAAATTCGGTTTATGCCATTTTATACATGAAAACTGTCTGTTAATCACCTGAGCCTGTATTGTCTTTGACAAAAATAGCAATGTTTATCGGGTGTTCTGAATTTGTAAACCACACTATGAGCTTTATTAGTTTAACTTCCACACAACCATAAAGAACTGAAGCACAAAGACCTCATGTCACAGAAGAACATAGGAGGAGAAGAAATAGGAAGATAAAAACTGAGAAAGGTGCTGAACTGATGTGTGTTTTCCCTTTTTGTAGTTAAAGCTTTTGAAATGGAAATTGTACCTGCTGAGAAAATTGTGGCACAGATTGGAGACACACTCATACTCACATGCAATACTACTGGCTGTGCATCACCAAGTTTTTCCTGGAGAACACAGATGGACAGCCCCCTTGGAGGAAAAGTCAGCAACTACAGGACACATTCTACATTGACTATGAATCCAGTTAGCATTGCAAATTCTCATTCTTATCTGTGTACTGTCGTGTGTGATGACAGAGAGAAAAAGGAGAAGAGTATCGAAGTTGAACTTTACTGTAAGTAAAAATGTAAAAATTTCTTTAAATAGTACATGTTGATGGAAAAATCAATAATTTTTTGGGGCATTGTGGTTATCAGTTAACTTTTAATTCTAGGATAATGAGTCTGTTTTAGCTCAACATATGCTTCCTTCTAAGATTCTGTTGTATGTCTGTTCAGGACACTTTCTTAGCCCTTTTCTGCTTAGGTTTCTGCACTGAAGATTGTATGTACTAGTATTATTATTTTTGGTAATCCTTGAAAGCCAAAACATACACTTGCCTGAATGCATTCCCAGAGCTCAGGGAGAAAAAAATCAAAGACTTTGTAGTGCAGGGGAGTAATTCAAATGTCCAAACCTACCAGCCCAGAAAACAGGATAGCACTAGTGTATGGATTGCTCTGAATGCCTACAATTTGGCAGCTGTATCACTGCTTAGGTGCCATGCTGAATCTTATTAGACCTGTTGTGCTCATGTTTCAACAGAAGTACAAATAAAATTCTTGTTAGTGTATGAACTGCTTATAAAAGACCTGTAGGTCTTCAGATCAAGATATGTCTTGTAATAATGTTGATAGAACGTCATGTTCTGAGCACCTCTAAACTCAAGATATTTGGTGTCTGGATCTTGCTCTTATGTTGACCCTACAATTTATCTCTTCTTGTCTAAAGAAATTGATTTTATTCTTTTAGCTTTCCCCAGTGATCCTGTCATTGAGATCAGCCCATCCTTAGTTGCTGGAGAACAAGCCACTGTAAGCTGTAAAATTCCTGATGTGTATCCTTCTCACCACCTGGAAGTCCTCCTAAAGAAAGATGAACATGTTCTTCATGAGAAAAATTTTTTTGAAGATGACAGCACAGAAACAGAGACCAAAATTGTGACACATACATTTCATCCCACGGCTAAAGATATTGGGAAAGAGATTACCTGTGTGGCCAGGTTACTAATTGCTGATATGGATTTTGAACTCAAAGAAAGAACATCTTCCCAGAAACTTAATGCAAATTGTAAGTATTTTTGTATGAGAGCTTTGTCTAGTTTAGCTTCAAAGCTTCAAGCAAAACATCTTACTAAGTCTGGAAAAATTGTTCCACTGTGCTACTGGAATACACATTTTTCATTTTTTGGTGTTGTGTGACATATACTTCTAGAAAGGCTAGTGTTAGAGATGTGCACGTCATTCTTCATTTACACACTGATCTTATCTTCTTTTGTTTTCTTACAGTTGGTCCACAGAATACTGTCATTGCTGCAACTCCAGGCAACTCGTCAATGGAAGGAGACACTCTGAACCTCACTTGTGTTACTCAGAGTAACCCACCAGCAAAAATAGTTTGGAGTAAATATTTGGCTGAAGAAAGCATTCAGCATCTGATAAAAAACAATGTTCTTTCTATTCCCCATGTGCATTTCAATGACTCAGGACGGTACATCTGTGAAGTAATCAATCCAGTAACTAATAAAACAGAGAAAGCAGCAATGGACATTATTATACAAGGTACAACTCTGCTTGAGTTTCACTTGTATTATCCTGTACCTAACTGGGTGATCTCTGTGAGGGTGGAGCATAGTCAAACATCAAAAATTAGGAAAATATGAGGCTTTCCTTGTTACATATTCAGAATTCAGCTTCAATTTAAGGCTGTTCCTCATGGGCTGTACTTTTTCTTTCTATATTTAATTTTCAGCTTATTCTCTCAGTACTGCTGTTGTATGTGCACAGTTCTATACATTTCCAAAAAGCAACACTAAAAGTCATAAAAGAATCTGAGAAAGTGATGGGGACACACACACTGAAATATATGAAATATATTGAAATATAATGTGTGTACCAATTTCACAGGGACATCAGAGTCTCCTTCTTTGAACTAGAAGTTTTAGTCATTAGTAATAAATTTAATAGGCATTGAAGGGTAAAACTGTTTTGGACATAATAATATTATTGTTGTAATATTTTATGATTGAGTAATAGACTGGTGTTTTGACAGAGCCAAAAATCTTAGATTGAGTCTGGGATCAAAACCAAAGTAAACAGATCCTTGAGCAAGCAATTCCTGCTTTCTTAAAACCCGCTCCATCTTTAGTACCTTTGCATTGCTCTAACAGCCTTTTCTTTTGTCCTGCAGGTGCTCCAGTCATTACAAAACTCTCCATTGAACCTTCTACAACAGTTCAAGAAGGAGAAAATGTTTCCATACAATGTTCTGCTGAAAGTAACCCTCCTCCCAAGATTATTTTAAGGAGAAAATCTGACAATGCAGACATGAGGCCTTATAGTGCCAGAAGTATTCTTCTTCCATCTGTGATGTTCCAAAATGGAGGAGACTATGAATGTCTAGCAGAAAATAAGTTTGGGAAGAGCAAAAGTGAAATCACACTTAATGTGAAATGTAAGTATGTGTAAAGTTTCCCCATTCATTTTAAAATAATTATTTAGTTCTTCAGTGATAAATATAGCTATCAAACTAAACAAAACCCTGTGAGAACAAAAAATCATCATAGTCCTCTGCTTTTCCCTAAGAAAGGAGCAGTGCTGATGAACAAAACAAAGTCATTAAATCTTTAATGTGATGACAGTTTTTAGTACAGATCTGAATGAGTGAGAAACTGATCTACATGGTTAGAATTATTTGGTTAGAATGTTTAGGCTATGGAGGCTTTGTATGGAAACTCTGATGATTTGTGCTTTACTTTTGTTTTGAGAATGAAAAAGAAATTAGCTTTGGGAGGGTGACAATCTAGTATCCAATAGGATATGTTGCATCCATCTCTAAAAAATCCAGTGGTTATTAACTATAGGACTTTTCCTTTCAGATGGACCAAAGAATACCATGATCACTGTTATCCCCACTGCTGCTCTTAAAGAAGGAGAAACTGTGACAATGAAATGTACTAGTTCTGGTAATCCAGCTCCTGTGATCTCCTGGAAGAAAAAGAAGGCCAATGGGGAGTCTGAGAAAATTTCTAAAAATGCAACTTTTACTATAAGGAACTTGCAAAGTCAAGATCTTGGGCTTTATGAATGTGAAGCTTATAATCAATTTGGCAAGGAAGAAAAAGCTGTGAAATTATATGTTCAAGGTTTGTAGAACAAGATAGTAAACAAGTTTTTTGGTTTTTGTATTTTAAGTCCAGATCTTTTGAAGAATGAGGTAATTGTGTCTTTGATGTCAGTGGAGTTAAAAGGTGGCCCTAATGTCACTAAGTGATTTAGGAAGCTTTAAATAATAAAAGTGTGAATTCTACCTTAATCCAGATAGCTTATGAAAAGTTCTTAAACCAGCAGGACTTCCATCACTCCTTCCAACTGACAAATGTATGCATGAGGTAAAGAAGGTATGCAGTGCCTGGAAGGAATTATCCTTCCAAGCAGGCCTCAGTGGATATCTGCATAGGAAAGATTCAAGGAGACAGTACGTGCTGAAGCTGCTCTGTGGTACCACTGCTCCTTGCTTCTTCCCTAAGCTACAACTCTCTTTCCTGCTCCTGCATTTAAGCTACAAGAAATGCTGATTCCATAACTTAGACAGAATGATAGCAAAGTTTCATTTTCAATAGTAAATCAGACTTCTCTGCTTTAGCTCTGCTGCTTCTGCCTATTGCATAGCAACAGTGTCTTGCTTAGTGTCTTGCTTATTGGCTCACTTCTGCCACCAATTCAGTTCTCTTCCCTGTTCTTTACTATTTTTATAGCTGCACCATAAAATAACACTTTTGGTTTCCCCTTCAAGCAAAGCAAATCAAGGACAAAGTGTTACCATTCCTTGCATATCTGCAGGTGTTATATCTCTTAGGAGTAGTCAGTAAAAGAAAGTTGGTGATGGGTTCACAACCCTTGAAACAGTGGATAGCAAATATACCACAGACAGGACTCAGCTAAGGGATGCAGGAAAATACAAAGTTAATGAACTGTGGGAGTAGCCTCAGCACATAGTACTTGTGTCAAAGGTTAGTTAACACAACTGCTGTGCAGAGTTCATATTAGGATTTGTTTTATACAGAGTGACATCTTCAGTTTCATTAAGAGTGAATTGTCCTTAAAAAATGGCGTGAATTGCACAGCTTCTTGTCATAAGTGATAGGATCTTAATGCTAATGAAAACTTCCGTCCAAAACAGCGGATGCATAAAATAATTGCTGCTTCAAAATTTTTCATATTTTCACTTCATCTTTTGAAAACAGGATATAAAATTGCAGAACTTTGTGAAGAAAAAATACAGTTCTAGGACTCCTTCCTTTGCCTTTTCAATTTTTCTCCTGAAAAAGGACATGTCTTCTTGAAAGAGGACATCAGCCTCTGGGTTGTCTGTCTGTGCCCTTTCATGAACTCAAACAAATAAACAGTGAATTTGAAATAAAAAAAGAAGAGGGTCCATATAATGTAGAAATTTTGCAAAATACTCTTTTAATTGATAAAATTCTTTTTGTCAACTGCTGTTGGCTTCAGTGGTGAAGGACAGCTGGTGACAGAGCACTATCTAAAGCTATATGTTCAACTATTACAGTTGGCCCATTAATTGGATTAGTATTTTGCATGTAGAAGCTGCTGATGCCTCCTGAGTTTTGCTTCTGTTTGTTGCTAAATCCTACCTTGCATTTCTTTTCAGTTCCTCTCCAAAATATTACTATGTTAGTATATCCATCAGAAAATGTTAAAGAAGTAGAAAATATCACTGTTACATGTAGCACATACACCCTCAGAGATGGTCCTGAAAAAAAGCCCATGAGGAGAAATTATTCTGCCATCAGTGACTGGAAAATTTATAATCTGCAGTGTCACCAAAAATTATACAAGCATATATGTCCTTCATATAAGCATATATGTCCTTCATATTTCAGGTTGGAACAATATTAAAGAGATTGAGACCAGTTGTAGGTAGCTGGGTCTGTTGCCTTAAACCTATTTTGTTTGTACTTTTCAGTGAAATTTGTGTCATAGCTCATAGCTGATCCTTGCATGACAGTTTCCTGGGTATAATATGTGGTATTCCTGTTGTATTCTTTGTGAATTTCATGGTATTCTTGGTTGTAGATGATATCAGATAGGTTTAAACTTGCATAGGAAATTCAAGACCAAGATAATGGCTAGGAATTAAAGTATGTGATATGAAGTTGCTGTAGGAAAAAAATATAAGGAAAACACAAAAAGTATGTTTTGTCCATGAAAACAGAAATATGTTCAAATGAAGGTCATTAATAACACTGCTTTTAAAGTGATGCACATGTATCTGTTTCAAACAATATTTACACATTTTTGTTCTCCTTTTGTTCCATTTTCAGCAGGACTGGAAGAACCAGATCAGACGATACCACTGATCATTGCATTCTCATCTGTAGCAGCAGTAGTGGTACCTGCAGTTGCAATTTTGATATACGTGTCAAGACAAGCAAAGATCAATGGATCCTACAGTCTTGTAAAAGCACTCAGGTTGAAAGTTTGATCATGTGAATATAAGTGTTTAGTTGATAATGAGCACACTTATTTATTGCTGTGACTGGTTCTACTCTTCTGTAACGTATGGTAACAAACAAGTGACTTAAGAACAGCACCATGTGATGGCAAATGGGCTTATTTTCATGTTTTATAAGTGTTTGGGTGTTTAAATTAAAGGAAGAGCTAGAATCCTGACCTGTAAATTGATAAATCACTTCTGTGTTGAAGCATTCTGAGCAAAGAGTTCTGAACTAGGTTTGTACATAGTGTATAATTTGTGTTATAAATATGTTCAATTAAATATCAATTTGTAAAACTGAAGTTTTATTGCAGCTGTACAGAGAATTTTTGTTAATTCAAAGATATAAGTCAGTATTGCTTGAGCTGATCAGGTGATTTTTGTTTTGTATTACTCTGCAACATTAATGTTTTTTATATAATTTGTCTGTGGTAATGTTTGGAAAATGTTCTCTTTTCACTGATATTGCCATAAACTTTACCTTCCCTGAAGTTACACAATCACTGGGCTATGCATTTCTAACAAATTTAAACTAATTTAAGCCTTCAAGGCTCATTCATGAAACATTTTATTTTAAATATTATTTTAAAAATGTCTGGGGTTATAATCTTGTAAGTTCTAGGACTGCTAAAATATTCTTGCTGGCTTCAATCATTCTCAGATCAATGTCAGAATTCCATTATTTTGTGATGAGCCAAATCAGACCCTTCTTGTAAAGTACAAGCGGATTGTAAATATGCTTTACAGATTTCCATTGCAAAATAAAACTACCAGTAGATTTCTTTGACTAAATCCCCCTAGTGATGCTTGTTTAAGATTATGCCAGAATACACATTTCTGTGGAAGGAAATTGTTCTTGGCAGCAGCAGTTGTGGGTGTCATGGGAAAGGCACAAGCAAGGCCACCAGCAACCTCAAGGCATAGCAGGGGGCACAGGCAAAATCTGTGCACCTCAGCAATGGTGGGTGAATTGTTTCTTGAAGAAATGCCCTTCACAAGCTCCTCATTGTGGAAATCTAAACCATGTGCTTGACAATTTTCCTTTAAACAGAGAATCAGTGTCCATGCTTCGCTCTGGTTAGTGCCTCTTCCACCTCACACTTTCCAGTGCTGGCAAAACAGCTGGGAAAGTAGTGGACGTCCTGTGCAGAAGCAAAGATGGAGGGAAAGAGAGGTGGAATTTGATAGTATTGCTCCTTCCCTCCCTTATCCTGACTAGCAGTGGTGCTTTGACTGATCTGGGTGATGATGTTCAGCACCAAAGGCAAAGTTGTGGGTGGTGCAGGCTCTATGGCTGAGCAGTTGAAATGCATCCTGATGCACTGTGGCCTGATCCACTGTGCTAAGGTGGGCCTGGCCCCTCCAAACTTGCACAAGAAGCTCAAGCAGAGATATGGGAAAAGAATATATCTTTACATTATACACATGGTAGCTGCCAACAGCAATGCAAATGTGGGTGCCAGCTCTGGGATGAGGCTAGCTCTAGGTTGAGGCAGCGGTGCATATCTCCCATATTTTTTGTAGTATTTTCAGCAGTATTTTGTGCACAGTAAATCAGTTCATGCAGAATGTCTATCTAGATTGGAAAGGAAGGTTTGGGGGTGTAGCAGAAAAATGGGAGATCAGTGTGGACTTGGCTTGGAGGAATGTGAGCATGCAGTAGGAGGGTGAAGAAAAGATTGAAGACAGAGAAGGAGGAGAGCTTTGACAGGCCCATGACACAAATTTCTTGGAGGTGGTGCCAGGCATATTTATTCAGAATAATGTCAGGCCTGTCTCAGTGCTGTCTTGTGAATAAACCAGAAAGCATTATTTTTTTCTACTGTGCAGAACTTTGGTGCACACACATTTTGCCTTATCAGTGAGGTTCTGGTGTCTGTATTGCAGGAAGAATAGCTAGGAAAGATACAGAGAAGGAGGACTGGAAAACAAGACAAAACAAAATGCCTGGGACTTTCCAGTTTGGAGAAAGAATGCTGAAGGAGGAGGGGCTCTGACTGATGTTTTCCAAATTGTGAAGGCAGTTGATAGCAAGCAACAGATGCAAAACTGTTTGCTAAATCATGCAATTCCAGAATTACAGGATATGCAAACTAAGGAGAAGGTGGTTTAACAAAAATAATACAACAGTACTTTTTTACAGGGTAAATGTTAATCTACTGGAAGCTGCTGCAGAAGGGTCAGTGGGATAACAGTATCAATTGGTTCAAAAGCAGAATGGAAAATAGGCTAAAGGTCCATAAAAAATAAAAGAAAGGGAGTAGACAGAAATGTACTGTCAACATCCCTAATTCAATGGCCATTGATGCTGAGCAATCCTCAGGATATATACCAGAGAAAGTGGGCAGAGTATGATATCCTGAAATAGTGTCTTTCACTGCTGGAGACATCTTGGGATGGGTGGGTTACTGGTGAGACCCACCAAGGTATGCCTTGCCTCCTTACTCCTCCTCTGAGCAGCCTTGGCCAGACCTTGCAGAAGGGCCATGAAAGTTCCTCTGCTGTTTTTGCCTCGCCTGTGGACTGAAAAGATGAAAGATGGGTGGGAGAGAAACAGGAGCCATCTTGCAACAGTGCTTTGGTGCTTGAGTAGTCTTTACTGGAAATTCCTCCACAAGTTTCTAGCATTCTTTCAGCTGTTAGTTTTGTCAGTATTTCTGATTCAGATATGGATGTTAATGTCCACGTGGCTTGTCTGCCTTCTCAGGACCTGAATTAAGGTATTAAGTGACTTAAGTCAATAGGAATTGCCCTTTGATTTCAACAGGGCCAGCTTTTCCCCCAGAAACATTAAGTGAATAGCTAGAACTTCTAGTTCCCATTTTAGGAGAGGTTGCTCTTGTGTGGGCAGTGAACTTCCTAGCAGTGAAATCACAAAGAAAGGTCTTGCCAGGGGATTTCCTGCCCTACTGTCTGACTCTCGGTATTTTCCAGGGAACTTAAGGATATCAGTAAAAGCTTGTTCTATGAAGATTGAAAGTTCACAGCCAAATAACTTCTCTTTTTATTCAAAATTACAGAAGGAATATTGCTTCTCCTTATACAGTTTCTCACCAAGAAATCTGCAGAGCCTCTGCCTTGTCAAAAAAGTTATGAACAGCAGCTCCAGCTTAGCAAGTGGTTTCAAAGCTGCCTGGAGGTCTAGGTAAGAATCCCTGCCACAGGGCTTATCTTTATGATCAGGAAAGTGGTCTGTAAAGCAAGAGCTGTGACAGGTCCCCTCAGGTTTTCTCTATAAAGTCACTTCACAAGTTATAGATTTGCATTTTCCCCTGTCTGATCTGTGCTCAAGCGTAGCTTTGTCTTTTTTTCTTCAGTTTAGCCCAGAAATACCATTGGGCAATGCTCCTGAGAGTCTGGTGGTTGCAAATCTCACTCCCTGAAGTCAGTTCAGGATGTATTCTTTCATGTAAAGCTCAAACAGGAAAAGATACATATTTTAAATGTCTCCAAGAATGCTTTCAAATAAATTTTTAAGTATACTGACAGGAACAATTAATATATCCCATGAGAGAGATGCTGTTATCTGCTGGAGATAATATTGCTGGCCTTGTATTTGAATGGGCAGGCTCCTCCTCTTTTCAGGGACTTACACAGTCTGATCAGGATATTTAAGGCCAAATGATAACCAGTTGTCTCTGAATGGGGCAGCCATTCAGCTTCATGGACTTGCTGCTGTGTCAGACATGTAATTTCTTTAAGCAGAGTGTTTTCCCCTGTAAAGGATCTCATCTGGAAATTCCTCACAATCAGAGAGTATGCAATTGTCCTTGGTTATTAGTAGTGACCTTCCTGTCTTATATACATGGTCTACTCTATAATCCAAATTTTCTGTCCTTTTTCACCATTCTACCCAAATGATAATTGTATGCTGTAATCAAGTCATCTCTTATTTCTTTGATAAACTAAAGACATAGGGCTGTTGGAAGCCTACATTTATCAGGCCTTTTCTACAGCAGTAAATAATCCTTGTAGTTTCTTTGAAATCCACCCCCAGCACTACATATACCTTTTAACATGAGGCAAAAAAACTTTGTCAAACCAACCAGTCTGAATTTTACTTAGACTATTCAACTGAGCAATCAAAACCTGACAGTTTTTGACACTACACTCAGTTTGAAGGCCACTTCACATTTAAGAAAGAAGTGATTATATCAGGGAAACTCCCTCTATTGTTCCACTGTTATGCAGCTCAACAGTTTTTAATCCTCACAGTCTTTTGGAATCCACATGCTACATATCCTGCCACCAAAGTGGTGCAAGTTGTGTTAGCAGAAGTATGGAAATGCTTGTGAAAAACTGATGTGCTTTACTCTTAGCTACTGAGCATCTTAGTAGTGTTTTGTTCCAAGTACCTGGGTACCCTGCAGGTACAAAAGCAGGAAAATCTCCTGTTCACCCTTCTGCCCTTCTCACCTTAGGAGTTCTGGTGCTGCTGAAGTACAAGGAATGGCCAAATGTGTGGCTGTGAGATACAGGGCTGGGAAGTTCCCTTTGTTTTCAAGTCCTTGGTTCCTCTCAGTGGTTCTGCTATGTTTAAGGTTCACTGCAAATGAAACAAGAGAAACAGTTTTTTGACAGGTTAAAAATTTACCCTTTAAGGGTGCCTTTTACTTTCTGCAATGTGAAGAAATCGGGCCATTTAAATATGAAGATTTATTTTTTTCAAAAGGCAGATACATATTTTATAAATAGATGTGATGGGGGGGGGTCTGGGACACTGTGCTTATGTGACAATTACTTTCCTTTTTTTTTTTTAATTGCAGTAATAAACACTATGTCCATATGTGTTAAAAGAGAGAGGAGCAGATGAGGAAAGTAAGATCATTTGACTTTAATCCTTTTTGCTGTGTGTGATTGTAAAATCGAGAATGTTCTGCCCTAATGCTGCTGGTTTTTTCTCTTAAATATTTTTCCTTTCCTTTTGAATGAGAGGCAGATATGGGACATCTGCTCTCAGCAGCTGAAAGAAATGGTGGCATATGATGTTCCAACACAGATGTCATGTCTTGAACACTCCCACGTATTTCCAACTGTTCTATTTCATGTTGTTATTGTTTCATATTTATTGGAGATTTCCAGTGATGGAGACTATCAGTTTTTACAGTGATGTAACTTTGAGACACTGCTACCAGTTGAGCCACAGAGCCTCTTTGCTAGTCTAACCTGGTAGATTAAACTATTTTTTTCATTCCCAGGCACTTGGTGTACCGGGCAGAGAACAGCACTTCACCCTTTGGTACCATTGCTAACATGCAGCTGAGAGAACTTCAGGGCATAGGGCTGTGATATTTACTTGACTTTCCACTAATAGGCTCAAACAACAAGATATTACCACAAATTGTGCATTCATTGGCTTGTTTCTATATCAGGAATACATACAAAATAGAGCTAAAACACAACTGCATTCATTTTTTAAAATGACATTGAAAATACATTTACTATTTTTTCTGTTGATTTCCCACTCAACTAAAATTGAATATTTTGTCCCTTCGTTTATATCCAAGCATCAAAACAGTTGATGAGGTTAAGACAGTATGATTCTTCACTGTTGAATAATCATTCAGGCATTTGTAACTGAAAACCATGCAGAAATAAATATTTTGGTGAGCTAATTTAGGTTTTGTAGATAAGCTCTGGGAAAAAGGAAAGAAAATTTCCTTCTTACAAACAAAATGAAGTTGCAGCACCACATTGTTGTTGAGGCTTTTGTTCTAGTTCATATTCACAAAGGAGCTGGTCCTGATAACAGAGCAGGCATAGAGCAGATAGCAAGATTTTGTTTTTATTGATTAAAGATCACTTCTTTTGAGAAATCATGACAATGTTGGCATAAGTGGCTTTTCCCAAGTTGTCTGAGGAGAAATAAAAAGCAAGAACATGGCAAAATCAGGCTCTGCTTTCTTTGTCTGACAGCCAAAAAAGTATATCTGTAGAAGCAGATAAAGAAAATAATAGAGTGCAAGAGAATATATTTCCACATCTAAAGGTAAATTCCTAGGCTGAAATTCTATGTTCAAAACACAAATATACTGAAATATCCCATTTATTTTATTGTATGTATAAGTTTTTTGTCAGAACTTAATGATTCTCTTGTTTTTGTTTAGTGGTGTCTGTGGTAGCAAGCAGTTGAAGAGCACACTTTACCTGTAGGGTGTATGTGTGATTGTTCCTGTTTTCCTTCTTGTGTTTAGCTCACTGTTAATTCAGTAAAATAAGAAGGTATAAACGTCCAATATTCACTTCTTCAAACATGAAAATCTACATTATAAAAGCTGTTGTGCTTTTTAATTAGCAAAATCCTCTTGCTGCAAAAATGAGAGACAGGTGAGTAGATGTGAGTTATGATCAAGGCACCTGTTTAGCCTTGGGATTGATTTAATAGGGAAGAGCAGTTAAATTCTGTGTGAGATTGCTGCTGAATCACCCACAAGATTTCTGCAGTCTTTTTCTGGATGCATATGCATAATTTTTGAATGAGGCAAAATTAAGAAGGTAACAAGATAATTGTAGAAAGATTCAGTGAAAGGAAAATTATGTTCCTTATGATGTAGAGCATCAGAATGACCACACTATCTTAAGCCAAGGTTTTTAAACAGCAGCAGGTGAAACTGAATCCTTAAAAAAAGCTGTAAAATCAACAAGCAAGCTAATATGCTCTCTAAATGCACTCCCAACCTCCAGTTTCTTTGAAGCTCAGGAGTTTCCTGAGTCAGAGTTTTCTTCACTGCATTAGTAACTTGCAGGGGGCTTGTTTGCTGTTCATCTTGTCACTTGAAATTATGTAAATCCATAGCATGCACAACATCCTTGTTTTCAAGAGAAGAAGCACTGCTTTGCTGAGTTTGAGATCTTATGCTAGTATGTTTGGGAGCTTTTCAAAGTTCTGCCTTACACTGTTTTGGTTTGTGTTCTTTTCAAAATGGGAGAAGGTTTGAGCCATCTTTCAACACTGAGCTATCTAGATTTCTAGATAATGTCTGGGACACAAGAGAATGTAGTGTGAAGAACTCTGCACAGCATTGCCACAAGCTGTCAACAGCAGGAGAGAGGGACTTGGCAGTGATCCCACAACCTAGCTGGAGAGCTGAATGTTCAAGGCCTATTAAGGAGTAATTCTGCATAAATTTATATTGCCAATTACTGTGTTTAACATGGTACAGGTGAGTAATCAATTACTTTCACATTTGAGGAACTCTCACTTAGATATTTAATATTCAAGTACAACAAAGCTGGGGATGGCTGTGACAGTCATGTTCAGGACTAGCAAGATCAAGACCAGCTACCACACCTGCTCTTGTTCTTTGCAAAAAAAAAAAAATGAAAGCCTTCCTGATCCTTTGCACAAAAACCTGGGGAAAAATTTTGAGGTAGGTTACTTGGATTATGGGAGAATAGTGTTTTTGATATATAGAAATCTGGACCAGACAGTATTAATGAATTACTAATGCATTGTTAAATGTCCTAATTTTAATAAGAGTAATAATAAAACATGATAAAGACTATAAAACAGGTAAGAGTGAAATATTTGGAATCTTACTGGATTGGTAGAACAGTCTTTAAAACTTACAGAATTTTGTAAAAGATTGTTTGCATAGGTATAGTTACCACTGTTAATGACAAAAATTTAATTTCAAGGTAGCATTTTGTATGATTTATCAAAATGAATATGTGAAACAATAGACCAATAGCATGAAGCACAGATGAAACAAGAGCTTCTTTTGTTGGAGCCTCTGAAGAGTGTGTAATCAGAGCTCAAGTCTATGACACTTGAAAAGAAAAACTGTCAGTTCTGAACCACCAGATTAACATCCTTGCCTGTACTTAAAAGATGAATACCTCTTTTCAGTTATCTTTCCTGCAGTTGAACTGTCAAGAACAGACATCTTGAAAGCATATTTTTTGAGTGTCTTAAAAGAGCCATCCTTGGGATGGAAAGAGACAGAAGTCTGCAGTCTAAAGGAATGAAGTGCAGTGCACCTTCTAGGTCACCCTGAGATTATGGCCCAAACACAAATTGTACAAAGAAGTACCTTAAATTTCATTTAATATGCTTGGCCATCATAATTCTTACTAATTTGATTTCCAAACATTCAAGAGGTCACAAATAGAGTGAGTTAAAAGCATGAGTTTTTCAAAAATGTATTAATGGCAGGTTTAAAAAGCAAAGTGTGAGAAATTTTGTGGCAAATGCAGGCCTACTTTTCAATGTTGTTTAATCTTTTTTGCAATTTGAAGTTTTTAAGATGCGGATATGTCTAAGTACTGATGCTAGGTAAAAGAAGGGAGAAGTGTGTTTCTGGACTGATTGAAGCCTTTTAATATCCCTCCAGTCATCAGAAATTAGAGAGAACACAGAGCCAGTCCCTTCTCAGAGGTGAAAGTAAAAAGACAAGGGGATATGGCCAGAACATGTGGTAAGGAAAATTCCAGTTGTATGTGAGCAATGAATACATGGTGAGGGTGCCTCAGCACCTATAGGAGATCTGCCCTTGGGGTTTCCAACAATCCAGCTGGAAAAGACCATAATCAATCTAATCTAACTGTAAAGTTTGTCCTGCTTTCAGTGAAACACTGGACTTGTAATCTCCTGTGATCATCCTGCCTAAATTTTTCTGTAACTATGCATTACAGAGGCTTCCATGAGATACCATAGTTTTTTGATAAGGAGCAATGCAATTGCCATAGAAGATCAGATGAAAGATATTCACAGACACTGATTTTTGATTTTTGACAATAAGCAGCAACCAAAGTTTCACAGGAGGATGTAAGAAACATCCCTGAAGAGAGATTTAGGACCACCTGCTTCTACAGGACTAAGGGGGGTTTATTCCATCTGATATATATTGCCTAAATGGAAGCATAAGACTCAGTCTATCTTCCAAATCCGTGGCATAGTCATAAGTGTAAAAGTCCAGTGATTTCATGACTCCTTTTTGAGTGCTGTCCCAATTACTTCCTGTGGAAAAGACTTGCACGGTTTAATAAGACACTTTGTGAAGAGTATTTCCTTTGATCAGTTTCAAATACTTCTCCTTTTTGTCCTCCTTTTTTGGATAATCTGTCACCCTCTAAAACCTCAAGTGCAGTGTCACCTTTTATAAGCACTTATCAGTGTGGTATGCTCTATTCCAAATGAAGCTTCATCATTTACTTACCTTAAGGGAGCTATAATGTTTCCTGGATTATTCTGCCTCTTTTTCCTTTCATTGGAATATTTTTGGGATATTGTCTTAAGCTGACATGGTCTGGCTGATATCCATAGTTTCCAATCCCAATCACCCATAGCAAGCCAAAAAGAGGGTCTGCTCCTTACAGAAAACTATTTTCTCATCTACCCCTCCCTTTCTTCTTTTCTTCTGGGTTCATTTTTGACTGGATCAGGTCCTGAATTGAAGTTGCTATAGGATCTTGCACTTATTTAGGCTAGTGCAACCAAGGCAGAGGTGGTCACCATCAAGATGAGGACAGAGCCATCTCTTCCACTCTTGCATCAGTTGAAAGTGTCTGTGACCAGTTATCCCTCCCAGCTGACCATTTTTTCAGAAGCACACTCAGCAGAGACTTTTACTGCACCTAGAGCAGTGATTTTTAATTGCCTACTTATTACTAACTTCATCTAAATGGTCATTTTTCAACATGTCAGCAAAAATTTCCTGTGGAAAGGAAGCGGAAAGTAGTTGGCTGCTCTCTGGAAGTCTTTGATATTTATAAAGCCTGACCTGGATTTTCCAACTTGAGTTGACTGAAAAACATTTTCCATTTCCTAGAACAGTTTCAGTATATTTGATAACCACTTTTAGGACTTACCAGCAAAAGTTTAAGATTGCCTTAACATTCTTTTAAGTGTGAAGACCTGCACTGTAAAGATTAATGAGGCCCTCAGAGATCACACAGGATACAGAATTCAGCCCCTGCACAGGAAGATGTGATGATGGACTATATCTCTCCTACAATTGTCCTGCAGTGCTTTGCAGCCATATTTGCAGCCTTCCCAGTTTATTGCAAATAGCATTTAGAATCAGCCATCCATCATTAATGCCATCAAAAAAGCCCATGAAAACATAAATTTGCTTGCCATGAAAAATTTTAAGAAGCTTTGCTGCAGAGCTAGGTCAGAATATTCTGATTTTAATAAATAAGCATTGAGTGAAAGAGAAGTTTTCACTTCTTGTTCAGTATTAGTCATGGAAAACACCCCTTCTGCTTTCCAGTCTGAAAATTCTCACTTGTACATTCCCCTCTGGATTAGAGTTGTGTGACCATTTCAGTCACATCCCATGAACTCCAGTGCTTCTCTCTGTTACTGGTGTAACACCTCTTCAGTGGCTTCCATCTCAGCAACTGTATTAGCCAAGAGCCCAGCTGGGTGGAACAACAGGACACCAGCACAACCCCAGGGCTGTGAGCTGCATCATGGTGGCTCAGTGTCCACTGCCCCTGGAGAAATCCTGCAGTCTGGAACCTTTTGCTAAGGACCCCAGGGAGCAGATGCAGTGCTGTAGATGAATGGGCACTCTGAGTTGCTTTCAGCAGCTTTGCTGTACAAGTGATACATGTTGGTATGTCAGCATCTTCCCAGCATTGTTTTGAAACAGCAAATTGGTTAAGAACACATTTTGTTCCTGTTGTCTTGTAGTATCACTCACTTGCTCAACAACAAAAAATGCCAAAACCTCCAAAACTTTATGTCAAAATCCATGAGTCAAGCACATAAATCTGCAAATAATTGCTGTTTGTCTTCCTATTCCCTTCTCATAAAGAAATTGCTTAGGAAATAACTTTCCACGATGCTCTAGAGTCATCTGCTTTACACACATATCTGTGTAATATCAAAATTCATGTCAACCAAAAGCAGTGCCTTTTTAGAGGAGCATAACTACAGTGTAATCTGCAGCTATTTCATCCCCTGACCTAAACTTGGGTGTTTGTCACTACCACCAACACTACTACCATTTGCTTCTAAGATTAAAGGGGGAAGTAATGTCTCTATCTGCATGCAGTAGTAAAGCTGTGCCAAAGTAGTTTTTACTCTGTTTGTTACCTCTGCTGAGACAGAAGAGTGCTCTTCCTCACATGGTGGTAATTTTAGTGCAGGGTAGATAAAGCATATGTAGAAGGAAAATGCTGGGAAAGAGATGATTCTAAAATTTGAACACATTTTTTTAAATCTCTTATTTCTGGACTTTTTGTGGATATTGCATAGCTTGGTTTAACTGAAGGTCAGTCTTGCATTTATGTGAGAAAATTCAGTCTTGTTCTTTTCCTGGATGAAGTTGGGAAACCCAGGAATCTCATGCAAGAAATTTCCATCCCAGCTTCCCAGCAGTTTAGATGCAGTCTTAGTCATACCCTGAAAAATATTCTGCCATCTCAACAAGGAGTACTAAAAAAATCCCCACCCTTCTTTCAAAGATGTGTGTTGTCTATGGGCCAATAACTTATTTTGCTAAGGACTTGAAAGGTAATTGCAAGCCCTCACAAATCTCCATGTATACAATGGGGATTAACTTTTGCTAGAATGGTATTTGAGTGACTTTACTTTTCAGCTTCCTTGTGCCAGAACTCCCAGATAATTCATGCTGCCTACACATTAAATCTCACTTTGTCTAAGATGGGTGAGCCAAGAACTTGCCAGGAGGAGTGACTCAGACATGGCTACAGCCTGGTTCCCATGAAAGTCTATCCCTCCAGCTCTGTGGGTGCAGCTGGCTCCAGGAACTTGACCATAAACATAGGCTCAGCTAGAGCATTATATGCTCTAGCTTAATTTGCCTCACTTTCATGTGGTTTAAGTAACAAATTATTTGATGCAGAAAACCCCAACCCAACTCTGTAGGAGGATGTGTCTCTTTATGCAGAATAAACGTGAATCCCATAATCCAGTATTCCTTCTATTTCATAAGATGTCATGAACCAGCGTTTGTGCAGCTCTCCCTGCAGGCAGAGACTGGTGCTGCATTCACGGGAACTGAGCCTCTGCTCATTTTCACTGTAGGAGGGGCTTCCAGAGATGTCCTTGAATGTTCTCTGCGTCTCCAATTGTGGTTTTCCGGAAGCAAAGTGGTTTTACAAGGACCAAGGTTAGCTGGAGCCAGGCTGTACTTCTAATTCTGTAGTTTAACCAAACTTTGATATTGTAATGCTTCTCTAAGTAGATGTGAATGGGAGAGGAAGGGGGGAAAGGGAAATGAGGGAACTGGAAAGCTGGAGAGAAGGTGAGAAATGCACATAAAACAGGAAAGAAATGAACTTGAAAGCAGAACATAGAAAATAAAAATAGAAGCAGAAAAGGAAATTTTTAAAAACTCAAGAAGTGAAAATGACAATTTAAGAAAAAATGATTTTATTTGTCATAAGTACTTGGCTCTACTGCAACTGAGTCTGCAAGATGGAGACACTGATAGTCTGCAGCGCAGGAAATGGGCATTTCTCACTTCTTCACATGCTCACATGCTACAATGAATGAACAAAGATAGAAAAAAGGAGAAGCTTAGATAAATAACTTAATTTAAGCCTGCTAAGTGTCAGAAATTTTGTAATATGTCATGAGATCCTATGGAAAATTGTGTACTTTTTGTTTTCTTACTTTCTTCTGCTGAATTTTGTCCTTATTTCTCTTACCCATACTAGATATCCAGGGGAGTAGTGGATCTTGGAAACAGCTTGCTTATGACTTACTGGAAACTTGAATTTCATGCACTCACATGTGGGAGAAGAAGCTTTAAGTCAAAATGGTTAGATTGTGGTAGCTGGCTCTGAGACTCAAATTCCTGGACAGTGGGAGCCTTGTTTTGTGCTCCCAGGCTCACTGTATAGCCCATGAGTAGTGGAGCAGGGAACCATCCAAACCCTTGGTGTTGCTACTGAGCATAAGTGGTATGTGGGTAAGTTCAAAACTCAGTTCACCCTGGAGGAATGTCATTCCTTCCATTTGTCCATATTGTGTTGTGGGGGACTTACAGCCTTTTGATCAGAAAGACACAGTAGTTGTTTAACAGTCAGAACAAGAGGTGGGTTCCCTTCTTTTCAAAATATGTGCAGTAAACCATCTCCCAGGGAGTAAAAGATCCACGTGCTAACTTCTTCCTTTGCTAGAATGGATTTAACTACTTTTTCCTCCAAACTGCAACAATCACTAGCTGTCCAATTTGCTGTGGGACAGAGCCTCTCCTTTTATCCTTCATGATAAACAGGATGACTGGGGTGTTCATATGGAAGAAAGTTTCATTGGTTCTGTTTCAGGATCATTAAATAATCATTGGATTAAACACCTGAATTCTGTTTAAATATGGGCTTGGGCTTGACTCTTGATTGAATGGCAAAACATTTGAATTATATTCTTTTTGAAAATGTGCTTATTTTACAGGGCACACATTAAATAATAAACAGGATACAGGAATCTGGCTTGCAGTCAGAGGACATAAATCTTGTCCTGGAGGTCACCATCCTATGAGACGGAAGCAAACAAATCTATCTAAAAGCACAGTTTAAAAACTTTTTTTGCTGACCGACCAAACTGTCTTAAAAGGAAGTTAGTTCACCATCACATTGACCTTTTCCTCTGTGAAGGTGGCTGTCATTGATTCTGTTACCTTAATTTCTCACTGCAAGCACAAAGAGTTAATATAGAAAGTATTTTAGTTTAGTATATGGCTTTTGTACTATCTTAACCCATTCTAAATAGTCTGTTTCATTGTTACTAATTAAATGTCTTCAGCTGTGCAGGTTTTACAACTGAAAAAAAAAAAGGCAAGAAAACCTACATATATTCTCAATTTCAGAGGAGCTGAGCACGCTGCATCAATTGTAAACTTCAGTCTGAATACAAAGAGCCACTTCTGGAATCAAGACTTCATACAGGTATGTAAATATTCTCAACTTTACCTGGCAGCAGGCTCTGTCCTATTGAAAGAGATAAACTCAGTTAGAAGTCCATCAAGTTTCAAAATATTTTCCAGTTGTAATTAATAAGGTGAAGGAAATCTGCACATTTGAATGTTTCCATGAAATAGCTGCATAGGTCTTTTCCTTTCCCTTCAACAAAATCAGCAGCTCAGACAGTTGGTTTTTTTGTAGTTGTTTTTTGAAATAATTCCATTTTAGAATTGAAAAAGAGATAAATTAAAAAGCAGAATCAAGAGTTATTTTCAAATGCTTTTGAGAGCAGAGGCTTCTACATTTTGGAACAGAAAGAGGAAAAAATCCCCAGCAGTTGTAATATTAAGAATGTTCCAGCTGAGAACTCAACAGTGTGTAGCAAGATCGTGGGTAAAACTGAGGAGCTCCAGTTCAAAGCCTAAAGCTATGATATGGGGAATATGTGGGGATAAAAAGATGAAAGGTTTGTATAGATAGAAGGCCCAAGATTTGCTGGTCTTTACGAAATGTAATTAATTTTTAAGTCCCATTTTGAGTTCATACAGTTTAGCTTAGCTTACAGAGTCTTTATAGTTCTACATCTGATAATTTGATCATGAAAATGAACTCTCTCACATAGCAGAGAATGCTAGCAATCCTGTTCTGATAAGGGGTATTTATACAGCACCACCAAATCACTTAAACATAAGGGGGCCATGTGCTTATCCTCATTTCTGATGACGAGCCCACTGTAGCTATCTAAGATTTGTCAGCACGTGTTGATATTCCCTGTTCAGTCAGGGCCAGTGCTTTCCAGTGCTGCTTCAGAGCAACAGCTTTGACTTGAATATTCTGTGAATTTAATTGCTGTGAATTGAGACTCTTCCTTTGTGCTTGCAGCTTAGTATAGAGAGGTGCTGATAGAGGACCCAACTTTTAACCTATCCTTGATAGGTTAAGATGGAGCAGGGGAAGAAAGAACTAACTTTTGTAAAAAGCAATGATTGGTAAATTTTCATGGCTGAAAGGCATATTGAGCAAGCATGAAACATTTGCTGCAAAGTATTTCTTAGCAAGCCATTTCAGCAAACTAGAATTCAAAATCATAGTTGTCTGTGGAGAATTTGGAGGAGATGATGGTAGAATAAAAGTGATGGAAATGACGTTTAGACTCACTGCTTACTCTACCTTCCTTTTTTTCCAAAGTATATAATCTAATAATCATTTTAATTTATGTGTATAGCCCAAGTTCCATCTTCAGTTAAACAAATGTAAATCCCCATAGTCATGGTTTCATCATATTAAAAGCAAATGTGTGTTATTAGAATGTTATTAGAATATTAGAATGAAGTAGTCAAGGCTTCAAAAGGCTTCAAAACAGTGTACTGGAATATGTCTTAGTCTGCACAGACACTTTGTAGAAGACCCATCCTGTTAAAAAGTAAATGCCTTATTCTCAACTTTTTTTTAAATGAATGCAATACCAATATAAGAAAGAAGAGAAACCTGACTTTGTTCTGATGATACAAACATTAAATAGCTGAGAAAATACATGAACTACTAAAGCATTTCTGGATTGCAAGAGTTGGATAAACTTCAAGTCAGCAGGCGTTGTATAAACTAGAAAAGTACAATGCATGTAAAATTCTGTTTATAGAGAGACTTTCATATTAAAAAAATCATTACACCCTTTCAAATAATTGTCTTTTTATACAGGAATCATTTATCTGGTAATGAAAATCTTAAGTAGCTAGAAAAGTATCCCTGCAAGGAGAGGAAAAAATAACATTAGATGCTTTCTGAGTTAATATTTGTTCTTTTTATGGATCTTTGAAAACTTGTATGGTGTGATAGAAAGTGTCTAAAATTTAATCCTAAAAAAGTTTTATGCAAAGAAAAAGGTTCAGTTATTATTTGAAAGTGTGGTTTTCAAATAAGAGCTCCTTGTTCTAGCAGATGTCCTATCATTATGGGATCCCAAGTACTTTGGATTTGGAAAGCATTGCACAGAAAGCCTCCTGGGCACAGGAGAGACAGTTGGGTAGGACAGAAATTCAAAGTCACACAGCTTGAAGTGGGACATTCTCCATATGCGTACTCCACAAGAGCTTTTAGCTTTTAAGTGCACTTATCAGTAGGCTTCCTGAGCCTTGAACTTTGGTCTTCAAGGCAGTAGAAAATCTGGGATTAAAAGAAAAATTCTGGTTCAGCCCAAGTTTACGCAGGACTGTGTTCTCTCTTGTTTTACCTGTCCTTACTGACCCTTCTGCAGCCAAGTATTGGGGAAGCACTTTTCAGCTGACCTATTTCACCTGATTATTAGATACTGATATTACTTCCTATTCTCTCCAGTCACCAAGTCACTAAGATTTGATGTTTGTGTTTGCAGTCACTTCTTTTGAATTCAAGATGTAGCGCTAATTCTAAAATTTCTTCATTGTTCCCATTTGAGGAATTTCTGTTGGCAATTTTTTCCTGTATGCACCTTTGTTTAGTGTAGTGTTTTATTTAACCCCTGGCTGGTTTCAGCATTGTCAGTTACAGATAACCTGTGCTGGAATATTTTAGAGAATTCTTCCACACTACGTTTGGATGATCATTAGTTGCTGGATTGGGATTTCAGGATCATAGTACGAGGTGGAAAGAGATCACAGGTGGGCTCTGGTCAAAACTGCTGCACAATGCAGGGTGAGCCCTGAGCTCAAGCTGGGTCAGGGCTCTGGGCAGGTTGAGCATCTCTCATTTCTGTGTCTGACCCTCTGCCACACATCACAGGCCTGACTCCATCTCCTCCCTCGCCTCTGGGCTGGCCATTTGCTGGTAGGTGTCTGAGCCCCTTCCCTCAGTCCCTCCTCACAGAGCCCCAGACCAACTCCACCATTGGTGCTCTCCTTGGATGGAAGGGCCCAAATCTGGATGCAGTGTTCCCAGCATGGGCTCAAAAACAGTGAATGTGTCACTAACGTTTCAGTGACCACAATGCCCAGGCTCAGAAGGGGAACAGTCATCAGTAGATCTAAGGGCATGAAAGGAGAAAAGGTTCAAAAATATCCTTTTTGAGAGGATCAGAGTTCAGTCAGCACTAGGGCACAGTATTTCATGGAGAAAGTTTGTAACTGGCTGCATATAATACCCTTATTATTTGTCTTGCAACTCCAGTCTCCACATACCTGAGTGCAGTGCCTCTGATGATTGCATTCATCCAAACACAATTCTCTCTCACACAAGTACACCAGAGACACACAGTTGGAGAGGATTTATCCCATTTCCTTGGTACATAGAACTTCTGAGTCATTGCCACTACTTGTTTGAGCAGTACTAAATGTAAGCATCTTAGTTGTATCTGTACACCCACACTGAAGTTTTTATATAAGATTCAAATGTGCCTGATTAACATAAGAAAACCCTGTGCATATTTGTGGAGCAGGTGCAAGCAATGTCTCATCTCTTCCTGAACAAAAGGTTAATACATTCTCACAAGTGACTTAATCCAACCTTATAGTTAAAAATTATGTGATTGTAAATGGATAAAAATGAAAGTTAAAAAGCTTCAAGTAAATATGAAGTTAAAAAGCCCTGTAAATATCAGTTAATATTCAAAAAGGACAGGATGTTTTAAAAAAAAGTTACACTACTAACTACCAACAACTAATTTTCACGCACTGCATTAATTTTAAGAATTATTTATGCTGTAAAATTTAAGCTTAAGTACATACAGCATGTGCAATGTAGGAATGTGATGTAACAAGGTCTGCAGCTCATGTTTTGACTTGTAGATTTAAAATCAAGAATTGAAAGTAAATGTAAGCCTTTACAGGATTTAAATTTTATGGTGCAGAACCCCATTGAAAAGGGAAGGTAGGAACCTGGTAGAATATTAATTATACCAGTAGTCCCAAATTAATTTTTATAATCTCAGTTAAAATTTGTTCAAGTATACATGTAATGAAGAGTAATTATGATATATAGAAAAAGAAGAGGGCTTACAATAAACATTTCAAGGTTACCATGAGGTGACAGGATGTGAATTGGGCCTGGGTAACAAAGTCTGTGTGTGTGTGTGTGTGAGTGTTTATGTGTGCAGCAGAGAGTAACAATTATTTGGGGAATTTAATCCATTGAGGAGTAAAACCTGTTGTGGATGACTCCCATCTAAAGATTTTTTAATGCCAACGAGAAAAAGGCTGCATGTAAATCCTTGTCAAATCAGGTCTAGTTTCCTCTGATGCCTTAAGTTTTAGCTTTTGTATTTTCCAGATTCTGTACTGCACTAGTATGTAACTCTGAACTTCATACCAAGTGTTAGCAAGTTCTCCTCATGGTCTAGTTAGACAAAACAATTCTTTTCCAGCCTGAGAACCAAGGACACTGTTGCAGCTTCGGGCCAAAAAAATGTAAACAGTGAATTGAAGAGAGCAATCTGGGAGGATGGGACTGCATAACCTGAAGCTGTAATTGGACAATTAACCCCAGTATGACCAGAACTTTTAAAAGTGTGAAAACTCATGTCTTGTGTCCATCTTTTGTCCATCTTGGGTGTAGCCACAGCCAGGCTCTTGTACTGCCCAAGGTGACTCCTTTGAAGGCCTTTTTAATCAACACCTACTTTATTCCTTTAACATTGTCTAGCCTCTGTGCCAGGTAGCCTCTCTAGGCACCACCTCCAATGCAGGAAGCACAGCAAGGATGGCAGCAGGGGACAGCCCTCACACTGCCAAGGCAAGCAAGGAAGGGGCAGCTCTGCAACCTCTCCCCTGCCCACTGCTGGCCCGAGGTTGGGTCACAAGGAGCCAGGGCTGGATGCCTGACCAGGTCTGCCAGGAAACCAGCAAGGACTGCCAGTTAGTAATGACAGCTGCTCTTTGTAACAGACCTGTGGAGCTCAGGGAGCAGCAGCAAGAGGTACCAGGCTGCTGAGCTGTTATTTACTGCACATTTACCAAGAGGAGGTTTATTTCTGGTAACCTAGGTTTATTACTCTTTGTTAAATGTGCTGGCTGAGCATTTACATGCTTTTCTATGTCTGGAAGACAAAAATTGCAATTCAGTTTTTCAATGGGATTTTTTTGTTCAACTGAATTTTATTTAGTGATTTTTTTAAACTTTCATTGGTAACAAAGTCTGCACATTTAAAAATCAAGTCAAGTATATTAATTTTTTGAATACTGAAAACAGGTAAAGATCCATTCTAATGTGGTTTATAAGAGCTTTTTTTCTTAAGCATAGACTGCAAATTGTTCGGGATTTTCTTTTAATTTTTTTTAAATACATTCAGAATTCTTCAAAAAGAAAGCACTGAAAATCATTAACAGCACAGCTGAGTAACTCAGAGAGGTGCTATTCAAAGGATGTCAAGTCTGCGTCCCAAAAATAATTCAGTGGGTGTCTATTGCCCCCTTCAGACTATTCCCAGTACTAGAGAAAAATAATTAGTTGGAAATTAATAACATTCCTTTGCACTAAGGGAAAACACTAAGAAGAAAGATATTGTTAAGTAGATATTTGGTGAACTTTTTTGGATATTAGCAAAGGTTTTTCTTGGTATTAGAAATGCACAGCAATGCATGAAGTAATTTCTTATATTAGTACAATAAACAATACCTCAAGTTATATCTTTAGCAGTTAGGTTCAATAGTTACAACTGAGGAAAAAAAGACTTGAGAGCAATGGCTGCAGGATGGGCTGGGAAACTTGGAAATCAGTTCAAGCTTCCAAAGTGCATTTATTACAGTTTTGATTAAGTGATTCTAACTCTGTGATTGGAGTTTTCATCTGCAAAACACATTGTGCTGTATTTCTCCTTTCACCTTCCTTCTACTTCAGAAAAGATTTTTGTAGCACGATCAACACCAGGCTGGTAGAAGGTCTTTACTTAATCCCCAGATGGATTTCATATGCCTCCACAAATGGTGTGTATTTACAGTGCTCCTTGTCCATACACATAGATACAGTGTCTATATGTGTGTTCAACAGCACCGTAATCTCAGCTGCAATTAAGTACTCCCTTCAAAAAGAACACCACCTCAGTGAAAATGTAGCCTCAGTTATTATGCTAAGTGAGAAGGACAACTGTGGCTAGAAAATAAAATTGTTTCATGGAGTCTGGGCTGTAATGTGGTGCATTGATTTAGCTTGCCTAATAAGGCTTTATAAAATAGATGAAAAAAGAAGATTTAAAAGATTGTCTTATGCATTGAATATTCTTTCTGTAGGGAGAAAAAGAAACTATGCTGCTGAAAAGTTTTGTATCCACCTCCAAGCACAACCTGCTGAAATAACAGCACACATAAATAACAGCCTTTTATAGAGTGATACTGCTTTATTATTTAGCAAATGGCTAAGGAAGAACAGCAATACAGATTGGATGGTGCATTTCATTCCATGTACTTCATAATATAAAGGTTTCCAGAGAACCAAACTTACACTTTTTAAAAGGGAAAGAAATACTGAACTAAAATAGTTATTTTCTACTTAGGTAAAATTCAAAGCTTCTAACTGAAGCTCTTGCATACATACAGTATATTCTATTTCCTGTCCTGTTGCTACTCATTTTGCTGCTAATAGTAAAAAAAAAAAAAAAAAAAAAAAAAAAGTTTTCATTTTTCACATGACAGATTCTCACCATACCAAGGAAAAGCTTGACATCAACCTTCAAGTTAAATCACTCTGATGTGACAGAAGGCTCCTCCTCTTCAGGCAGATTCTACATCCAATGAAGTGTAGTGCAATACATCACTGAGGTATGTTGAGTGCTGCTTCTGGCAGCTTGCTGCCTTTTTTTTTTTAAACACTATAAGTTTGGGTTTATCATCCCCATTCCTTGGCACTCAATGATGTAGGTATCATTACCAGGGTTTTCCTCTTCTGATTTTGTCACAGTAAATTTGGCCTAAAAGAGGATTAGAAATACATCTCTAATTAAGTCATCACATACAGAAGTTTAAATATTGAATATGTGACATCCAATAATTGTATTGCCATGTGTTCATGTATATCACAGCTTTGACAGATTTAATTCAAAAAACTATTTAAGTAAAGGTGGTAAAAGTATAAAACCATTCTAAAAGCCCAGGAAAACTCCCAGGTAAATATTGTAGCAATTATTTTATCAGTGCTTGTCTTCCATGATCAAGTTCAGCTCACACTACCTGATTAACTTTGCCAAATTACATTGCCAAGTTACTGGAAGAAAACTGATAGGTAAAAACATCCTGAATGTTTGGACTCACCTTTGTTAGCTGCTCTGCAAAATGTATAGCTGTTTGAGTATGAAGTGTAATTGGTCCACTTTTCACTCTAGACACTCCCTTTGCCAGTGCCATAAAAATGATAAGCTGAAAGGGAGGGAAAGGTAATTATTAAGTCATTCTTCAGATTCTAGGAATTTATTGATTTAAAAAAAAAAACCCAACCAAAACATGCAACATGTCTGTAGATATAAAAATTTTGTCTTTCAAGTTTCATAAAAGTTAATGAAGCCGAGTTTGAAGAGTGATCAAAGGCTCTAGAAGTTTGGAAATTGCTACTGTAATGCCTCTTATAGAAGGGCTACTTTTCCACAGTGGAGTTTGCCCCTGAATTACTGAATTCCTGGCCCTACTACATTACTACATTTAACTTTGCTCTCCCCCACTGTCTTGTCCCAAAATTCCCCAAAGTCACGTCAAACTCCAGATTAGTAGAAAACCTACATGGAGAGAAACTCCAGGAGAGATACTTTAATTCTAACACTTCCTGAGCACATATTCACCAGACAGACACCTAAAAACCTTTGATTTTACTTAAAAACAACTGCAAGGTGTGATTAACTCTGTGCAGTTCTCATACACGGTGACTCTGGCTGTGGCTTGTTCCCATCAATTGTACTTGCATGCTTTGAAAAAATTAGGCTGAGTCCAATACCAAAATACTTATTATACTACATAATATCCATGTGTGCCCAGGGCTAAGAGGTAACATCATCCTAGCTAAACTAGCCACTATTCTTAGCAGGCTAAGATAAGGCAGTGAAGGGCCTTCATTCTCAAATGAAAGCAGGGGAGCAAGACAACCAGAAGCACGTCCTAGGTACTCTCTAATACCTTCCCTTAGTATCATTCTATATATGTAAGGAGGGAGCTATTATCACTGCACTATATGGAATCCCAAATAGAAGCAAATTCCTACCTCTTTCTTCCATATTTACTGAGTGTTAGAGAAAGGGAAAATTTGAGGATGTTGGTGCAAAGCTAAAAGCATTTGTGGTTCCTAAAAATTGCATGTAATTTGCTAATTCTAGTGATGTTGTGAGACTACTAACAAACATCTTGTTCCTTCCCTGTTCAGACCTAAATTGTTTACAAGTACTGCATACATGTTCTTGCTACTTCAAGAAAACACATATAGGAACCTTACTTGGTCTTGCAGAGAATCATCAACAGTCCCACCATGTTTAAGATTCTGAAGCAGCATCTCAGCTGCTTCAATGCCAACCTTGTCAGCATTCTTTCCTAAGAGAGAAATCAGAAAGCTGAAAATTACTATTTAAAGTTTTAAAAATACAAAAAAAAACAAAAAACAAAAACAACTAAAAACCAACTAAGAAATTATCAACTCTTTAAACCTTGTTTTCTTTAAACCTTATGCTTTTGCCTCAAATATCTGCTTAAAAACCCCTTCCCATCTTATGCACTTATATAGTTTACACTTCCTAAGCAGTGGAAAGAAAGTACCCTCATTTAGTCAGAAAAACATTTGATTCAAGTAATTTAAAAACAAGATCACTTCCATTCATTTTAATCTAGATTCACTCTTGAGCAAAAACTTCACATGTAAAAAACAAAGTCTATGTTCCTAAAGTTCAGAAATATTTCCAGTGATTCTCCATTCTGATATAAGGTATAGTTAACAGTTCTGTAATTTTTGTAAATTTCCATTTACTATGATTTAAATCCCATAATTTCTGTTGTCCCTCATTTCTGAAAACATACATTTAAAAATGAAACATTCAAAGCATCAGATCTTTAAAGCAGATGATACTTCAGATTCCTATTTGTTATTGGTATATTCTGTCAAGTCTCAAAGAATTCACGGAATTCTTACCTCTCTTGCCAAGTGATGACCCAGCTAACAAACAACCTGTTGAAGTCTCTGCAACAATACTAAGCAGAAAAACAAATATAATTAAAATTAAGTACAAAATCACTCATATTATAGTGATAATTTGTTTATCAGATATGTAATCAAGATCTAGCTAATTAACCAACAAGGTTAGAGGCAACAATAGAAAGCTTGGAGTCATCTTACATTATTCCACTTCCAGTCCCAACAGCTTGATCATCAGGTTCTCTGACAGGCTGAATGTTAATATAAAGATCTCTGATTTCTCTTCTGATGCATCTCACTGCTGCTGCTGACATGTCTTTTGCCAGCTAACAAGACAAGACATAAACCCAGTAATTCAATTATGTAATATAACAATACTTTTTCCTCCTAAATTCAATTATTACAGTTAATCCCCAAATAAAGGGGCTACTTTATTAACTAGAAAAACAAATGATTGTTATAAATCCCTACACACAAGAAGTGAATGTGATTTTTTTCCTGAAAGTTTTTCTACAAAATTAAGGTAACATTAAATGCTGCACAAATGACAGTTATAGAAATGTATGTAGAAACTACAATATCAATAGAAATTCAAGAACTTTTCTTCATTCATAGGGAAAAAGATTTGATTTTAGGTTTCTCACAAAACATTAGATTCTCAAAATAATATGCCCCAAAACCCAGTGCAAAAACCCCACCTCATAATTATTATGTACAGAATGTACTCTGTCAGAGAGATTACACAAAATAATAATTTTACATCACAAGGAAATAGGGACATATAAAGCTTATCCCATTCCTGTAATCTAATCATAGCTATATTAATAGGTTTGGAGAATTTAAGACCAAAACCAGCAGTTCACAGCTTTTCAAACAGTAACTCAGTTTCTTCTCTTCCTTCCTCTACTAATTCCTAGCCTGTATGTGAGAAGGAACCATAAGGAGATCCCATGACTCAGGGCTGGAAGAATAGAAAGAAGGAGATAGAAAGGAGCAAATTTTGCTCCTTTTTATTTTTGGCTAAACCTACACTTAACTTGTTCTAATAACCTTAGCAATGGTTGAAAAACTTGTATTCTGGCCTCCACCTATGACAGTGCTTATAAATTTATGAACAAGGGCCCTAATTTCAGACTTAAAATAATCCACGTGAATATGAAGAATACATAAATCAGATATAAGATATCCCTCAATATATGCTAAAGACTTCTGAATAGTCCTATGAAGGATGAGGATATTGTTCTCATTTCCTGTTTTAGCTTTACACTGCTGTGCAATGAATGAATTTTAAGTATGTCCAATATAATATTCTAGAGCCTGAATAGTTGAAACCATTTAATAAGGTTGCTTAGCTTGTATAAGACTGCAAAAGACAAGAGAGTAGAGGAATGTTAAGAAGATTGTATGCAATTTTATATTCTTACATAAAGCTGGATACTACCAGAGCCATGACAAGCACTTACTTTGATAGGCAGTGCTCCAGCAACAAATGCCCTTCCATAAATCTTTGTCACTGTGCCACGTTCTGTTAAGTTTATTGGGCTCAGCTCTTTGACTGGAGACATCTGGAGTACAACTTCACCACCTCCTTGAGGATAGTAGCCCCTATTTAGAAACAGTATTGGACATAATTAAATGCAATTATCACAAAGAAACTAAGAAAAGGACCAGGAGGCTCTTAATATATTTCACTATACATTTTTATCTTCCCGGTTACTGTACATGCAAATTTTCTTCATGTTTGCCTTAGAAACCCTTATAATGGAATTAGGTTCTCTAACAGTAATCCTCTGTAATGCACATCTTATTAACTTCCTAACAGCAACCTAACTGGCACCCTGGATAAAGCTCAGCAATGCACTGCCTGTTCAGCATGTGCTCCCCTCAGGGGAGCGAACAGGAATCATTACACAGCAGCTGTAGACTCAGCAAGGAAAAAAAAAAAGCAAAGAATCATTCATCATATGGTGACAGTACACACAGGGGCAACTAATGCAGATTAGTTCATGTATTATAAATTCACCCCTCAGTTTGATTGAGAGCCCCTTGTGTGTGCCTCTGCTCACTCACGGGTTCAGTAAGGCCCAGCTTTGCTGCACAGCTCCACAACTCACCTCCTTTTTATGTCACAATTAAATGTGAAATTGAACTTTTCGACTATTGGCTTGAAAACCTGAAAAACGAACATATAAAAACACAGAGTGAATTTATTTTGCATTGATAATTCCCCACTATTTTATGCAATCTTAAAAGGAAAAAAAAAAGCTCAAGACAAAAATTTCAACTATCTTAAAAAAGATAGTTGCATCCATGTATCTTATTTGACATTCCTCATACTTCATTCTCAATGTCACTTTGCGTAAAAGGATTTTCTTATGGAAAAAGTAAGAGCAATTCACAGCACTTCTAGAATAAAGAATACATTTTAAGTGAAATTTTCTCTAGTAATTAAAACCAAAGAGACTATTTGCTGCTTCAGAAAAGTCCATGTAACATTGGTTGCTCTCTACATCGAGTACATTAATAGCGTTATATTCCCATGCCAAATTCCATAATCACAAATAGACTTGCAGTAAGAGCAACAGAGGAACAGCAGTCACATTGCACACATATTCATGGAAGATGCACCAAGGCAAAGGAATTTCTCCCTACCATGACTGTGTAGTCTATCTGAGGAGCCATCTCCGCATTAGTCCCACCTTTTAAATGAAGCTCTGATGGGGAAGCAGCAAACAGCACACAGGGCATTGCTACCTGCATCAGTAGACACACACTCCTAAAAGCAAGTACAAGATACTCAAACTCATACACTTATAATCCAGAGAATCATTATATATATCAAGGGCAAATTACTTTCCAGAGCATTTCCTTTTTATTTTTTAAATTATCTATAAACTTATTAGTCTTAAAAGATACTAATTTAAAACTTCATGTCCTTAGCAAGCCTAAATATCATCGTTTTCATTTCAAAATAATTGCATCTTTAATTGTTCTATTTGAAATAAAAGTTATGTATCTTCCTTAGTATAGTGATGGGACCATGAAAACAGTAGGTTTAGTTGGCAGAAAAGGCTTAGGCAGTGGAAACATTTTAATACATGGATGGAATATGTTCCCAGTTCCAAAAGACTAATATGACATACTGTGGTACTATAAGTGTAAGTAAAATATCAACATTTACCTCATTGCACGCTAATTATTCCAGACCTCATGGATGTGAGATACTTATCTAATTTAATGCATTTGGTCTGGTATGTAACACACTAATGTGAGGAAATTATACCTAAAGTTTTAAAGACATGGGCAGCTGCTTTTTTGCATTACATGTACCAAGCATTCAGCTTTTATAATAATCATACTTTTCAACTTCATGCATATCCTGCCTATAAGACAGATCCTTTGGTCACATAAATCTGGCTCAGGCAGCATATATCCTGGGTCATTACCAAAGCATAAATGTTCTTTTTTCTCTATTGTGATAATTTTAAAGTTATGAGAAGCTGGTGTACAAAGACATACCCTGCTGTTTTTGTATCAGCTATGTGGGTTCCACCTTTGATCTTCCCAGGAGTGAAGGTTACTTCTGTTGAGCCGATTTCTCCACCATTCAGCTTCCCATCACACAGATCTCGAACCATCTCCAATCCAGATAGATGCTGAGGTCTTAGAGTGACAATACACAGTTAAACACACATACAAGTAGACTACATGCTCATGTTACATTAAAACCAGTTAACACCGACTAAAAAATGACAGTTGCAAATTACAGATTAGACAAGGATCAGAAATTTACTCTGGTACAGTACTTCTGAGTTCACAGTAGCCAAAGGAGCATCATTCAGGCCATACTGAGATATGCAGGATTCTGATATCTTTTCCACTACAATAGGTCCAGACAGATAGACAGAGATTCAAGAGCAGTCACTTGTCCTAATGTGATAAATGCTTGCACAGAAATTCAGTGGGATAATGATGGCAATACTGGCTGAGCCAGAACCAGGTGCAGTGCTACAAGAGAGTTAACAGGTTTGCTATGTACTTCCCTTGTGCTTGTTTTTATTTGTTAGGGTAATTTAAATAGGAAATACACTAACTGTTCTCAACATTGGTTGAACAGCACAAGGATATGCACTAACTGTTAACACTGTACGCTCGGTGAGCTATGTTTTGCTCGGGCATTACAGGAGGTGTTCCCTGTTTCAAACGAGCGTTCCGCTTAGCGCCCGTGGAACCATTTCCGAGGCAGCGGCCGGGCCGCGCCCTCACCTGCGGCCCGGGGCGGGACCTGCGCTGAGGCACCGGCGGGGCAACCGAGCCCCCTTCGTGCCCCAGCGATCCCCCCTACTCCTTGTGAGCCACCGACGGGATTTCCTGGTAAAAAGGCTCTTTCAAAGCAATGGAAACACAAACGTTTCAGACGAGAGCAGCCGAGGCCTTGCGCGGCCGGGAGGGTCTCACCTGAGGCCGGGCTGGCTCCGCCCGGCGCGGATCCGGCGCACCCGCAGCGGCAGCCCCAGCAGGCAGCTCAGCGCCGTGGACACCCGCAGGATCTGCCCGCCCTGCGCGGAGAAACGGCCCTCGTCAGGCGCTACGGCACTTCCCGCCCACCCGGCCCGCCCGAACCGCAGCCCGGGGTCAGGTAAGCCGCGGCCCGCTGGCGCTCACCCCCTCCATGATCCCGCCGTCTATCTCCACCCTGTCCCCGTCCATGGCTGGCGATGAGCGCTGTCTCTCGCAGAGGCCGCGCCGATGGGATCCCGGCGGGGCCCTAAACACGGCAAGCCCTCGGCGAAGCAGCCCCGGGGCCACGGCGGCAGCACGCCCGGGATGCTGCGGTGCCGGTACCGGGGGCGGTGCCGGGCAGGCGCAGAGCGCAGGCACCTCCCTGCCCGCCCGCCGGGGCTCGGCCGGGGCGGCTCCGCCGCGGAGAGGAGCAGCGGGCGGGCCCGGCTCTCAGGGCTGGGATAGCTCCGGTGTCTCCGCGGTATTGACCGCGTCCCGGGGCCCGCTGGACGCAATGCCTTCCCCCAGTCCCGAGGGTAACAACGGAGGTCAGAGCCATGGGCACAACGGTGCCGGAGGAGAGCGGCGGCCCTCCTCGTTACAAGCCAGTTTTCCTCAGAATCACAGAAAGAATGAGGTTGTAAAAGACCTCTGAGATTATCAAGTCCAGTCTATAAGCGAATACTACCATGTCAACTAGACCGTGGCACGTCCAGTCTTTTCCTTAAACACCTCTAGGGCTGGTATCTCCACCGCCTCCCTGGTCAGCCCGTTCCAATGCCTATTCAGCCTTTCTGTGGAGAGATTCTTTCTAATGTTCAACGTAAACCTCTCCTAGCGCATCTTAATACTCTGCCCTGTCGCTCGTCACCTGGGAGAAGAGGTCGATCCCCAAGTGGCTACTATCACCTTTCACGCAGAGCCACACACACGGCCGTGTTGGTCTGGGAGGCGCGCTCGGGACTCTATGACACGTGTATCGGGAACGGCCGGGCTCTTGGCGCTGCCCTTCCCGTTACTGCGGCCCGGGGCAGCCGCACCCCTGCACCGCCCCCGGGGCTCCGTTCCGGAAGCCCCCGCCCAGGGGACGCTCTCCGGTCGCTCCCGCGGACGCGTGCGGGCCCCGGGCGCCGCTCGCCCCGCCCCGCCCCGCCAGGGCCGCGGCCCCGCCCGCCGCTGGCTGGCCGTGGCGGCGCGGCCGCCGCCGGTTGGCTGTGCCGGGGGTGTGTGCGGGCCGCCCTGCCGGGGCAAGATGGCGGCCGTGACCGCGCTGAGGAGCAGCTGCCGAGCCGCGGGGCGCCTGGTAAGGGGAGCGGGGACCCCGCGAGCGGCGGCGCTGCCGGGCAGCCGGGGCGGGAAGAATAACGCGCGGCGTGCCCGAGCCCTGCTCCTGCCGTCCGGCGGGCACGGAGCCAGCGCCGCGCCTCTGCAAACACTGCCGGGGCGGGCAGCGCCTCAGCTCCCTCCCGCCTGCGCTCCCCGTGCCCCGCGCAGGTGACCGAGCCCCCGGCAGTGCCCCGTGCGCTGCACAGGGACCCCGAGCTGGCACCCTCCGCCCAGGAATGCCCTGCGCTTGCCCATGCTCCCTGTCAAAGGAACGTGTGTGCCTTTCTGTAATAAGCCGGTGACACCCTCCTCTTCTGTTATTTCTAAGTCATCCCATTATTGCTTTGCCTATGCGTTGCTCTGCCGTCGCCGCTTCTCCGCCCACGCATCAGCTCCCTTTGCATACCGCATCCGCACGGGGACGGTGCGGCCACACGTGCCCAGAAGGGAAAGGGGTTTCTTTGAATCCCAGGAGCCCTGATACTTGAAAAGTAGTTGAGATACCTTACCATAAGAAGTGAATCTACTTGGTTGCCTTTTTGGGATGCTTACAATTTCGTGAACATAGACTTAGTTCGTGCTTTCTTCTGTCTTGTATTATAGTCTTCTTGCTGTTCTGAAGAGCATCCTATTGCTCTGGTTGGTTGCCTATTATGTCACTTCTATTTTATGGAATGTCAGAGAATAAGTAATTTTTGAAATGTAGAAACAAAATTCAGGATCAGTTCCAGTTTCTAGTATGCTTTTTCTCTTAATTCATATTGTAATTTTAAAGCATAATGATGAGGAATTTTTAAATGATAGTTTTGTAATCCAGTTTTCAGCTAGTAACTTATAAGTATTTATAAATAATTTTACTACTTAAGAGCACTGAAAGTAGCACTTTCTTTTAAGTTGTATTTCTAACCATCTACTCTTAAATCCAGAGGGAGATTCTGATAAGATAAAAATACTCATCTTATCTATGTGCATGCTGAACTATAGAACTGGCTGGTTTATATTGTGTGTTTCCTGCAAGCACATTTTGAATCTGAGCCAGGAGGCCTTTGTGTTAAGTGTAGAAATGGCATTACCTGGACACTGGGACGTGTGCCAGATATTTAGATGAGGAATGACATCTGATTAAAACATGTTACTGGGGATGTTGCTTAGTATACAGGTAACTGCATACTTAGAAATATGGAATATGTATGCAAAACACATCCAATGTGTGGAAATGTTCATTAAAATGACTCAATGGGACAGAAGTCAAGAGAGTTCAGCACAGCAGTATCCTTTAAAGCAAAGTCATTGCCTGTGAGCATGAGCTGTTCAATTTGACTTGGAAATTTAGTGTTATTCTGTCAGGTAGTCAGATCTCTGCAGGCTGCTTACAAACATTTTGGTCTGAGGCCAGCATATATTTTCAGGATCAGTGATAATTTAGAAAACTGGAGTTGACTGGTTCTTAAGGAAAAAAAAGCTGAACCTGAGGGGCAGAGCAGTTCTCCCCCTGAGTGCACTCAGCTCCCTCCTGGCTCGGTCAAACCTCGGCTCTGCCAGCCAGGCTGGCGTGGCCCCAGTCCAGCAAGGGACTCGAGTGGGCCCTCAGTTCCTTTATGAGAGTCCCTCCTTGCACAGGAAAGGTGTTACCTTGCTGCCATTATTGCCTTCAAGTTGATGTTTAGTGTAATAGTAGCCACATTAACAAGCTCAGTACTGGCAGTTGTTTGGGGTTTACTGATAGATTTTTCCAGACATCAAAATATGTAGATGGATACGCTATGGATATTAGAACTAGTTTTGTCTTTTATGTGCCATTTTTATTTCCTTGTTTGGCATTACACCTGTATAATGGTGATTAAATTCTGGAATTGTAAGCACAGTCTCTTTGTTTAATAGATTTTAGTTTTTTCCTTGTTACTAAGGAGCACTGCTCTGTGAAGAGATTGTGTCCTATATTATTACTTTAACATACTAGCACACCAACTTTTTGATAGAAAATGTGCAAAACTGAAAACCAGAAAAGTTTAATTTTTAAAAAATGAAGTAGTTTTGAATTATTTCTACTGATAAAATATGAAACAGCGTGGTAACTCTTCAATAACAACACCAGTCTCTTTTTTTGGCAGTGACATTACTAATTCACTACCTGCATTGGTAACCAAAGGTTAAAAACACATGGAAATCATTGTGAAACTTCACATTTAGAAATAGTTCAGAGATTTGATGTGCTTCTTGTGATCATCCTCACAGGTAAATACTGAATGTTTTTCATTTAGGGTCATATAAAGAAAAAATAGGGTTTTTGGGAGTTTGTGACAAAAAGGTCTAGTTGAACAATTGTTTCAGTAACATTTTTATGTAAATATGTAACCTTCAATTGGGAAGAAACCCAGAATTAAAAACAGGAGAAAATAGTATTGTGAAGACGTACATTATATAACAGTTTTGTAATTTACTGAGAACTTTAAATGTATTCCCAAAATACAATTTTTCATAGCTTGAAATTGCCATGTTACCTGATTGTTGAATATGGAAAGTTGTTTGGAAGACTAATGAAAATATTTTCTATTTGCTTGTTATAGGAATTAGAAAAATATTCATTCTAGATCAGTAGGTACCATCTTAATAGCAGGCAACTGAAAGGTAAATCAAATGATATAGCTTTGTTGTGTCCATTATGATAGATTGTGTTGTATAAATGTTTGTTTCTTAAAGAAAGGGGGTATTAAATAAAACTTGTAGTGCTAGGTTAAATAATACAGAAAATGAGTGCATTGTCAGTTCAGAATTGTATGGCCTGCTGAAGAATGTACTTTTTAAAAAGTGAAATGTGATAGTAATTAGTTGAACAGTTTAGGGTGTGGGGAGGAAAACAAGAAGTTTCATATGCTCTGTTTTATACTGAAAGGATTTTTTAAGCAAGAAGTTAAAATGAACTTTCCCATACAGGTGTGCTGTTTTCTGGCTCCTCTAAGAAGATAATTTCTAAATTTTACAGTTTTGAGGTACATTGTAGCACCTGAATTTTTTTCATGTCTCTAAATTAGTTAGAGATAGTATCTACAGAGAAATTATTTTTATAAATTTTACAGCACTCTTAAGACAACATAACACCAGAATTACATTAAATTTAATAAGTTTTACTGGATAACAATGTGTCTGAACTAACTTGTGTTGAGATTAATAAGATACCTGTTTATGTCAATGCAAGCACTACCAGCTTTGCTTTTGATCACAATCATGACTGATTACTAGAGGTTTTAAAGCATAAACTTTTGTCTGAAGAATCTTTCAGAAAATTCTGTAGACCCTTTTAAGCTAATTTCTGGATAAATATAATCGCAATCATAAAAGAAAACCATCTCATGACCAGTTCTTACAAAATACCATTGAAGCTGATTTGACATGACGTTTCTTGAAGATGATTGCCTCCTATATATAGGAATTAAAATGAAAGGACAATTCTCTGGGCCCTCTGATGAGAATTTGCTTTCTGATTAGTACTTCTGATCAGCTTCTGATGGGATTAAGAACTGATGAAGATAAATATGCTGGTTTTCCTTGCAGTCTAGGGAAACCTTCTGGCGTTGATTGTGGATAGGAATATTTCAGATGTCTGATGTAGTTGATGTTGATAGTATGTGTGCTTTTTGTGTGCCTGATTTTTGTGTCCTGATTAAGCTAATTCCTGAGAGAAACAATAGCAATGAACCACTCATCAAATGCTGTCATAATTTTTGCTAAGTGGTTGTCACTGTGGCTTTGATCTCCCCATGTGTTGTGTTAGTGAAAGAAGTTAAAGACCTGGCAAAGCTGTTGCTAATGTACAGGTTATTGTATATTCAAGAATGTATTCAGTGAAATTCTGTTTCCATAAGAACTTCTCTTATGTAGACTAGAATGAAGCTATTTTAGTATGACTGTAACATCAGTAATATTAAATGAGCTCTACATCCTCAGTCCATTGTATTAACCCTTGAGACTTTTCTCCCCAGGTTTGCATTCATCGCGTTAGATCGTGCAGCGGCATTCGCTTTATAAAATCAAAATATGTGTGCGTGTTTGACAAATCTGCCCTCAAGTTTAGTCATCAACAGCGATTATTCAGAACATCTGCTGGTAATCTTTTTCATAATAAAGTAATTTCTTTTATTTTGCTATTTTATGAGTGCTGTGTTAGAGGTTTGCATATGGCTGGTGTGTAGACTGTTTCTGATGCATTCAAATTTTTCTGTCTGATAGCTTGTTTTTAGTATTAAACATGCTGTATTTTCTTCTCTGTTTCAAGTTTCATGTGGCCAAATTGTCCAGTTTAAGCTTTCTGACATTGGAGAAGGAATTACAGAGGTGACAGTAAAAGAATGGTAAGCTCTGCTTTCCTGGAAATACACTAAGAAATCAGCAAGTAGTTTAGCAGCTTTAGCAGTGAGTTATCTGAGAATATTTTCTGCGAGTGAAGATTTTCAGGTTTCATTTTGCACATTTTAAAACCTTGTACATCCTGAGCTTTA
The DNA here is from genome assembly GCF_029582105.1 of Oenanthe melanoleuca. Classification (NCBI taxonomy): domain Eukaryota; kingdom Metazoa; phylum Chordata; class Aves; order Passeriformes; family Muscicapidae; genus Oenanthe; species Oenanthe melanoleuca. The sequence continues at coordinate 8,926,656 of NC_079342.1, forward strand.
CATTTTGTTTTTTTGCAATCTGATATATTTGTGAGTGGAAAAAGTGGAAGGAATGGGATGCACCTGTGTGTAGGCAATTCCTTGAGCTATTAATGTTTTTTGAGCTCAGGAGACCTGTCTTTTGTTATATTTACTTAGACTGAGCTTTAGAAACAAATTACTAGTCTAGAGAATCCACATAGTTTTATCCTATACCCCGTCTCTATTGCTTTTAGTAAAATATTTGAACTTCTGAATTGTTTGTAAAAAGCAAGTGATGAGTGAATTAAACAAAATCCAAGTGTACAGTGAAGGAAGGCAGTGTTGGAAGGCCTTGTTCTTTGTACAAATATCTTTCTCTTTGCATGGAAGACAGTGTTCCCTGCTATCCATTTCCTTTCTGAAACTTGTCATATATTGACATTGAAACTAAGAACTTCCTTGCATTCCGATTAAGCTGGGTTCATTCTTATTTTTAGATGCTTCATAATCTGACAGGAAAACTCTGCTTTACTGAAGTAAATATAATATGTATGTAATGATATTCATAATAATTTTGTCATTTCACCCAACAAAGAGTTGCGGCAGTCAGGCAAAATGCATGTAGCAAATATATCCAGTACATAGAATCTTTCTTCTCATCTGGAATGCACTTCCATATTGTGGGATGAATGTTACTGAGCTTACCAAAGGAATAGGTTTACACTGACTGTGTTTCCCAGTAGCCTGTGTCTTTCCTTCCAGGTACGTAAAGGAAGGTGACAGCGTGTCCCAGTTCGACAGCATCTGTGAGGTACAGAGTGATAAAGCCTCTGTCACTATCACCAGTCGTTACGATGGCATCATCAGAAAACTCCATTACAGCATAGATGATATTGCTTTTGTTGGAAAACCACTAGTGGACATTGAAATTGATGCTTCAAAAGGTATTGTAAGCCATTTTTTCCTCATGTATATTTCATGTTGTTATAAAACAATCAGTGACAGAGAAGCTTACTTTTTCCTCTTGAAAATCTTCAATCAATTCAAAGATTTTTTTCCCTTCATAAAGTCAAGAAATTTGAGTAGAGAAAGTTGTGATATTTATTAGAGTTTAAAATCTCCTAGACATTTCCTGTTGAATATTTAACTTAAGCAGTAGCCTTTAGCAAGTTGTGTTCCCATCCACCTTAACTCAAAGTAAATTGTTAAAACTTCAGCTGTCACAGAATGGTTGAGGTTGGAATTTAACAAATGCTTATAATGTAGTAAAGTTAATTTTTTTCTTCTTGTTTGCAGGTGTTGCCTCAGAAGAAGATGTTGTTGAAACACCTCCTATGTCTCATGAAGAGCACACTCACCAAGAGATAAAAGGTCACAAAACATTAGCTACCCCTGCAGTTCGTCGCCTGGCCATGGAGAACAATGTAGGTTTGCTGAATTAGGTCCTGCTGCATTTTACTCAGTTTTTATATGGCAGTTTCAGTGACTAAAAGAACACTGATCTAGAGGAAACACTTGTTTTCAAATACATTTTAAATGTGTGAAAACTGTTGCAGAAATGAAGAGGATTATGGTTTCTGATGATTGTGGTGGATAGAAGAAGAATTACTGGGCTTAAAACACAACTAGGAGGCTTTAGGCTGAAGACAGAAAAACCTTTCTAGAATAAAAATAAGAAACTGTCAGAGGAGATTCCTGAGAATCTCTACAGAGAAAGTAGGAGGGAAAAATTTAAAAACCACCTTGTTTTCCTTTTCAGATTTGTATTAGAGCAAAGGATATACTAGGTGATGTTTTGCATGCTTTTCTAATGCCTTTTTTTCCCTATGAATATGCCATTGGTTTTGAAAGCTCATGATGCATTTTTAGGAGAGAATTAAGTGACAAATAGCTTTTCTCAAATTAATATTTCCCTGTTGATCCTGTGAGGTAGTTAGGTAGTATTCATGGTTCCTCCTTGAAGTATGCAGTCAAACAGGGACTAGTGGGACTTCTGGATTACTTGAACTATGCTGAATACCCAATACATTATAGAAAGGAAAAGAAAACTGCAAATATGTTGGATCAGAAATGGGAATAATTTTTAACCATAGCTCACAATATAAACTACTTTTATGTTGCTGTAAAACTGAAATGTCACAGCTTGTTATATACTTTCCAGATTAAATTGAGTGAAATTGTTGGGACAGGGAAGGATAACAGAATCCTTAAAGAAGATATACTCAACTACTTGGCCAAACAAACAGGAGCTATTTTGCCTCCATCACCGAAGGCTGAAATTGTCCCACCTCTGCGGAAAACAGAGGCTGTGCCAGCTGCTCCAAAGGACAAAGCACGCAAAATCCCTGTGCCTGTTTCCAGACCCATTGCATTTTCAGGAAAAGATAGAACTGAACCTGTAACAGGTAAATCATGAAATATAAAGTCTTGAGACCGTGGCCACAGTAGACTACCAGTAACTGTTGCTCTGTGAGTAGCTGATCCCTTTTGATGGGATGTGTTTCATGTTATTGTTATGCAAGTGAGCATTTAGGAAAACATTCTCTGTAAGAAGCATATCTGCTGAAATTATTTTATGGAATATTTGTTCATATTTTGGTTGGATGGAATTGGGCTGCAAATTTTACTTGCTCGTTCTTCAAGTGTATGTTGAAACAGGTAGGAATTCTAAACATGGATTTGTCATGGTAGGAATCATTATGCAATTAGTGGCAAAGTGCACTGAATTTAAGGGTTTATCAGTGCTTAATAATAGCATACTGCACTGGTATGTCACACTTATTCTGGAGAACAGTGCCATGAAAGACACTAAGGTAACAAAAAATCACATTAAAAGGGGAAGATTAAAGTTTTTTTGAGAGGCTGGAAAGCATAATCCAGATTATCATATTATGATTTCAAATTCATGCATAGGAGAGGGATGCAGTAACTATCTGCAGTAATAAGCTGAAGTATTACAGTCATCAAAATTGAGTTCTATGAACACAGTAACTCAGTAAGTGCTCTTTACCCTGTTCTTTTTTGGTTATAGTTTGGCTTTGGTTTAGTTTTTGTAAGTTATGTGATTTGGTTAATGGAAACATGAAATTTCACCATAAATTCACAGAAGCTCATTTTGCTCATTTAAGAAGAAAATGAACATTTTCCAGGTTTTCAGAAGGCCATGGTAAAGACTATGAGTGCAGCCCTGAAGATCCCCCACTTTGGTTATTCTGACGAGGTTGATTTGACTCAACTTGTTCAGCTGCGAGAAGAGCTGAAACCTCTTGCAGAAATGCGTGGAGTTAGGCTTTCCTTTATGCCTTTCTTCATAAAGGTGAGGCATGCAGCAGAGCCCTGTATGGAGTACTAACATAGGTTTTAGCAAAATCTGTTCAATAATTGTAAGTTTGGAGCACCTCTCTGTCATCTGATTTATGGCAGATCACAGGAAAACTTTCAGCTGTTTTTTTGTTTATTGAGCCACTTATCAATTTAGTGTTGGAATTGCAGCTAGAGTTGTGTAATATCACAGAAATGTTTGGAAATATTAATGGAAAGGATAGAGTGCTTTCAGCATCATTTAATACAGAGTTAAGCATCACCAGGTGTTTGAATCGCACAAAAACAGTTTTTGAAATTGTCAGTATTTTTTCAGCTCCTTTAAAATGAACCTTATATGAAATGCATCATTATTTTAGTCTTTGTATTGCTAATGAATCCCTTAGGTCACTGACTCTTGTCCCTTCTATTGTTCAGAGGAGCAGGCAGTTGCACTCATGTGCAGTGAATGTATAGCTTAGTCTGAAACTTCTGGTAGTGCTATTGCACTGAGAGTGCTACCTAAACACTCATTCCATATTGTTTTTAATCTAAATTTTCTCTTACCATTACTTCTTATCCATGGAGCTCTCTGCTTAGAAAATATAAAAATCTACTTTGTTTTTTTTTTTTTTGGCTCTATTTAACAGGCAGCCTCTCTGGGATTGCTGCAGTATCCCATTCTTAATGCCTCTTTGGATGAGAACTGTCAAAATGTCACATATAAGGTTTGTAAACTATGAATAAACGTTGTGAGCAGAAAGTGCAAAGTAATGTCTAACAGGGGCTTTTCAGAATGCCTGAGCTAATTATAACAACCAAAATTATGGTGTTGTACAGGAAAATAATTTATGTGTTCAGATTCTGAGATCTAGATTTGATTTATTGTTGGTCTTATTTCAGTAGTTTGTTAGATGAGAGTCACTTTGTTATTCAGACTTGCCTCAAAAATGCATATTAACATATTAGTTTCCTATTTTTTACCGGAATATGGGCCAAGCTTTTAAAATGAGAACATTTCAAATCTACAACAATTTTTAAGTAATGGCACAGTGGTTCGACTGTTCTAACACTCAACCCTTATATATTAAAGTACAGTCTTGATAGAAGTTATTTAGTTTTCATACCAGCTGCTGGGTTGATACTTCTGGACAGCAAGTATCTATTTTCTTAAGTGATGTCTACTTGCTCCTTGCAGCACAAACTTTTTTTGTGTGTGCTGTTTTATAAATATCTCTGAGTCCTTTTCCTTCCAAAAAAATGAAAAGCAAGTGATCTCAGTGATGTGACTGTTAGCTAAGGTCATCTGTAATGGAAATGGAATATGGAGTCTCCCTTTGTTGCAGAGAAACTGCATAGCTCATGATTGAAAAATTTGTGGTGTTTTTAAATGACTATGCACACACCAAATTTCTTTTTCTTTTCTTTAATTTTAGTGTTCTCCTTAAAATCTGCTATTTATGTTTTGTGACACATATGATCATCCTAAAGTGCAATGTTTTCAGTGTGAAGTTGATTCCAAGATTTTGTATTCTCTGAAGGTGAAATTGTCAACATCGATTTACAGTTTTGCAGATGTGGGGCTTATTGTTAAAAACCTACATCCTTTTCCCCCCCCTCAAAGTTGTGTGCAGGAGTTAATTACTAAATACAGCACTTTCCAGGTTTAAAAGATAAATAAGGAAAATGTGATTGAAGTGTTTTTTTTATGTAAGATATGTTTTATGTTGACAGCTTATATTAATGTCTGGTTCATGACACTTGCTGCAGGCTTCACACAACATTGGAGTTGCAATGGACACAGAACAAGGTTTAATTGTCCCAAACGTGAAAAATGTTCAGGTCTGCAGTGTGTTTGACATTGCTGTGGAATTAAATCGCCTCCAGTCCTTGGGCTCTGCAGGCCAGCTGGGAACAAGTGACCTCACTGGGGGAACATTCACCCTTTCAAATATTGGCACAGTAAGTACAAGGAAAGTGAGGCCTTCTTCTGAAATCTGCTTCTGAAATGCAAGCTTTACTGAAGTTTAATATGCGAAGAACAAAATCTGTAGCAATTAATTCAAGAGGCAATCTGCTTTAAAAATATTGTTAAATAATATTCCCACCTTTTTCTTTTCTAGATTGGTGGCACTTATGCCAAACCAGTGATACTACCTCCTGAAGTAGCTATTGGAGCACTTGGAAAAATACAGGTATATTAACTTTGTCTCAGTGACGAGAGTGGTAAGGTCATGTGTAATGAAAATGGAACATGGAGTCTGCCTCTGTTAGAGAATGCATAGCTCATGGCTGAAAAGTTTGTGATGGTTTTAGATTACTGTGCACACACCAAATGTTTAATTAGAAGTGTCTTACACCAAAGGTTCATATTTATTTTCCAGAATACGGTTATATTTAACTCACATCTATGTAAATACAATGTAAACATATAATGAAACAATGTAAATACAGTTTTACAAGTTTTGCAACATAGCAATTTTGCTGTGGGGGGTGGAAATTAAGTATTCTGAAAATGAAGTTTAATTTCATGAGCCAGTAGCTCATACAGAATTTTGAATGTGAAGGCAGTTTTATATTTTCTGAATCTCAGTCTTTAATTCTTTAATTTGAGCTCAATGCTGGAAATGAAATTAATATTAACTGAAATTACTTCTGTGTTCTTCCTCTGAGCATTTTTTAGAGGTGCTTTAAGGAAACTGTCACCTTGAGAATTCAGTGCAATAAACTATTCAGGAAGAAACTTTTGAGTCAGGAAAGGCTTTTACTACTTCAGTATTTCCATGATGGTAGAAACAGGCTATGACTGTATGTAGGCTTGCAATATATTCTAATCCACAGCACAAACAATATTGGAAAGATCTTGTTTTTTGGCATGGTGCTACTGCTGTCTGTCTAATTCAGCAAAATGTTTTTATTTAGAAAAACAAATTAGCGAGAACAAAAAAAATACAGATTTGCTAATGAAAATATTTAGTTTAATCAATCTGGTTTTGTCCTTCCTCTGATTTTTAGGTTCTCCCTAGGTTTAATGGCAAAGGTGAAGTATTTAAAGCACAAATAATGAATGTGAGTTGGTCAGCTGATCATCGCATCATTGATGGAGCTACAATGGCCCGGTTTTCTAACTTGTGGAAATCTTACTTGGAGAGCCCTGCTTCGATGCTGCTGGACCTTAAATAAAGGAAACCATGGCTAGAATATGCCTTTAAACTCTGTGGATTAGACTGAATAGTTATAAAAGCTGTCTCTGCTAACATGTGCCCTTTGCTATGTGCATTATATAATAATGTTATGTGGTTGAAAGTTCTCAACAGCTGGTATCAGTCTCAATGAGTTGTTACTTCTTTCATTTAGTATTGCTGTAATTTTATCCACAGCAGACTGTCAAACTGAATAGGTCACAACTTCTGAATATGGTGGTGGAATGTCTTTATTTTGCCTTTTATAATAACAATGATTGTCAGACTGGTGTGACTGAGTGCCACTGCTCTACACCTGCAGTATTTACAATCTGAAGGGAAATTTTGGAGGGGAATACTTCATAGTTCTTCCATTTTGGATGCGTAAATTTATTTTAACAAATAATGCCTGAATTCATAAAAGGGATTATGCAAAAATCATATACAAATAAATTGCCTTTAATGCTTCTGCTGTGAGATGTCCAGAGAGATTTTTGTTGTTTAACTGAATAAACCTCTTAAGATTTTTGCTAGTCCACTTTTTCTGGCAATTACTTGCACATTTACTCTTTATCAAACTATAAACGAAGAGGCTATATTTATTCATATGCTTACTGACAACACTGATTGATAACTATCAAGGCCTTAATACTCTCTAGCATATCTTGTATTTTTAAAGGATGAAGGTACTTTCAGCCCTTAATGCTTTCCAGTTATTTTTGATTCTTATAGAAAGGATGTCTCTGTTAAAACCAAAAGAGAAAGAAAGAGAAAATAAAATTAAAAAAGAAGGATCTCTTTTTATTATTCTGTCATTAGGTAAGCCTGACAGTAAGATGATCATGATCTAAAAGCTTGCATTCTGTTTTTGATATTCAGATACTAGAATCTGATAGATTAATCAGATTCAACAAAGAATGGATATTAAAAAATGCTGTGAGATAAGGACTTCTTAAACTCAGATACAAGGCACATAATGGATAGGCTCAAGTTAATGCCTTTAGAACAGAAAACTTAGGTGGTTTTAAGGTAAACTAAACAGGTCATGAGGATTGCACTGCTGATTTAATGGGAGATATGAAGAAAACTGTTGGATATAAATACCTTTTAAACACATAAGTTTCACACTGACATGAGGAAAGACAGCCTTAAAAATTAATTTGTAATGCACAAAATGGAAATTTTCTCCTTTTTTTTAGATATATCAAAAACAGGAGTATTCGTCAAAATTGTAGACCAAAGTTGTCTATTGCATTTAGCTGCAAAGATGTGAGACAGGCTACCAGAGGTAGAGTCCCTGCTATCCATGATGCTGAGACTGAATAAGAGGAAAGCTGGTAATGTACAAAGGGGAGTGTAGTGCATCCATGTAAGGTGCTATTAATATTTCTATTGTGGTATAGGGGTCTTTTATATAAAGGTAATTTCTTGCAAAGTTTGACTAATATATCATGCTTATCACTTATTTCATTTTTATCAGATTTATTTATTCCTAATAAAAAATATAAAGCCACAAATTATTTGTTTTATTTGTGAATTTTATGCAGGCAATGCTGTATGGGTGACTCAAACTCTTTCTTCTTGCCTTAGACAACATACTGTACTCAAGGCTACCAAAAGAACTCAGCCTAATGTCTGCCTTCCTACAAGTATATTGTTGTGGTAAGGGCTTAGTGTAAAGGCTTAGGATATTTTTTAGTCTGATGACTATTGAGGAAATAGAAGTGTATGAAAGAAAGCAATAAAATTACTTAGAAATACTTAAGACAGAATAATTTTGCTTACAAGGAGAAGATTTGAAAACTGAAGTACTTAGTGTCTTTATAAGTAGGTATTTGTATTGATGTATTTAGTTGGTTGTGGACTGATGAGGGTTGGGGTTTTTTATGAATTTATGTGGCTGAGTTATAACCCAATTAATAATACTTAAATTTCATCGTCACATTTTATACTCCGGTGCAATTGGTTAGAGCTATCCACTTTTATGGCTTCTACCTCAAATAGTGACCTGTGATTATTGTTGTCTCTCTCTTCCCATTTGATTGAAGGAAAAGATTCTGACAGACTTGTTCTGCTTTTATCTTCTCCAAGGGCTATTTGAAGAAATAAAATGTTAAATATGTTTCATGATTGGAACCATGAAAAGGGGTGAGTAATACCCCTCTGCAGATCCTGGTAAAGATTACTTTTCTGTCCGGACTTTGATAATTTGCAGTAAAATTCTTCAGCAAGAGAATTCTTTAGCATGGGCAAAAGTAATGAGTAAAATACTTAGTGATGTAATACCTTTTCTAGTCTGTTTAGTCAATGTTGCTGTTTAATAGCACTTTGAAGCTCAGTTACCTTGCAGAGAAACACTGCTAAAAAAAGCAGTAATTTTTAATTCAATACTGGCCTTTTAAATTTCTAATTGTCATTTTTAATTCAAAACAAACTTATTGTGTAGCATAACAAGTATTTCTTTGTTCTTCTTGTTCACAATTTCTGTTAATGGGAGTGCAGTTTAGGGGAGCCCAGTCATACTTAGTAAACTGGGGAGACTTTAACAGTGGTAAATGCTTGGGGGGGTTGCAAAAGTGCCTCATGTGATGCCTTCTATTCTCAGCATAGGTTAAAATTAGAACTAGACTGACATTGCATTGGAGTCTGAGTGAGAGTTTTAAATGGCTTTGGTAATGCAGACAAGGTTCATAATTTATCTCCGCTCTCGTCCAGAAGGCAATGAGTCACAGAAAATCCTTGAAAACACCAAATAATTGAGGTAAGTTTTGTTAAACTCTTGCTGACACTTGAAGATGAAGTTGTTGGGAGATCTGATTACTTGGAAGTGAACTTGCAGTTGTTTTACAGCCACGCTTGGGAATTCACCTCTGAATTGTTGGCTGTGTTGGCAAGAATTATTATGGTTTTTATTTTCTTGATGAATAATAAGATCTAAGAACAAGACCTTTTTGATGGAATCCTGTTAATCCATATAATGAAACCATCCTGAAAATAGTCATATACTTAGGTCCTTTGATATTTCATGGTTCTAAGGCAGTACTTGTTGAATAATATGCAAAAGAGAGGAGCCCAGAGTAAGCTTTACTAGAAATAAGTATTGGTTTGAATGTATAGTATGATACTGGGTTTGGTAGTACAACTATTAACAAATGTCTCTTTTCTGCACAATTTTCATAAAAAAATTTCAAGTTTTCTACCTCAAAGGGCTTGTAGTTCAAAAAATATCTGTAAACAAGAAGATACAATAGATTAGTTAATCACTTGATCTCAACAGAAATTTGATCTTGAAAAAATCAGGCAATTTGAATTATAACCACTGACTGGAGCTAAAACCTCATGCATACATAGCATTATGTTGCATATTGGGATGGAGATTGGGAAGGATAGTTACTCTGATGACCACTGAAAAAGAAGCTAATCCTTCAAACTCAAATGTGATCACATTTATGTGGGAGAGGGAAAAAGTACACAGTCCTCTCTTTACAGGAAAAAATCCAATCCTTCTGTAGGAACCCAAAGACCAGACTACACTGCCACGCTGAGCTTGCCATTTGTGTCACTTGTCAAATCCTGCCACTGTTCATTGACAGAGAACACATAAGAATCATGATATATTAGACCAGATTCTTCTTTATTCAAGCTTTATAATTTGATTTTGTGCTGTCTTTAAAACGGCAGACTATCCTGATGTTTTACATTTTATTTGCCTCCACATTCTAACTTTATTTCAATATAAGCAGACTTTACAAATAAGTATGTTAGGAAAAGACATAGCAAACATAAAATAGAATGTTTGACAGTTTGAACACAAAAATGGCCACTAAGCAACTGTGGCTTATCCAGGCCACACAAAATTATAACAGAAAAAATGTGAAAGAAAAGATTGGTACTAAAAGACCTGCAATAATTATTGTAGGGAAATATACGTATGAAAAAACATGAAATTCCTCTTTTGTTGTTACCTACCTGCTTCTTTGGAAGAAAGCAATCCTTATTTTTTTTTTTTTTAGTCTGAAGCATATATAGGATATTTTTCTTACTTGCCACTACAAGTATCAGTAAAAAGTTAGAAAGGGAGCATTCAGATCATCAGTGTTCAGGGTACACTGCTGCTGGCATGAAGTTTTGCCTGGCAACCTTATCTCAATATCAGTATCTTGGCTCCAGAAATGGCAATAAGAATGATTTTTAGAGGGATGCACTAAATAGTATGAGTGAGTATCCTATTTTCCTGCTCTTCAAAACAGTATGTATTAATTATCTCACTAAGGGATAGGTAATTTCAAAATTTTAAACTGAATTTAATTTTAAATGTGAATTCTGACACTCAGGAGGGATACACAAACATTCAAAGAGAAATCAGAAGAATTTAAATACTTTTTCCCAAAGGTAATGCATTGCCAAGTATAAAATACATCGTAATGAGTTAAACTATGAAGAAAATGAATGCATGTAAAATATACTAATTAATCTCTGGAAACACTTCAGTTTTTGTAAAGTGCAAAACTCCTTTATTGAATAAGAATGCAGAGACTGCAAAAATACCATTTCTTATTATAATAACATTTAACTAGGTGCAATTATCTATTTTTATAAAGAGAAAGCAGACGATAAAATCCTGTCAGTTCTTTATATTAACTAATTTGCTTACATTATGAAGTGGGTATTGCAGTATTTTAGTTTTCACATCACTGTCCCCCTCTGGTAACCCATATCTGAAGTTGTGCCTTGAGCCTGAAATTCAGTCAGATTCCTGCAAGCAAATCTGAACATGTAAAGGATCATGGCTGAAACTGCAGTTTGCCTGGGAACATTCACTGCTGTGAAGACACTCTGGGAAGTGAGAATACACAAGATAAATGAAGAATTACAGAGAGAAAAGGAATTCAGGCAGAGGTCTGCAGGAAGGTAGGTAAATTGTAGCTCTTGAAGTATGTGAAAAGCTAGAGCATATGTTACATTCAAAAGACTGTGATTAGTTTCTTCACACTCACACAGATTCTAATCTATCTAGTGTCTGTGATAAAAATATTAGTATATAGACTAAATCCCCTGAACTCAGATACTAAAATCCTCTGCTCTGTAAATATTCTAACCAGTGAAGATTTGTTATGCTTTCTTCTCCACTGAGGTATTTCTTGGTCTGGCCAGCAATTTTATGAAATTTTAAGAAATTTAGGATTCTGTTTTTGGTACTCCTAATTTATCAGATATGTTTGAAACGAAACAAAAAATTCAAAAGTTACTCATGGAGAATACAAGCAGAAAGAAAGAATTGCCTTGTCAGAATTCTTGTTTAGGTCCCTTTTGGAAATCAAGCTAAAATAAGTTGATTGATCTATTTTCTTGCACTTATATATTATTGTATGGAAGGCTCTCATTTTAGGTGACTGCTTCAAAATGTGCTTTGGAACTTAATTCCACATGATGTTATATTCTGTGGCCCTGCTGTAACATGTTGAAAGTGAATTATGTCCTCCTTCTGAATGTAAATTTGAAAAACTGTAAAATAGAATTCCTATAAATTATCTCAGCTGAACATTAAGGGCTTGTCTTCTCTCCAACTGATAGTATATTAACATCCAGATATAAGTAATGTTATTTGACAATAAGGGAATTGTCTCTTTTTTCAGAAAATAGATAGGATAGTAATTATTGGCTGTATTCATTGTGGCACCACTTGCAGATCTTCTTTCCCTTGTAGGCTACTGCTTGTGTGGGAGGAGAGAGCTGCTTTAGCAAAGCTCAAAGAAAAAGTTATTAATGAAGGTGGAAGAGCAATTTTAAGGATAGAGGAAGAAGAATGGAAGGTAGTGTTGATAGGAATAAATGCTTGTGTTGAATGCAACATGTGACTGATGCAATAGAAAACTACAACTTTACACTTACAGTGGTACTATTTAAAGTACATGTGTTTTGTATATGTGTTTTGCCAACAGTGAATTGGGACACACCATTGTCTGAAGCAAGCTGGGTGTTTTTTAGTCCTGAATATTAATAATTACTTTGCAAAAACAATGCCCAAAAGACTTTTCTGCATTAGAAATTATTTACACTGCAAAGTATGATTTTCATTATGTAAATTCTCATATAACATTCACACACCAGAACTACTGAAATATCAAGGTGAAAACCCTCTGTGTTTGGGTGCATGAAGGTATTTCTTGTTTGTTGTCTCTTTCTAAGAGTGAAAATGAGCCAGTAGATTCCCAGAACACTATTTTTGTTGTTTCTCATGCACAGGACTAATCTGCTCTTAATGCTGGCAGAGTGAAGGCCAGCAGTGTCCTGAGCCATGCATAAATGCACAGACCAGCTCCTAGAAAGTGAGTTTTAGTGTTGAGGCCAGTCAGAACATGACAACCAGACCCAGCCATACTGCAGTGGTCTGCCAGTGGTCAGTGTCCTTGTTCAAAACTCTTTGCACATAGACGTAGTTCTCTCAGCTGCTCACTGTTTTTATTGACAGAATAGGAAATAGAATTTAGAACTCCCTTTATGTGCAAAAATCTATTTAAAGCAGTTTCATCTTCAGTTATACTGATTTTTTTTTTTTTTTTTTTTTTTTAAAGAAAGAAAGAAAAACAAGCCTGAAACTTGTCAGTGACAGTAGTGCAGGTGTCTAAATCCTGGGAGCCAAAAGTGGGCAGGTTAAATTTGTGATCAGAATGACAACCCACACTGTGTTCACTTTAGAATCATGGAATATGCTGAGTTCATTGAGGTGAACTCCTGGCCCTGCACAGCCCATCCCCAAGAGTCATACCCTGTGCATGAGAGCATTGTTCAAGCACTTCTTGAATTCTGTCAGGCTTGGTGCTGTGACCACAGCCCTGGGGAGCTGTTCCAGTGCCCAAACACCCTCTGGAGGAAGAACTTTTGATATATTGATATACCTTTAAACCTTTATAAAACATAAACCTTTTTGTAATATGTATGATATTAAAATGGTATCAGTTATGCTTGCTATTTCTAGCATATTTTAGGAAACAGATATCAGGGTTAATTTTGTAACCTACATGTTACAGTATAGCTTAAGGACAAGGACAGACTGTTAGTATTTCAAATAAAACTTCTGCCTTAGCCTGTATTCTAAGCTGAATTTCTTCTGGTTTGTATTTCTTGTTGTAGACATTACCTTCATGCTTATTGAAACTAATCCATCTCCAGGAATGGCAGCTTCACAGAACTAGTTTGCAGAAAATTCCTCAGTTTATTGGAAGATTTCATAGCCTTGTTGTTCTGGATCTGTCCCGGAACTCAATTGAAAGTGTACCTAAAGAAATTGGTGAGCTGTGCTTTCTTTTATTTTAAGCTGCTTTTCTAAGAAAATTGGTCTCACACAAACATATCATTTTTGTGCCCTTTGCCTGTCTAATAATCCTATTGGGTAGTAAGAAAACAGATTATTTAAATCTGACAGTGAGATAGAGATCTCCAAACCATAGATTCCCTATAAACTAAAAATGGGGCTGGATGGAAGAGACACATGTCCTTGAAAACTCCCCATGACAAGAAAAGGACCTGTTGGCATAGCAGGGACTAGACATCAGAATGCAGCTAGCAAAGTGACACTGAAAAACAGACTTCATGTTCTGAGTCCATGGCAGGAATAGAATAGCCTAGTTGAAATTTTTTTGTTTTGGGCTTTTCCTTGAAGCATTCAACTAGATTGCAGTCCTGTACTAAGGAGACCTGAAGTGCTATTTGCAGTTTGGTGATTTTTGGTTGTTGTTTGTTTTGTTTTGTTAGAACGCAGAGTATTTTTATAACAGTAAAAGTATAAGACAACACAATTAATACTGTGCTTCAAATAGAATAAACATGAACATTTCTCATTTGTGCTCTTTGCAGGCCAGCTGACCAGCCTCCAGGAGCTGCTTCTCAGTTACAATAGAATAAAATCTGTTCCTAAGGAGATAAGTAACTGCATTAGTCTGGAAAGATTGGAACTGGCTGTCAACAGAAGTATCTGTGATCTTCCTCCTCAGGTTTTGACAGACTGTTTAATTTTGTTTAATGCATATTTTGAATTTATCCAAAGCCAATTATCATTATGCATTGCATTTCTGTTTTCAGATTTGCTGGGATACTGTGATTTTACAGTACTCCACAGAAACACTGATGTGAACAACCTTTTATGACTGGTCAAGCTGAAGCCACATGAGAAGCACACACATACCCCTGAGTAGCTGAAGGAGCCAGTCTTTATTTTGGCCAGATAAATGACTTGGCAATGCGTATAGGGCAGAGTCACACTCCATATCAATTTGTTTAGGCTGGATATTGTCACTGATTTACCCATCTGATGCCTTGGCACAGAGAAGTTCTCTTTTATGGTGAGAGTACAGATTCATACCATATGCCAGGCCACAGCTGTAAGCATCTTTACCAGAACAGCTAGATCTGAAAAGGGGTTGTGTGATTCATACAACTGCCTGTACAGAGTTGAATGATTGTTGTTCTCAAATGTTGAAAATAATTATGAGAGAGTGAAAACAACTTCTCCTCTACTATTGGACTTTAATTTGAACTGAAATATAAGAGGCTAAGTAAGTCTCTTAGAGATGTCAAGTATGTAACCATATTTACTTGTTTTTATTTTTAAAAACCAGTCATGGCAATAGTTGACAGCAATCAGTGCCTTGCAAAATTGAGCAAGTTCAAACAGCAATAGCCAACATAGAATGTTCAAATGGAAATACACACTATTAACCAAAATCCAAAATTTACAAAGTCTATGTGGCTACAGGTTGCAGGGTGTAATGATCCTTAGTTCTGTCCTAGGAGGCTGCAGTGATGTGAACACTGGGAAGCTTTGCTTATGTACACTTGAGTGGCATTCAGTGTTTACACAATTGTACCAGATCTGCTATAAAACATCTTTGTATCACTTGAACATTGCAAAAGCTCCTGAAGGCATGATTTACCTAAAGATTTAAGTGCTGTGATACTATGTTGCATTTTCAGAATGAGAAGACTTCAGAGCATGGAAGGTGTCATGGCTCACTCTAAAATACAGTCCATGCAATTTGATACATAAAAATCTAAATATTTGACTAACAATAAATGATATATTGCATGGCGTATAAATTCTAATGACAGTGCTGTCTTTGACATTCTTTTTCTTGATGCTTGGGGCATATCTGCAGTGTAGTGAGCAGTTATGGCACTCACTCCTGGATGGGAGGCAAAGTTCTGCTGCTTTATCAGTTTCCAACCTAGCTACCTTCCAGGCAAAACTGCTATCATCAGGTACTATCAGCTATTGGAACTCAAAACCATTCTGTCTTTACTGGCTCCAAAATGTGTTGTAATGTTTCTCAACATTACTAGAGCACTGCTGTACTGCTGCAGTAGCTACACAAAGTTGCATTAAATCTCCCCTTCTTTTCAGCTCAGTGATTTGAAGAAGCTGTCACACATAGATTTGTGCATGAATCAGTTTACTGCCATTCCTCCAGCTCTCCTCAACATGCCAAACCTAGAATGGTTAGATATGGGGGGAAACAAACTCCAGGAGCTTCCTGATACAATTGACAGGTAAATACAGCACAAGGCTCATCTTAGTCTCAATTCCACTGTAATGAAATTCTAATTAATAAATACTACTTCAAAAGATAACTGTTATGTTAACCTCACTCCAAAGTCGAGGTTTTATCAGCCCTAATGTGATGTTTTGAATAAGATGGAATAATCCATTCAATTAACAATAAATTCAGTATCAACCATAAGGTTAAATATTTATTGTCCATCACATTTTTGAACAGAGATTAGGTGATTATCTTGGCTATGGGGTTTTCTTTGAGACTTGTTGCATTATGAGTCCTTTATGTGGCTGAAAAATTAATTTTGTGGTAATGACTGAGAAGATTATTTGTTGGACAACTACCTATTTTTCAGAATGGAAAACCTCCACACTTTATGGCTCCAAAGGAATGAAATAAACTCTTTGCCAGAAGCCATTGGTAATATGAAAAATCTTAGTACTCTTGTTCTAAGCAACAATAAACTTAAGGATATTCCAGCTTGTATGAAGAACTTGACAAATCTGAGGTAAGAAAAAACACCAGAAATAGAAATTAAAATATTTGAAAATACTTTTTAAAACCCTCCTTGAGTTGTAGATCACAGAGTGATACTAAGGGAGAGGAAAAGGCATTACCACAGTTGTACAGATGGATACAATAAGCCAGCATAATTACACAGATTCACAACAATTAAAGATCTGGTGAAGAAAGCTGTGTGTAATGAAACTTGAAGTAAATTATGATAGCTACAGTCTCACATGAAAAGTAGACTATAATACACTTTCTCATTTCATAGCCCTTCCCCTATAATTGCCTCTCCAAAGGCAAGAGCTTGCAGAAAAATGTGGCAGACATTGAAATGATAAAAAGTAGAACTTTGCCATTGAGAATTCAAGCATTCAGAATTAAACAAAATGTATTAGGTTTGAGGACATGAGACTGTCATGTACTTGATATGAAAAATAAAAAAATAATGTAAATTCTTAATTGGTAGAATTTGAACTATTCCTTTCTATACCATGACAGAAATTTTCCTGCTATTAGCATTTTCATTTGGATTACTGGATGCTGGCTGTTTTAGAGAAAGAACACTAGTCTGCATAAACCATGTCTAACCCAGGAAGGCAATTCCTGTTCTCAGCTCTTTTGGAAGAACCTCCTTAACTAAATATATACAAGCATAGGCCCAAGGATGGAACAAGAATAGAGAAAGGACTACCTCCTGCCTTGCAAAGCTGGGAGGAGCCACTTGTACTGTTTTCATCAACTCACCTATTTGTGAAAGCTCAATGCATCTGACAGTGGGTCAGAAACTGAAGACAAAATTATGAGGACCAAAATGTTTTTTCCCACCACTATCAGTTACTGTTATAAAGTATCTTCTTAGCTTGATAATACTACTGATAGAGTGGTGAATTTAGCCTAAGAACTTAATTTTCTTTTGCTTAAAATAGTGTTTGAGAAATATTAATTCTGTTTCAAAAGAATTATTTTCTCTGGACAAAACTTACTGCAAGAATAACCTTTTCTGGTGAATTCCTAGATTTGTCAACTTCAGAGACAACCCACTGGAGCTAGAGGTAACACTCCCTCCATGTGAGAACACAGAGGAGGAGGAGCAACAGGAAATGTTTGGCATTGACTTCATGCACATGTATATCCAGGAGTCACTCAAGAAAACAGGCATGGTTTTTTTATTAATTCTGATCTCTCCACAATACAGTGAGGAAGAGAGGGATAAACTGGATAAATAAATCTAGGATATGTATAGAAATGAAACATGAATAACCATCTTGATAAACGAGTAACATTTTCCAAAAGAAATCTGTAAACAGGCTTTTACTGAGGGCAGGGGTACTTTTAACAAGAGTTGTCACAGGAGGTCTCCAAAAAACAGCATAGATTCTGGTAGGAGCATACTAGAACCATGGAGCACTGTAATAAATGTGTCTGAGTTACCTGCACGTGGATAAAGAGAAGCTGATGACTGTCTTTGGTATCTGTAATTTAATCAGTTTACATAGTGAAGGTCTTCTAGCATCCCTTAATTCATGAAGCTCAACTTTTCCTATTTTTGAATGTTATCCAGATGGTACTTCCAGACGAAGATTAAGGGAGAAATGTCTATGTTCCCAACATACATCTTTTACCAATGAACTATCAACAGCTGATAAACAGATGTTCCTCAAAATCTGCTTTCCCTGACACAGTCACTTAAACACAACACCCCCAGTTTCATCCCATTTCTGAAACATGCTGTTCATTGTAACAGTTTTACTGTTGCAGTAAGAGACCCAAATAAGCACTTTTGAACAGATGTTCAGTTGGCAGCTGTTACTTGCAGAATGTACTTCACTGCAGATATAAAATGTTCTCTCTGATCTCCATTCTGTGTTTTGTGAAGGCTTAAAACATGAATGTAATGCTCTTGATTTGGAACACTAAGTCAGGTTTTTTCTTATTAATATTTCATGAATGAATAATCAAATTAGCAAAAATACATCAAGATGACACTTTAGACACAAGGTTTCTTTCTGAATAGATTCTTTAGCAGCACAGGCTGATGAAAGAACTTAGGCCTATTTAAATATTTTAAGAAGAAGTACAAAGCTATTCTAAACTTCAAAGTGAAAATAAAGTATATAAGCTTCTCTTATTTTAACCTATTGTCTTTCAGGAAATGTGGAAAGTTGTACTTCTGATTCTCCTCCTATCATAGATCCTAGTGAATAAAGAATGCAACTGAATGGAAGAAAATATCAAGCTCACTTCTTCACAGCAAAGAAGCCACAACAGGTTTTAAATATTCTTAGGGATTTTATTTTTTCACTGATGAGAACTGGTTTGCATATTTGTAGTTCCCAGAAACTGGAAAATATAAGACCTTTTCTTGGGTACAGGAAAGACGATAAAAGGGGGTTTTTTTGTAAGAAATGAATTAGTTTTTTTTAAAAAACCCAGATGAGTTTTCTAGGGCTTTTTTCCCCTTACCAATTCCAAATCTATCTCCTGTCATATGTTTGGCTCTGATATCAAAGAAGGGTTTGGGACAGCTGTCAACAGGACATTCTCCAAGGACACAGCAGACTCTGTATAATACTGCAGTGCAGCCTTGTATCCCTGTTGCTGTAAATACTCAATCCGTCCGTGATCAATCAGCCGTTTGCAGAGGCAACCAATCTCCTTCCGTTCCTCAACACTCAGTATCCTAGTGCCAGAGAAAGGAGGGAAGGAATGAACAGCTGTCAGAAAACAGCTTTGGTAATTATCATTAGTGTTAAGCTTAGAAAAAATACTGAAATAAATTTAAATTCATTTCACTCAGGCAAGCATAACTGTTGAAATATTTTGAAATGTATGTCCATGCAAATTGTATTTTTAAAGTAAAATATTTCTATAAATTTAGTAATTAAATGTTTCTGCAAAATGAATCCTTTTGAGGACCCAAATCAATTTACTGTGCCACTATACGTAGTTTTTCTGCTGGAGTCCATTTGCTAGGAAAAAAAATATACATACCCTTGTAAAGTATCAGAGCCACTCTCTGTCCTGCTGAGTGTTTGCTCATGTTCCTCTGTGTAGTTAGTTTGATCTTCACTGTCTTCACTTGGAGAAGCTTTGCTTGTGGTTTCTCGCATGCCACAAGTGGCCCAACTACTCATTCTCTGAAAATAATGGAATTCTACTGGTCCCAGTCCTACTGATTTAAAGAACTCTCTGCCTACATAATGTGTCCAGTCACACTTATGATGGCAACACAGAGCAATAACAATTCCAGCTACAGGCTTATGGTCTTCTGTGGTGCTTTCATTACCAGCAGATTTGTGAGGAGCCACCTCTGTCTGAGCAGCCCTGCAGCGTTTTGGTGCAGGCTCTCCATCTTCCCCATCACAGCAAGTGGTGTAACTTTCAACCAAGCATCTCAATGCAAGATCTAGGAATGAACAAATACATCCCCCCAACAAAAATATCCATAAACACCATGGCAGTATTTATACAGTCTCTGTCATGGTTCGAAATGTGCTTCCCATAAAGAAAAATAAAATTACGCATCACAAACTAAGCCAAAAAGCAAGTTCAATGGTAACTAAAAATTACAAACATGCTTTGAAAACGTGAAAACCCTAATGTGGTTTCTCTGGAGCTTCTAAGGGCTTATCCTCTGAAATATTTGTTCTGCAAAAGTGAACTTAATATAGTTTTGTTAACAAATTGATATACTGAAGGAGAATCTCCTCCCTGTAAAACACACAAGTATTTCCTCTAAAAGTTTGTTATCTAGGACACAATCTATTTAACATGCACATGTACTTAAATGCTTAACTATATCATCTTTGTCATGCTACCTATAAAGTTGACATACTGGAGATGTCTTTCTCTACATAGTAGCCATATAACCTTAGAAAAACTGTATTAGTTTAAAGTTATCAAGACAGAAACACAATCTTATTTGTGTTTGGGGCCAATAAAAATTTAGAAAGAAAAATTCTTCACAGAAGAGCTGTAAAAAATACTCTCAAAACCATGACCCATGCCACCACACATTATTCTCCGTTCTAATCCACTAAAGCCAAGAGAGGCTTCACTTCTGCCTAAAGTACCCTTATATCTACTATATCCCTTTACTATTCCACTGGAGTCAAGAGATATTTAGAATATAATTACTGTGTTCACCAAAAAAGGGTTAGAGGGCAAGAACAGCTTAAAAAGACAATTTGGAAGATCAGTCTATTCAGAGTGTAAGGTTTAGTACACTGACTTTCTGCAGTTCACACATGTGTAATTCATACCTGTCGCAGCTCCACACAAATGCTTCCCAATTCCTACCACTGGTAGTCTTTTCTTCTCCAAAATAGGTACCTTATCTGGTGGGGAAAAAAACAAAACTCAACAAAACCCCCATCCAATCCACAACTACCCCTTCACTTCTATGTTTTTTCTGAATAATGTAATTTCAGCATGCTTAGAAATAAATGTTTGCCACTAATAAAAACACACTAATTGGCACATTCAGTTACAAGCTATTCAAAGGAAGGAGTCTTTTATGAAGACGAATTCAAAGAATAGGATGCTGTGGCTGGGAAACACATTTAACCATTTCAGCCTTTCTGTACTGCCTATGAAAGGCAAATATGACATTAATGCATCTCTTGCTGGCAGGTGCTCCCACAAATTCTGTAGCATTCATGGTGCATCACTTGCTTAATTCTTAATTAAACACATAAAACAAACAATGTAAACATGTTTAATTCTGCAAGTCCTAAAAAACCTTCAAAATGTATTTGTTTTGGTACTTTTCACCTATAATGATGTCCTGTGAGTACATAAAAAATAGAAAACTTTCAAGCTCCATTTAATATGTATGTATATGTGTATCTATGTATATTCACACAAATATGTTTGTATATATGTGTATACACACAGCATCAACATGTCCAAGCAACCACTGAGAATAATCTTCAGAACTATGTACATTTAAGCATGTTATACACAAACTGACTGGATCCCCAATTCAAAATTTAAAAATAAGCCTCTATTTCAGAATGACACAGGCCAAGAAGGAACTTACTTAAACATAAGTGCTGAATGTCTACTTGAAGCCTTTCAAATATAGAATCTCTCCTTTTGTGTTTTCCATCCACCTGTTTAAACAGAACAAGAGATTACATAGGGCTAGCCACTAATAATTATAATTTTGCTCCAGGTATTAATGTCAGACTTTTTTCTTGCAAGTCAATCTGTGAATTTCCAACATAAAACATCAGGATTTGTTTCTAATAAATTTTCTATTGATGAAGTATGGAATATATAACTTGTAAAATTTAAATTTATTAAGGATAAAAATTAAATACTAACAGCTTCAATGGCAATGATTTAAAAATTGTACTTTACTAATGTAACAATATCCTCTTACCTTGAATCTTGTGGTTGCCCTTTCCACAAGCAAAAACTGAACACTTTCAACATTCTCTAAGGCAATATCAACCCAATGAGACAGCTTTCCTCGCCCAGCTCCAAACTCAACAAAACACCTTCCTGGACCAAGTAAATGCAATTTTTCCATGTTACCTAAAATAGAAGCCTACAAACATCAAAAGATTAGTTTTGAACCAAGAAAATATATACCCTGTGTTTTGTAATGCCTTATAGAAAAATTATTCCTTCCCTGAACTGCAGAAGACTTTTTAAAGCCTTCCTTTCAGTGAGGGATTAGGGAAAAGATGATGTGTGTACAGAGGAAAGGGATTATATCTTCTGTTTTACTATATCAGATTCCCTCTGCAGGAAGCAACTGGCATTATGCACCCAGGCACTCAAATTATATCAGCACAATTCCATGTCCAAACCCCTCTATAGTTAATAGTAAATCAGACCAAACCTGCTGTTTCAGGTGTTTGAAAGCAGATTCCCCATTCTTTGGGTCATTTAAGGCTTCTTGTAAAGCCTGGTGGGACAGTATTTGTTCCTTGAGATGAAGTTCCAGGCCTGGAGGCAAATGCAAAACTTTTAGGTATAGCTTTTGAGTTTCCAAGGGTTCTTAGTTTGGAACACACATTACAACTATGACATGAGCTCAGTTTGTAGCACTAACAAAACAGTCTGCTGGGAGCATAAATCTATCATTATATGTTTATAATATTGTTATCTGTTATCTGTTATTGTTATCTGTAGTGATACCTGAGTGAGAAAAAAAAAGAAAAAAAGGAAGGGAACACAGGATTGGAATTATCATTCTTTCAATCGAGTTTACTTTTTGGGCTAAAATTTAGCTATTGGAGGTCTGCCTGATAATTATTTCAGATGTGTTTTATGGCACCTATCTCATATTTTGAGAGCTACCTAAGAACAAAAATAACAATTAAATATTTAATCAATTCAATTCAAAACATCTTATTTTTAGTATTTAGTATTAAGCTCACCATTACTTGCTTTTTTCAACTTGATAATTAAGTTCTGCAGCTCTTCAATAGATAGCGAAGATAGAGGAACCTTTTTAAGGAAAGTGACACCAATAAATATGAGACTTTTGAAATTTTCTGTATCTTTGTAGTCATAAATTGCAACACGTAATGTAAGGACTGAACCTAAAACCAAACATACTCACTTGTTTTTCTGGTATTTCTGCTACATCTTTTAAACCAGCATTAATATCTTGAACAAAGTAGACCTTTAAAAGAAATAAAAGAAAGTAAATTTGGTTCAGTTATTTACCACAAAGCAAATAGCTAAATTCTTCACAGTTCTTATGGTAAGGTATATAGCAATAGGAATACACTGCAAAGTAAGATTTTCCAAGTAATTTTTCTTCCTATAGTCTGATCCTGAATCCCAGCCAGGATTCAGGATTCCCAACTTCTGACAGTTTTACAAGACTGAACATGTTCATAAGAGTTAAGCAGTCAGTGCTTACTAGACAGATTCCAGAGACCATTTGCAGGTTTCCCAAGGAATACTAAAGGTGCAGTTCTAATAAGGTGGAAAGGCAGGCCATAAAGAAGCCATCCTCTGCTTTCTCAGAAGAGCAGTTCAAACACGTCCTGTTGCTTCTCCAAGCAGCTGTCAGCCAAGTTTTCCATGGCTCACTGCCAGCCTGGCTGGAGTGGGCACTTGGCTGGAATACCCAGAGCCTCCCTGGAAGTTTTGCTTTCCCAGGACAACCTCGCACCCAGCCTCTGAAATGAATGGCATTGTGAGAGCCTGCTCCCTGGGTGTGGGTATGAGAAAAAGGAATTCTACATTCTTATTTGTAACCAAGAACTGAAAAATTGTAGCAAATTTCAATGAGAAGGGGCAGAGACTGGAGTGTGAGTTGCATTTCAGCAAGTGCTCACAGCGCTCCCATCCTGCCTGACAGCAGTGCATTGCTAGAACTGCTGCCCTGCAGCTCATAGCTGCTGTCAGCACAGAAAATTCTCTGCAGGACTCTAATGTTTAAGGTCTTAAATCCGAGGGGAAGTGCTGAAATTACAGTGCACTTACGGGCTTTGGCTTCTCTCTTGAGTTACATTTTTTTAAATGCTTCTGTAGTTGGTCTTCATATACAGTGCTAAAAGCCAAATGGAGAGAAAAGTAAGTATCATGTGAATACTAACAAAGAACGGGAAAAGCATTTACATATACTCACTGTTTTGGATCAAGAGGGCACGGAATTCTTTTTCTGTCATTTTGTTCCTAGTTAGAGAAGTTTCAGAAAACACTTCAGCATGCATTCAGTGTTGTGTTTTAAAGAATCTATTGAGGGGCATCAGTTTCATAAAACATCTATTCAGAATAGCTGAGTTAACTGGAACGGAGAAACTGAGACGAGAACCTAATACTTGACTGGATCCTAAAAGAACAAACCCCTAGTGCAAGGGCAGCGCTACTTGTGCAGAGGCGAGTGTCCGGCACATGAAGGCTCAAGGGAAGACACCCGTGCCACCAGAGCGGGGCCACCCTCCCGCCCGCCCTCCGCCCGGACAAGGGTCCCTGCACCTCCTCGTGCGCGTGCTCCCCGCAGAAGCGCCTCCCGGGCGCCGGGATCATCCTGCAGAAGCGCTTCTTCCTCAGCACGAAATGAGCGCAGCGCCCCGGCTCCGGCCCCGGCCCCGGCGCCGCCATCGCCGCTCCCGGCGGCCCCCGCGCCGCCATGCTGCGGCCCCTCCCCGCGGGCGGGAGCAAGATGGCGGCGGAGCGCATCTTCGACCGGGCTGTGTCGGTTCGAGTGCGGGGCTGCGGCTGCGAGGAGCGGTGAGTGCGGGCTGGCTGTGCGGGGGCGTTTCTGCGCCTCAGAGGGGCTGCGAGCCACAGGCTCTTTCCTCCTGCCTGCCCTGTGCTCTGAGCGCTGCTGCGCTTTGGGGTTGCTGCGGGCACCCTCCGTGTGAGGGAGGCACCGGCTCTGGTGAGGCACAGCCGGCGAGGGCCGGGCGGTCGCCGTGGGTGCCTCGCCGAGGGAGCGGAGCCGGCGGGGCCCCGGCAGCGGAGCGAACTCGCAGTGGCTCGGCGGAAGCGCCACTCTGCCCTGAGGAGCTGAGGCGGCCCGAGGGCCGGGCGGCTGCGGCCCCGCGGGTGTTTGGCGTCTCCTGGGCCGCAGCGTTGCCCGCGGGCCCTCCCGCCTCTCCTCGGCCTCTCCCCGCCGCACCCCCGGACCGCCGCTCCTCCTCAGGGACCGCGGGTTTGGGCCACCTGTATGAGGGTGCGCACGGCGGTGGTGTCTGGGGAAACCCAGACGTTCCGTATGTGAAGCGTCTTTTGAAAATATAATGAATTTTGGCACTATGGGTCCCGTCTGGATTAGACAGTGCGTGCCCGACTCACCTGCGTGAGGGGGTGCGGAAGGGCTGATGTCTGTGGTGTGCGTTGTGATATATGTGACTTAGTACTCGATAAGAAATCATTGAACACAAGGTAGCACTGTGTAAATGATTATCAGAAATTCGAGCAATTGTTAATATATTTCAACAGGCTTTTACAAAAGTTCTAGTTTCTCAACAATTTCAGAATTTCTGCCTTGCAATTTAAAGTCTGGTGGATAACAAGCAGCAAAAAAACCACCTCTGACTGAGGAGCTGCAGTGACTGAAACTCTTATATCTTAGGTGTAATCATCAGTGGGAGCTTTCTTAATATTTCTGCCTAAGTTTTTTGGGTTTTTTTTGAGGTGTCATTGATTCCTGTAATTCAGCTATGAACACATGTTACTTGGAGAATGTTTTCTTGAGTCATTACTGAGTTTTATCTTTTTGTACACAGGAGGTTAAATGTTCGAGTGAATATTGAACTACTGTCAGTTTCTAATCCTGTTCATAAAAAGGTTTGTAAATTAATCATATTTCTGTCATTCATTAGGTATTATCTGAATTTCATTTTATGAAAGGATAAGTAGAAAAAGGAAAAGTAAAGTGGGATTTTAATGTTTGCCGTTTGACCTTACTTTTTTTTAATATCATTTTTTGAGTAACTTTGGTTGGTTGGTTTTGTGTTTTTTCCACCACTAACCCCCTCCTCAGCCTTTTTAGCCCTCTATTTTAGTTTGGCTGTTGATGAGTCTTGGCAGGCTTGCATATAAAAAGTATTTGGAGGTGCTCAGGCAAACATGAGTTAGAGCTTAAGAGTACCTTTAGTTCAAGGTAGTTCAAGGTTCTAAAAAGTAAAAAAAAAAAGCTTTCTCAGGGAAAATCATAATGACACCCCTTCTGGAGACTTTGTAATCCCTTCTATTGTATGTCTAATTTGTCCCCTAATTTCATCCCCCCCTGCATGATGCTAAGATTGGCCATGGGTTGGTTTTGGTGTTGCTGAGTTACAATTTGTTTGAATAGGGATATAGGGATATTCTGCTGCTAGTGACAGTGATGATGGTACTTCCCCCTGAGCAGAAGCAGCTCAGAAGTGTGAGCTGCTGAGCTGCAGCCTGTGTCAGGAGGAGCCTGGAAATGCAGTTGAGTCCATCAAGGAGTGAAAGCTCTGAAAGACTTTTAGTTATGGGAGTGATGTACTAGTGAACCATGACAGTGCTACACTCCATTTCATATTTCTATTTCATATTACACTCATATTTCAGGGGGGAAAAAGGAGCAAATAGCTTTTTTTTTTTCTGAAAAATGATGCATACACTGAATTTTTAAATCTTTGCTGCTCAAAGTTTAAGATTTTAACTTGGTTTGTTTTTGTGAAAGAGTTTTCCTTGTTTTCCCACTATAATATTCGAAGTTGTGTTAAATGGTAATGTTTTACACATTCTGAATCAGTTGCAACAATTCTATTGTATTTTTGACTAAACAATAAAGCATTCAATACTGTTTGCTATTCTGGTTTAAAATATTTAAAGACTTCTGGGTAGTTTATGGTATTTTAATTTTATTTAAATGTACATCTTTTCAGGACTTAGCTGTTCGATTGACTGATGATACTGATCCTTTTTTCCTTTATAACCTTGTCATATCAGAGGAAGATTTTCAAAGGTAAGTGAAATGACATTTTCTCTGTGAAACATTTCTAAATGGTAAAAAAGAACAAGAGAATATTTTTAGCTTGGAGTTGTCTGTGTTAGAGTTCAGGTTTTGGCAGTTTAAGTTGTGGTTTTTGTCAGTGTTTTGCCAGTATTGTTCTCTGAGCAGTTGGTAAAGCAGCCAGGTTCAGGACATGACCAGCTCAGGTTACACAGAGGAGTGTTGGGATCCTGGTGTTAAGTTCCCTGTAGGGACACAGTGCCATGGTACCACAGCTCATATTGCTGCTGGTATCTTCTGTCTATCCTAACTGCTTCTTACACACTACTGTGTGCGTGTGAAATAATTACAAGAAGAAAGCCTGTTTGCATGGACATGGTTTTACAGACCTCAGCCTCTATCTTAGGGGTTTCTTGCATAATTTTACTGTTGGGACTCATTTACTTGCTCAGAATTTGAGCAAATTATCAAATTTGGATTCCAGACATGAACAGATGAACAGTTCAGTTTTCTGCTTTCTTTGGGTATTTATTTATTTATTTTATTTTTTTGCTTAGTTTTGTTGTGGTCTTGGTGTGTTTTTTTATTTGTTTGTTTGGGGTTTTGGAGCGGGGGGGAGTGGCTTTGGTGTTGTTTTTAAAAAGGGAGGTGTGATCAGTGTGTTGCTCAAAAGGCAAAAGCAAAGCAGCGTTTGCAAGAGAGATGTACAGAAGTGTTTAGTTGCACTGAGGCGCAGCTTTGTGTGTGCACTGCAGAGTGTTTCTGTCTGAGTTTGCTGTGTCTGTGAAGAAGGGGGACAGGAATGGGTGAGTAGGGGACAGAGGTAGTGGCTGAGGCTCTCCACCTTGTCCTGTGCTTGTTCCCTGTGCCTGTCCCATCACTGCTCTACGCTGTGCTCTGAGGGTGATGCCTACTCTAAGGAACACATTTGTTACACCACAGCAACTTCTAGTTTTTAATCAGTGCAACTCATTTGCAAGAACTCTTGTGATCCTAAAAGTATGGTGTAGGGATTATTATCCAAGATGTGCTCTAGGATGACCCTGCTCAAGCAGGAAGGTTGGACCAGCTGACCCACTGTGGTCCCTTCTAGCCTGACCATTTCTGTGATTTTGTGACGTGTGGACGCACTTCTGATTGAAAATAACATGCTAGTAAACTGTTTAATGACATGATCAGAACTGGTTCTTTCTACTAGTGTGAACAAAATACTTTATAGGAAATAAATTGCAGTTCTCTATATCATTAACATTTTTTTCCTGTGTGTTTATATAGTTTGAAATCCCAGCAAGGTCTCTTGGTAGACTTCTCTGCTTTCCCGCAAAAATTTATAGATCTACTTCAGCAATGCATTCAGGAGCAGAACAAAGATATCCCAAGGTAGGTCACAAGCATGTGCCACATTACTCTGTGTGTACCTGTTGAGTTTTAAAATGCTTGTCAGTCACTCAGACTGAGAAGAGTCAGTAGAAGAGGATAATCTGACCTGCCCCAACCTGAGTATGCTGGTGGATGTAACTGGCAAAACCTGAGTCTTGGGAGGACAATTCTTTTTTAAGTAAAAACTCTACAGCCTTTTACTGCACATATAAAAATATATTTTATTGGGAATTAGCTTAGGATCTACAGGTAGTTTCAGGAAAAAAAATACACTAAACATTTGATTCTCTTGGTTTTTCCGTAGGTTTTTGCTGCAGTTAGTTTCATCAGCACCTGCTCTAGATCACACACCTGTCTCTTTAAATGTAGTGGAGACCAACCCTTTCAAACACCTTACCCATCTCTCTCTAAAATTCCTGCCAGGAACTGATGCAGAAATAAAGAAGTTTTTAGCCAACTGTTTGAAATGTCTTAAGGTAAAATAAAAGTTCATAATTGCATAAGTATCATAATTGCAACTAAGCCTCAATGCTGTATGTTGTTCTTAAGCAGCTTTTTTTTTCATTCTGAATAATTCAGAAGTATGTACGAAGTTGTGTCCTCTGGTTTATTTTTCCTTTTAGCCCAAGTATGTAATTCCATGCAGCTACTTGGGTGCACGCTGTAAAATCTGAATTGTTACTGTCACCCTGTCAGTGAAGATGCTTTCTGTATGTTCAGGCAGGCAGTGCCATTGGAGTGGCAGGAAGGGAGGTGTTTTACACACAGAGCATGTGCTGTGCAGCTGCTGAGTGCTCTGGCTGCTGCCCTGCCCTGCTCACAGCCTGTGCTGGTGGCCAGAGCAGCTGCAGGACTTACTGCAACCTCTCAGTCTCTGTTCTGCACTTGGCTGTAGGAAAGCACAGGCTGCTGGTAATTGTGAGCCTTGGTGGGCTTCAAAGTACTAGCAGCTATAAATAGCCAATTAAAATTTGAATGTTGCTGCAGTTTGGTAGCATGCTAGGTTTGATTTCATGAGAAATTAAAGGTTTCACAGTTTGACTGTTGTCAAACCTGGAATTTGTCTCTCCTATTGTGCTGTAATGTTTCTAGGCACCTAATAATTCTCAGATCTCTTGTTTAGGTAACTCCTTTGTAAACAAGTCTTGTAAATAAGATACTATTTCCTTGTAGAAATTTGGTAAGAATTTAATTTGGGTTTTTTATATTGTGGGCTAATGCCTTTTCTTTTGAATTTACTGTGAGTTATATCTTGTTTAGTATGACACTTATTTAACAGGGTGATCTTTTCACAAGTACAGTGAATATATGGGTGCTTAGGCAGGCTGTGCTGATTAAATGGGAGCTATATGCTACTTGTATTTTGGGAGCTAAGGATTTGACTTGATGTCTGTTTGTACATAGGAGGATAAAATGATGCTGGAAGAAAAGCTTAAAAAGACTGAAGAGGATCTTACCAGGCAGCTGAGCTACACTCAACAGGTAACATAAATTTTAAACTTTTGCATGTTGCACCTTTTCTGATTTATGGAAAATGTCCCTTTTTTGTAAGCTGGCTGGTTAGCCAGTGCCTAGCCAAGATAATTGACTTGAGACTGAGTGAAGAGAATATAGTCTGTGGCTTTTCTGGAGAGTGAGTAAAGCCTGCAGCTGAAGAATTACATTGAGTTCTTGCAGTACTCAAGCAGAACTTTACTTGATTTTGTGCGGAGGTCTGTGTATGCACACACAAATTGAATACTAAATATATGGTCATGTGAAGGTAAATAATAAATATACTTCATATATTCCATGAATCCTTGGAAATCCTTTTATTTGGAAAAATTGTGAAACTGTGGTAAATAAATTGGAAGTCTTGGACTTTAATGATTCCTTTTTGGTTTTTAGAGTCAGCGTAGTAATCACTTCACTTCTGTATTTCAAGAGAATGATTGGGTCAGATTCAGCAATTATCAAGATCACTTTTTTGAACCTTAATGGAGCAAAACAATTCCACTAAAATGATTACAAATTAATTTTGGAATGGATTATTTGTTTGCCTCATGTGTGCAGCTTCAGTTTGAGTTACTGGAATGCGTTTGCTGAATTGGCCTGCAGTATTACAAATTGAAAAGAAGAAAAGATGCTGCTGAAGAACTTAATTTTTTTTCCCCTAATAGAGTGTTCTGTGTTACAAGGGTAGGGACTATCAGCATACTGTTTTTTCACTCTTAAATAGTGGTTGGAAAAAAAATGCCGTTGGAAATTAAGATTATTTTAGCCACAGCATTTGAACAGTGCTCTTCAACTTCTCAATGTCTTACATTTTGTGGTTACAAAATTAACATATTTCAGCATCTGGTGCTGAAATTTAGACTTCTTTAATAATTCCACGTCCTTTTACTAAGTAGCAATAAAGAATCAGTCAGTATTGGCTGAAATGCTTACATTTTTAAATTCTATGTGCAGAGCTTGTCAGAGAAGAGCCGGGAACTTGACAAACTGAAAAATGAATGGACGTCCTACACTACAGCTCTGAGCAACAAACACTCACAGGAACTGACAAGTGAAAAGGAAAGAGCTCTCCAGGTACAGTGGTTGGAAGGGATGAACAGAATTCTTGCATGGGAATAGTCAGATTCATCAAATAACTGTTTCATTTCTTTGCTTCTCACAGGCACAAACTCAGTACCAACAACAGCATGAACAACAGAAAAAGGAATTGGAAAATTTGCATCAGAAAAGTATTCAGCAGTTGCAGAACAGGCTCTCAGAACTCGAGATCATCAATAAAGACCTAACAGAGAGGAGATACAAAGGAGACTCCACAGTCAGGGAACTTAAAGCAAAGCTTTCTGGATTAGAAGATGTAAGGCTTCCCAGTACCCAAAATCAAGCTTACTGCTATTAGAGCATTAACAGTGCCTGCCTGGGCACATCATGGGAAATACAGGAAATTAAATTAAGTTAATTTTTTTCCTCTTCATTCCATCTTATGCTTACTATTTAAAGATGTCTGTTGAAATTACTATTAGGGGTTTTCTTGAAGAATAAAATTCAATTCTATCCCAACATTTAGGAATGTCAAAGAGCAAAGCAGGAGGTGCTGTCCCTGCGCCGAGAGAACACAACTCTGGATGCTGAATGTCATGAAAAAGAGAAACTCATTAATCAGCTGCAGACACGAGTTGCTGTCTTGGAACAAGAGATCAAAGACAAAGATCAGCTCGTCACCAGAACAAAAGAAGTCTTGGATGCAACGCAGGAGCAAAAGGTTTCTTTATTAATTCTTTTTCATCTTCCTAATTGAGGTTTCCATAGAGTAGCTGCTGACCAGTTTTTTTATGAATACACCCAGTCGGCTTTCAAGTGTAGTTAAGATTCTGAATTATGGCATCAGAAGTATACTGGGTTCAGATTTAATGTTATGGCACTGGAGTAATAGTTCATGGTATTTTTGGTAAGAAAAAAAGCATGAATCCAGACCCTAAAAAATTTGACTGAAAAGCACTGACTGGTTTCTTGTAAGGATAGTTCTCAAAGAATAATGAAAATTCTACTTGAAATCATAAGCAGCCTTATAATTTGTAACATTCTGTTCAAGGTGATACTGGAAGAAAGTACAGAGGAAAAACAGAAGCATATTGAAAAACTAGAGACAACAATTAAATCACTGTCAACTGAACTCCTTAAGGTTTGTTTGAACATGGCACTTCCCTTGTGCAATATCTCCATTATTCTTAGGTGTTTGTTTTTGTAATATATGGTTTGGGTTTTTTTAATAGGCTAATGAAATTATCAAGAAGTTACAAGGAGATTTGAAAACTCTAATGAGTAAATTAAAATTGAAAAATACAGTAACAATTCAGCAAGAAAAACTATTGGCAGAAAAAGAAGAAAAACTTCAGAAAGAGCAGAGGGAATCACAGGAGATGGGACAATCCCTTCGAATTAAAGAGCAGGAGGTACTCATGGGTTATTGATGATAACCTTGTGTGCTGGAAATGCTGTTGGGTTTTGTGGGGTTTAACGTAGTTACAGCAGTTCTTAAATCTTTAAATCTTTCAATGCAATAGAATGTACTCTTCTGCTTATTTAACATGTTTATTTAAATGTGACATCACCTTTCAGATTTTTTAATGTTAACTTGATGTGTAAAAGCCACCCATTTATATGGAAGGCAACTGAAATTGTTTTAAGACAACAAAGCAATGTAATGGATGAATCAGCACCCTTTAGAAGGCACATTCGTGTGTAAATTGGTGAAGAGAACAAGAGCAGGGACAGAGTGAACCTTTTTCTTCCATTAAGGACATTCCCCTGTTTAGAGTCTTTGCACTATTTAATCATAGAAAAACAAAGGTCAGAAAGGATTGTGGCTGCCACCTTGTCGAAATCATAGCTGAAAGTAGGGCTTCCTTAAAAAGAATTACCGTGTTGCTTTTGTGACAAACTGAGTTCAAACTTCTTTAATTTTAGAATAACTTCATAAATGCTTTTTTTTGTTGTTGTTTATAGTTTGTAGTATAACAATGGTAGTATAATACTCCTGATAGTGTTACAATTATTATGGGAATTGCAGGTCTGCAAGCTACAAGAGCAGCTTGAAAGTACAATACAAAAACTTGAAGAAAGCAAGCAGTTACTGAAAACCAATGAAAATGGTAGGTTTATACAGTCTGATTTCTCCCTCTGTAAAAATGACCCAGTGATCTCACTGCTACTGAAATTGATTGAAGCAGCTTTGGGGATTTTTGTGAAGAGCTGCCATTATTGTCATTTATGGAAAATGAGCCTTGGGCTGTTGTGGGCACAAAACAGCCAAGGGCTGTGCACATAGGGAATCCTTCCCTTGGGGCTGTGGGGTGGGTGCTCAGAGGCCTGGAGGGGGGAGGAAGCTTCAGCAAATGGCTTTGCATGGTACTAGGGAGGGAAAGCACCCAGTGAGCTGTCACTTTTTGTGAGGAAGGGCTACTGGCCATTTCAAACAGCTCATAAAGAGAGCAAATGGACTTGAGCTTTTTCTTCTTCTCTGCAGTTATCACGTGGCTGAACAGACAGCTGAGTGAAGTTCAGATGGCAAAGAAGCTGGACAGTCCTGCCAGTGTCCATGCTGCTGGGAGGGCTACTGTTTCACCTCTCAGCATGGTAAGGTAGAGCTGTAAATAACAGCCTGCTGAGGTGGGCATCAGCTGCTAAAATGCAGGGCCTTGAACGAGGAAAAAAAGAAGTGCTTTCATCTTCTTCTGGCCTTACAGTTTTGGGTGGGTGTGGTTTGGCATTATTTGTTTGTTTTTCAACGATATAAAACCCTGTTGGGTGCTTCTTGATGTCCTGGGCCTTGTAGGTGAGACTCTTATAAGCTCTTACAAAGCAGTACAGAATTAGCATGGAAAAGATGAAGTGCAGAGTGAAGGCAGAAAAGGAAAGCATTTTTGTGTTGAGAGGTTAACTTACTAATTCTCTTTATAAAGGTTAAAACCCAAAGTGTACTATTTCAGTACTTAACTAGTGATTTTTAGAAACAGGAAAGTCAGGGGCTAAGGAACACTGCCTGCAGTCATTGTTCAATACTGTCACTTGCTGCTTCTCACCCTGTGCTGTCACAGTAACAACAGGAATTGATGAGCTGCTTGTTCACAGTGGAAGGGCTGTTCACCCTTTGTAGCTGGATACATGAATTGCTAATCAGTGACAGGGTGTGTAGCTTATTACTAGCTAAGAACGCTCACCTCATCTTTTTTAAAATTATGTTTTGCTTAAGTGTGCAGATCTTGGAAAAGTGATGCTTTCTTGCAGGAAGCTCACATAAGTGTTGGCTTTGTAATGGCAGTTAGTTGTTAATTTTGGAATTTTTAATCTCTACAGTTACTTATAAAATTCGTGTTTCTCATTTATGGATGTGTTTCTTTTACAGCCTGACCGACCATCCTTTCACAGCTCAGGAATCAGCCATCCCATTTCTCCTCTCTATGCCTTCCAGAATTTTTTGGAACCCACACAGAGCAAAACTGGAAATTCCCAATGTCCAGTATCAAAGGCAGGCTCTTTGACTTTTTTGTTTGGTTCAGAATGTGACAGTATAAAATATCAAAGCAGTATGTTTTGACTATTTCTCAAAGTGCTTAAATATTTACTGTATTTATTCTTAGGCTCCCTGCCTTGAGCATTATGACTGTTATTAGTAGCTAATGCTTGTCCTTAGGCTGTTTCTCAAAGGCTTTGCTGCACAGCAGGGCCAGTGAGGTGTAGAAACAGGAATTCCTGGGAATTTGGTTCTGTGAATGCCCTCAGGGGCGGGGCCTCAGATCTGGAGTAACTCTTAACCTGCAGCTCTTTGTCTCTGCAGGTTCAGTTGAACTCACAGCTTTCAAAACTGAGTCGATGTTCGGATACTCACCCAGCAAACAAGGAGAAGTGAGTGTCAGCTACTGCAATTTACTATTTTTATTTCATTTATTTCAAAGCCCTTTCTCATCTTGGTGTGTTTGGAACTGACTAATGGTTCTAGTTAGCCTGGTTCTGTGATCTGCCTTGCTTCATTACCGTGCTAATCAATTTTGTGTTAGTTTGCTGGAACCAAAGGAAGAGCTGTGCTTGCAGGAGTGTTTCTTTTCAAAAAAGAAACAACAGTGCAGTATTGCTCCTGCTGCCAGATTCAAGCCATCAGGTGCTGGGCCACTGAAAAGATTAGTTCTAGGCTGTTCTTAACCTACTCAGTGATGGCTTAACTTTATATGGTAAAGGTCATGAAATGCAGTAGTTGCACTTCTAGTGAAGGTTTTTCTGACGAAGTCTGTAGCTGCCCTTGTTATAATGCACTGATGACAAGCTGCATTTGCTTTAAATTTTAATTGGCCTTTCTATTTCTAGTGGTGATCCACTGGGGCTGGAATCAAAGTATTTGAAGAAAAAAGATGACAGCATTCCTTTGCGAGGGCTTAGTCAAAACACGCTTAGCTCGGGTAAGTAAAACAGAAACAGAACAAGGCCTTATTTGAATGTCCCTGAAGGGCAGT
Source organism: Oenanthe melanoleuca (assembly GCF_029582105.1). NCBI lineage: Eukaryota > Metazoa > Chordata > Aves > Passeriformes > Muscicapidae > Oenanthe > Oenanthe melanoleuca. The sequence goes on from NC_079342.1 coordinate 8,961,940, forward strand.
GACATCCATGCTCCAATGCTGTGTCCTGTGCTGTTTCAGAGTACCTGAGACCCTACTTGCCAGCCAAAGCCCAGCCGTCAGCAAAAGGTGCTGCAACACCAGCCTCGGCCTATTTCCCGGGCTCATAGACAGGGCTCTTACAGTGAGAGTTCTCTTTTAACCACTGGGGGGATTTTTCAATGTCCTGCAATAGTGTGTTAGTAAAGTATCAGTGGGAACTGATGTAATGTTATGGGCCAGTTTTCTTTGAGGAAAGGATCTTGACTGATTTGGATGATGCTTCAGGGTGCCTGAGCCTAAGGAGAAGAAAATAAAGCCTTAAGGAAGGTTAGTGGGAACAACACTGCAGGGCTGTGCAGAATTTTCTTAGTATAGTGTTGACCCTGTAAATCATCCTAAAAACTGACCAAAGTGCTCTTTTTTATAATAGGTGAAATGTACATTCCCTGAGTGAAAACACTTACCTGAATTTCTATTTCTTGACTCCTTTCAGAGAAAGGATGAGGTGAAGGAAAAGCACAGAACTGTGCTGTGCTGTCCCTGTTAGTAATCGTCAAGCTTATACAAGGGCATGACTGCCACACTAACAGTTTAGTTTTAAAAACTTTATTTTGCAGCCAGCTTATTTAAATTGCATCTAGACTTACAACTAATCTCATATTAAAAATGCTAAATTATTTCACTGAAGGTACAAAATTAAAACTTAAAATTCTCCCTCTTGGGTCCCCTAATTTTTCTGTTAATTTTTCAGTATTACATTCCACAGGCTACCATGCACAGAACATTAAAAGGTGAAGTAGCTGAATAGTTGACAAGTATCAACACCTAAAAGTTACTTCATTTTCATAAATCATACTTTACAACTGTAAGACTATACAGAAATTTCAGATAGTCTTACTTTTATGTAGCTTGTTCTACTATAAGGGTTCAAATGCTAGGATCATGTAACAACCCCTTCTGTGCCCTCTTTACTTGGTGTCCCCTACAGAATGAGCATACATGGACTTCTGCCAGGTCAAGTACCCTTACAATGACTATTCATTCCTTTTACCTTTGTTACTTAAGTGCACCCAGAGGATTGTACATTTCAGTAGTTTGTTTTGCTGTGTGAAATGTGTACATTTGTTTATGTGAATGTATAGTGTCTGTTTTTTTCATATGTACATTTTAATGGTAATATTAAATGGTTTTTATCAAAAGCTCTGATTAGTGTTTCAGGAGTACTAAGCAACATCTCCACTGTGCTGAAATTCCCAGCTGAGGTAAGCACCAGAACAGCTCTGTTTTATTGACTGGTGCAGTTTCTAGTGTTGCTCATTGTTCCCCAGGCCCAGCCCTGCAGAGCTCCTCTCTCAGCTGTCCTCAGGTGTCAGTGCTGAGGCTGTGTCCATCTGGCAGTGCCAGGAGCTGCTGGCACAGCAGTGTGGCAGCATCTCCCAGCCCACTGAAGTGAACCAACCACAGGTGCCGCAGGCCTGGGCAGCCCCAGCCAGGCTGGCTGTGTGCAGTGTCTGCTTCCTTGGAGCCAGGATCCGTGGCTGTCCTGGATCACCAGGAAACGAGGAGCAGCTGCAGGCAGCCTGGGCTGCTGGACAGCAGGGACCCTTCCCCTGGGCTCAGGGTTGCTGCAGCTAACACATAAAGGGCCAGGCTCCATCACTACTCCACATGACTTTTTGCACCTGCTGAAGTATAACACACATGCACTATTGAACTTAAGGTTTGAAGAGACGGTCAGAATTATTTAAAAATTCATTAAAATATTCAACTTTATTAACAGAATATTTACATTTTTTTTCCTGCTCTTGGTCAACCATGGTGAATGTTCAAAGGTAAAAAAGCATTAAGCAATAACCACAAGATGAAAACATTTTAAACCTATACAATACTTTATACACAAATTTATACAAAGGAACACTTAAATAATACAACTGGACACAAAAATATACACTTTTAGAGAAATTCACATCAGTAATTGTATAAAGCTCTCTTCTGTACTAAGGGTCCTGAAAATTTAGGACTAAAACTTTAGCTCTGTAATGCAAAAGGGTTCTTGTGACAGTCCTCAAAGGCCACTATATAGCACATGGACAGATTCAAGGCTATCAGCTTATAGAGTTCAGTCTGTGTATTCAAGTTTTGAGGTCCTTTATGATTATGCAAACATCAGAAATAAGAGTGGTTTAATAAACGGTACAGAGGAAAGCAGAGGTTTAGAGCCAGTATTAAAATCTGTAGGCCCAAAACACCCACTTCATATTTCAACAAGTGTTTGATACGACCGTTTCTTCAAAAATAGAAAGAGTAAATGCACTTACATAAAAATAACTTTTACTGTTCAGCAAGCGTGCTCGTGTGATTTTTATATTAGTACAAACTTAAAAAAACCTGCCATGTGACTTTTAAAAGAAATGATACCAATTCACCTCCCTACTTAAGTACATTTACATTAAGGCTTTGAATCAGCTGACCCAAGATTTTACAACATTAAAACGAATGGGTCTACATGGATGCCAGTCTGTCTCATTGAGACGTAGCATGACTAGAATTAAAGCTCACCACCGTAAGGAAACAGAAGGACACATGCTCATGCCTTGACTCTATTGTTTGTCTCTGATCTAGAATGTAAAGTTTAGCAGTAACAGTATTTCATGGCAAGAGACAAGTATGTAACAGTTTATAAAAGCAAGTAAGATTTTAGTTCAATGGCAACATCTTTGGAGAAAGTTCCTGTTTCAATTCCTACAGATTTCATGCAAAAAAATGCTTCTTAAGATTACCTTAAGAAATTACATTGTGATGGAGTTGGAATGTGTATCCCAAACTGCTGATGAAAGAAGAGTCCAAACGGTGCTCCTGGATTTTTGTCATACATTTGTATCTTGCAGTAAAGGTTCTTTAGCTTCACCAGGAGCTTGTGGGCTGTGGGGATGGCCGTGGCTGCCACAGTGTTTCTTCCAGTTGCTGGATCTTACATTTAGGTTCGTGTGTTCAGGAATAAACAAGGCAACAAGTAGTGCCAACAGCACAGAGCACGCTCCAAATAAGAAAGGGGGTCCAGGAATGATGGAATTCTGAAAACAATAACAGAGTGTTGACGACCCTTTCGACACACATTAACAGCCTACAAGTGCTAATTACCCACTTTGAAGAGCCGCCTGACACAGTGCAGGCTTTGAGAAGGAATGTGAAAGGGCATTACATCCTAAGATTTAGGACAATGGAGCACATGATTTTTATTAATGCTTGCCAACTTCCTTTTCTAGTGCAAGTTCTTCCTGCTGAGCTTCCCCAAAAACTTAATTAAAAAAAAAAAAAAAAAAAAAAACTTGGTAAAAGGACAACAAAACAAAAACATTCACTATTGCTGTCTGTCCGTCCTTCTCCTCACAAGGATCACAGTTGTCTATGACTGTCAGCTGTAGCTATTTGAAAATTAAACGAAACTAGTGCATGTAATTAAACAGATCAGTTAAAACAACCCTCCCCTAGACGGGACTTAGAAACCTTTTTCTACACTGCCCATTTACAGTCAGTGTAACCCAATGTATCACAACACCAAACTGGTGAACTGATGAGCACAGGAGCCCTTCCTAACTTCTTCCTTTGGAAGCAGTAAGTACAAAAGAAATGTACCTGTTCTAAGTGGTACTGTGCAACCACACTACCTCCTGCCGATGATTCGGGCATGGGCAGTTCATTCAATTCCACGTGAAATATATAGAATATAAAACCATAAAGGGCTGGTCCCAAACCATTACACAGTCCTCGAATTCCTGTAATCATCCCTTGAACAACACCTGGGAAAAATAAAATACATGTTTTTATCTATCTATAATTATACAGAGATAATTAACTATTTCTAGTGACTATTGGCTTCAAACTGATGCAAGCAGGAAAGCCCTAAATGGTGTCAGACTATGGGTAGCAGTAAACAAGGGGCACCAAGAGCCTGTCATTATCAGGTATTTGGTTTTTCCATCTGCCTCTAGCAGAGGGCAGTGCCTGCCATGCTGAGCTAGTTCAGAGGCCAGAACATAAACACAATCCCTGCTGTGTCACACAGGAGAGATACTGCATGCAGCAGTGATGAACAGTGCATTCAGTTTGTGGAATGTTTTGCTACTGTAGGGCCTCGTTGAGTTTTCTCTCTGCAGCAGAAGTATGAGGTACAAACACAGCGCAACTTGCAAGCAACCTGGATTTAATGTGGTGCCCTAAGCTCAGGTAGCCAATACTCAGCCTGGCTGACGAGCACTAAGCTCAGAGCCCAGTGTATCTGTCTGCACAGTATTCCTCAGCTAGAATCCCAAGAGCCATGAGCAAACCTACCCTGCTGGTCGGCATCAGCACTTCGTGAGACCAGGGCACTGACAGCGGGGAAGGTGATGCTGGACATGGCAGCCACAGCGCCGGCTGCCCACATCATCCTGCAAAACAGCAAACCCTGCACTGACTGCTCTGGGCTGCAGCTCTGCACGCGGCACTGGGCGTCCTGCACCCGCACCCTTCAGGGGAGGGGACAAATCCAGAGCAACCCTGCAGCACAGCAAATGAAAAGTGCCTACCATGGCTCTGAGCCAAAGCCGTACCAGGCCAGCTGCAGGATTTGGAAGCCCAGGCCCAGCAGGATGGTGTTCTTGTTTCCAATGGACCGCATTAGTAAACTCAACACTATTGTCTAACAGAGAGGGCAAAAGTAAAATGTCAGAAAAAATAACATCTTATTCTAAATGTAAACTGGTGAGTTAATGAATTAAACAACAAAAAACCTGAAAACGTTTTATTCTCAATGTCAAATACATGCAGAAATATTATTTTAGAGTTCTTCAAAAGCAGTATTTCCCTCTAGCAAACAAAAAAAAAGGGCAGTCATTTAGCAAGTAATATGATCAAACCATCATTCCTTCTTTAATGCACAAAGGATTTAGTTTTCCCTTAATGAACCAAACACTTATCAAGTGTTTTCATCTAAGAGTCTTAACCAATTTTTAGAGATTTAGAAAAAACACACACACAGAAAAGGTAAGTTACATTTATGGAACCACAGTGTTCTCCATTCTCCACAGTGCTTCCTTATTTTCAGCTTGCCAAATCAATGGCACACAGAGCAGTAACTCACCTGTGCAATAATGGAAAGAATCCCAAGGACTGCTATAAATGCTGCAACACTTTCAGATGAAAATCCCATTATCTATATTAAAAAAACAGGCAATCTGATTATTAACCATAAACCATGTGTCAAGATGTCATAAACCCCAGGGAGGGAACACACAATGCAGAAGACCTCATCTTTTTTCCGTTACATCAAACAAGAAATAAAAATAAAAGGGCATATATAAAAAACAATTCAATTGTCCCCTCAAAAAATAACACCAGTTTTCACACACTGAACCTTGTAGTCCAAGAATAATGCAAATAATTACAAAATACAATAAATTGTTTTATAACTCATTCATCCCTCCCCTCTTTTTGCTTGTCCAAAAGAGAAAAACAGAACAAGGGAATTTAAATCAGTTGCTGGGAGCTTCTAAATTACATGAGTTATCTGTATTTTCCGTATTAGTTCAGTAATATTGAAAACTTTCTTAAATGTTGTAAATTTACTTTTGTTCAAATTCATACCGAAATGTTACACTACCTGTCTGAGGTATAGGAAGAAGCTGGAATATTGGCCTGCCTCTGGGAGGTAGGAAAGAAAGACTGTTATGCAGATTAGCAGCACAATGGAGTCCTGGCCGACTTTCTTCAGGGACTAAGGAAAGAAAAAATAATTATAAGACATTCCACCTTCATTTCCAAAAAGCTTCCCTGGCTGGGCTCTGAAAAGCCTGACAATGAAGTTGTTACAGAGCACCACCAAAGCATTCTCGGTATGTTCAGCAAGATTATTGGCAAAAGCATCATCAGTGAAGCAAAGTCAAGCTTGAAGGCTTTGTTTCTCAAGCCAGAACTATAGTAAATTCAATCTCTTCCCTGTGTCCAAAGCTCAGTATCTACAAATAACAAAATATTCCCTATTTAAGTAGCTTACTGCAAAGGGGTCAGCCTGTTCCCACGAAATGGGTGCTCCCCAGGACGCTGGCCTCATCTTCTCTGGCAGTGATTCGGGTACAGCAACGAGGATAAAGCAAATGTCCAGCAAGGCGATTGCTGTAGCCAGCACCACCACCAGGCTGTCGCCGTACGCTCGGCCAAGGTAGGCACCGATAGCAGGGCTGGTGACTAAACTTGCTGCAAACGTCGCTGAAACCTGAAATCAGTAACAGCTGGTAAGATTTTCAGTGAGACATGGCAGCAGTGTTATTACTCACATTTCCTCCTTTTCAGAAGCCCAACCATTATAATCACACAGTGATTAAAAGTAACCTTTTCCCTATGCCTACATGGTAGCAGCTGGGTATTTTAGACAATCGCAGTTTATTAAAAAAAAATTTCTTTTTCTAATAACTGGACAGCAATGTGAGGCTCATAGCACTCTTGCATGTACTGACATAGGTTTAATTAACTGTAGATTCTGCTGATACCTCTGGGAAGCAATGAGCTGTATTTAATCTTCATTTTAGTGAAATAGGCCATGTCTGTAAAAAGAAAAGCATATGTATAAAGGATATATTAAATGTAATATGCTGGTTAATCCAACAGTAGTTGTCAGCTAATCAGCTGGCCTTGTGAGAGATATTAACTTAAAAACTGAAAGAACTTTCCCAACATATCTCAATCCCTGTGTGTACAGGCACAAAGAAACTATTTAGCTCTATATCCATCACTTTTGGCTCTTCATGCTGAATGGTAATTGATTCTGTAACTTAAACACAACAAATAATTCTGCTAATCCTTAATAACGTGAGGCTGTCAAGGCTCCTGGGACCTGGCAGGTTATCAGGAGATAACAGAGGTGAGTTGTAAGAACTTCAAAGAGACAAGTAACAGTAGGCTTGTTCTGAACTGCAGCTCAGCAGAGTGACTGCAGACACAGGCAGGGGCAGTCAAGTATCACACAATGGCAGTTCCAGAACAAAAGGTGAGATTTCCGAAAAGATGACAGAGTAGTCCCAGTGTAGACAACAATGCAGGAATAACTAAAGCTCCTCAAATTACATCATTAAGACTGGAAGCAACTGTTAAGATACACAGACATGACAGCTTTTAACATGGTCATGTTTTGTTTCATTTAGGAGCAGAATATTCAAGAGACACAAGACTGGATGACAGTAACAATTAAACAGAAAAACCTGACTCCAAATTAAAATCCACTTGCCACAGAAGGAATGAAAACGCAGCTTTGAAAAGCATTACAAACTGAAGGGCTTAGTACTGAATACCACAAGAAAAGAGCCAAAAAAATACATACCAAACCATAGGCCATGCTCCTTTCATGTTCTTGGGTTATGTCTGCTACATATGCAAAAACTACAGAAAATGTCACTGCAAAAACTCCAGACACGGAGATTACAGCGAAGTACCACCTAAAAATACGAAAAAAAAACAAGAACAGCTAAATAGAAACAAAAAGTCTATTCAATCCAAGTGCAGTTAAACAGTAAATCACCTTGTCCAACTTATTCTGACAATTTATTGAGATAATCTTGAGATATGACTGTGTCTTTATAGAATCATGTAACTCCTGTGTGCACCAAGTACAAGCAGCATGATTCTGTAACATTTACAAAAAGCTGCTGTGATTAAGTACTACTCAGAAACAAGGTGCTCAGCTAACTGGTCCATAACCCAAAGCAAATTAGGAACCTCAGTATTTTGAGAGCCTGGTCATTGAAAGGCCTCCACATTAGCCATACCTTTATGCTATAGACACTAGCACTTGGCATTTGAAAACTTAATGTACACTTAGAAAACAAGCTCCTCCTGCAGAAGCATGAGCAGCCTGTGTGCCCAGAGAGGAAAGGCTGAGCAGCTGGCACTGGCCTGTGTCTGGGCAGGCTGTGCCACTGCTGCTCCACCCTCACGAACAGCAAGGGTTGGGAGCCCAGGGCTCTGACTCCTGCCCTACCTGGGCAGTGTTCCAGCCAGTTAACAGGTCAGTAAGGGGCACACAGCATGAAAGCTGCTCAATTTTAGAATCTGAGAAACGAAAGTGTAAAAGTGTTGCAACACTGTAGGTTACAACTGGTTACCTCATGCACCTGCATTAGGTAAGGTTTTGATTTCAGTGTTGCTGGCTGGTATCTTGAGTGAGAACTGTGGCCGCAATCCAGACTTGCACATTTCACTGGATGTGTTCTCCAGCTTTGGCAGATGTGCTGGATGCAGGGTTTACAGCACACAGATCAAAATCAGCAGCTACTGAAATTCTGACCAAGGCCTTTGGCAGCTGCTTCAGGTTGACTGCTCCCCCAGCTTTGCACAGAAATAACACAAAAGCCTCAACCTTTCATGAAGCACAAACAGGATTTTATCAACAATGCTGCACACATAAGCATTAGATAGCAACCTCAAAAAACAACAGCCAATCTGACATGAAACAATTTACTAACCATGGGCTGATCTTCATTAGTGGTATTGGTGCACAGGTGAAAAATACTGTTAGCAGCAGGAAGGACTTTCGTCCCCACACATCAGACAGGGCACCTATGAGTGGGGCACTGAGGAATGACAATAAGCCCTAAGTGAAACAAAACATTTGAAGTCAGAACTAAGAGGTCAGACTCAAGATAGCTGGCCACAACACAGTCTGAGAGTAGCCTGGGCTCTGGTCTCATTCAAGCCAATGGCTACAGTGCAATGCACTAAAGGCAATGTGGCCAAGCACCACTGACCTTCTATCCCATGTCTGGCTACATAAAACCTGAGATCTGTTACCTCAGAGCTACATAAAACTCAAAATGCAGATGATACACTCATACCAGCAGTTTCATGAACTGTGTTTTATAGTCCAGTGGAGCAACAAACTCCAAGTGAAAAATTACCCACTTTTAGCATCATATGCGTAATTTGGGATTAAGCAACTACCTTTTTATTTGCTGAACCCAAACAGCAGATACAGACCAATACCTTACTAAAAACAAAAAGATGCAAATTTGCACTCTCAGCAGTAATTTATTCCCATTTTATTCATATGTGAAAGCCATATTGAAAAACCTCTTGACTGTTTCTCTCAGTTGTTATAGTTATTGGTATATGGTATAGTTATTTCTATATTCCTCCCACCATTCACTTTAAATTGTACTTGTGATTAACTTCTGCCAACTTACCTTTACTCCTTGAATTAGACCATTCATTAGAAATGTATGTTTTGGGAAGGTTTCATGCAAAACCTGGAGAGGAAATATAAATACAGTCATTTACACAATATGAACTACAAATATTGCTCATGATACATCCAGTTTTACGATGTACAGCAATTTTGGGGTTTTTTTAATAGAATACAGAGGAAAAAAATAGAAGAAAAGAGGGCAAACCACAAATAATGTGACTAATCTTTAATTTGTATGGAAGGCATTTTGAGATTTCAGTGCTTGAAATATAAATAAACCACAGAGAACATAAAAATTATCTCAGACCAGATTATCCAAATGCTACTGTGTCATCTGTTGGGGTCTGGGGAGAGAGGGAGGAGAGACATCACCATGCTGAAGTGTCTCTCAGTTTGGTGAGCAGAATCCAGAAATGCAGCTGTCTCAGTCTGTGTTTAGATGAGAGGGATTCCATTCAGTGGCGCGTGCAGTTCATACCCATGAGACTGTTAATGGGTAACATCAGCTTTCAGAGCAGCACCAACACTGCTTTTAAAGTGGAGTTGGCTTGGGAGATTTTTAAGCCTTCTCTCCTTTTAATTTGTCATCATGTATCACTCACAAATTAAATCCAAATTAAAAGCAACCAACTACATGAGAAAGTACCTTGGTACAACACCTGGTATGACTGTTTCACTCATCATGGGGATGCTTTGACTGGTGTAACAGGGTCTGTGTTCTGAAGCTTCTGCTTACAACACAGCCAGGTCAGCAAAGACATCCCTAGCCACACACATGCTTGCTACCACACTTCAAGTGTATTTTTGCCCTTACATCTGTAATATGCCAATGTTTTATGGCATCTTGAAAGGAAAGATAATTTCCTTACAACTTTACTGGTTTCAATCAAACTATTTACATATAAGCTTGAGTGTTAGCAGATTTGCGTGTGAACAGCTGTGCTATACCATTACACTGCTATAATGAAATAAATGAAATTTCTGATACCATCTAAAAATATAGAATTTTTCACTTGCACAACAGAGCAGCTCAGTGATATGTAATTTTCATTCCATGTAATTCAGAAGATGCTCAGTGCCTTTGCAGTCATTGCCCCACCTCCCATACAGCGAGAAAAAGCTCCTGAGGATCACCTACCATTAGTGTGGGAGCTGTCAGGAGTCCCCAAGCAAAAAACTCCAAGAAGATCACAATAACAGCATGGTAGACACTGGGTGAACCTATTCCTTGAGGCTGAAGCAAGAGAAAAGACAGGTGATTAAAACATCTGATCATCTATCAGTCATGAGAAATGCATCTGAACACTATAAACAGGAAACAGGACTCAAAACTTGGAAATAGTTACCCAACTAAATGGTATAGAATGAAACTCCTTTTTTTAACCCTTTGATGCTAATGTCCTGAAGCGTCCTACTCTTACTCTGCAGAATCCTTCACTGCCATCTCAAAAAATAAACCACTTACAATGCCAATCTGGGAAACAAGGATGCTACAGAGAAAACAGACTCTTCTTCAGACAGACAACTAGTTTGTTTTCCTTGACAAAAGTGCTTAAGTCGACACAAAGCCACATGGAAGCAAATTTCCATGGTTTCAAAACACTGAGCTCACACTCGGCTACCCCCAAGTCATATTACCCGGTGTAACCAACAGCTCTTCTGTTACTAGAAGGCATCACTGATACATACAAAACATAGCTCTAAAACTAAAAAAAATGAACACCAGAAGCAAATCTCAGGAACACCACTGATCACTTCCCAAATACTGAGTGCAGGCCTATCAGTTACAGTGTGCTTCTAATGCAGGAAGAGATGCAGATGAAAGATCTGACAAAAGGAACTTGAAATTCTTCAGTGATTTGGTAGAATCAGAAGTAGCTTTTGAAGAGAACAAAAAGAACATGGGTGGGAAAACCTGCTCATCTTGTAGACTCTGTAAATGCTGTCAAACAACATGCCACAGTTCAACATTTGCAAATTAAGGATAGGGTTCACTAATTATTCTCACATGAAAGCAGTATGAATAACTCATCAGAAATCTCACATGCATTCTTTCAACTTGGAAGTGCTGCCTTAACATCTACTTTGCCAGTTTTGTGCAAAGGTGAGTTACTTACAGAGTGGCCCTGATGTGATCAGACCTGGCATTTACACTGAGCACACACACAGGCTAAGGACCTCAGCTGCTTCCCAAGAAGGCTCACTGGGATTTTATCAATGTGTGTAAGTAGCTGATGCAAGAGCAAATACAAGAGCCAGACTCTTCTCAGAGACATCAGTGACAGGACTGGAGGCACATACTGAAATACAAGAAATTATACTTGAACTTCAAAAAACCAACCCTTCCTGAAAAAGGGTTCTACTCAGTGAAGTGTGGATTTGGCATCCTCCAAACCCCACTAGACACAGTCCTGAGCAAACTGCTCCAGCTGAACCTGTCTGGGGTAAGAGACTGGGGTAGCTGGATTAGTGATGTTGGAGGGGCCTTCCAGCCTCAAATAGTACACCTTTTAAGCTACAGTTAGGTAATACTGGAATCTTTCTTTTATTAGGAGGTTTATGCAAGCGATACCTAGCTTTTCTTTCCAGATTCCAGTATTTCCAACATAAAAAAGAAAAAGCACTGAACAAATGTAGGAAATAAATACAGAAAACCTCACTGCCTACTCACTCCTATTGCTAGAAAAGATCACTTTCAAAAGTAACCGTATCAGTGTGTAAAAGGTGAATTACAAAAGCATCCCAGCACTGTGCTATTTTTCTTTCCCAAGCCCTCTTCAGTAAAAACAGACATACCATACTGATATTTCTGCTATTTTTCCAGCCTACTCTCCCAAGGATGTAAATTAACAGTCTTTGTAGGTACAGAGAATGGCTATAATTATCCTCTCTTCCCACAATTCCTTTCCCTTTCCACCCACAATCCTTATTTTAGCTTTGGGTTAAAAAATTTATCCAGCTCTGCACAAACTGCAAGTATCAATGTTAGCTGTTTGACTCATCTCTAAAATCAGGTTCATTCTGTTAGCCCCCAGATTCCTGTCACGTTGCTGGCTCGTGACCCCCTGAGGCCTGACAGACAGTGAGGGAGGTGTCACAAACCATCCCACCCCTCCCAGCATGGGGTCATGAGCACCATCCACAGCAAACACGGGGGAGCTCAAAGGCCACACCCGCACAAGTGAAACAGCAGAACGAGAGTAGTGGCTGCAGGGAACTGGGAACTGCTGCTGACTTTGGGGCCTCAGGTGGTCACTGCTGCCCTCTGCCATGTCACCCAGCTGTAAGCAACACCAACAGAGCTTTCCAACACACTGACAAAAACAAACAGAAGTGACATTTAGGTCACTAAGGTGCAACTTCCCTGCTTTCTTGTTGCTAGTGCTCACTTATCACAGGTACCGTTATTTGTACCTATAAAAAAACAAAGTAATCTGATCACATTTAGATCATCACCTCTATAGCCATTTTTAAAGGTGGTGGCAACTATCAAGTAGCAAGGATGCTTCTGAGGTGAAAGAGCAAGGGAAGGATAAGCAGTTACACTGCAGTGTACTAAGACACATTACAAGCATTCAGGCCACAAGGTTTCAGTACCAGCTTGATGCACTCTCCCAGCCCACAGGTGCAGTGCAGGTGTTGGGTGTCCAGCCCTGCTGCACCCACAAACCTGCCCCCTGTGCTTTCCTAACAGGCTAACACAGTGTAATGCAATGGCATAAGGGCAATTGAATCAGAAGGTCCTGGGCCTGGAGAGAAAGGATACTGAGTCCTTGTTTGAAAAGCTGGAACTGAGATGTCCCCATCTGAATAACAGCAGCCCTCCTCTGTTACCAACAGTCAGAGCAGAGAGTGTGTGCCTGGCTAAACCCACGCCCCAAACAGGGCTCCAAGAATGCCTCTTCCTCTGGTTATAGAGAAGATGCCTTTAATTTTGTACTGTCAGTCATGCCAGTGATAAAAAGTGTACATGCCAGGCAAGCCTAAGAACACACACCTGAGAACAACAGAAAAACCATCAAAGCAACCGAGGCATCATGTGTAAGACCACAGCTGCTGCTCCTCTGCTGGAAAGGAAAAAGCACCGAATGAAGCCCTGATCTCCAATTCATTTCATGACTGCTTCAACAATTCATTATCGTACATAAGATGAATACATAAAGGAAGGAAAACTTAAAATAGCTGGGGAAAAAAAAAAAACATTGAAATGGAAGTTGTGGCTGCCCCACCCCTGGAAAGCTAGATGGGATTTTGAGCAACCTGATCTATGGAAGGTGTCCCTGTCCATGGCAGGGGGATTGAAAATAGATGATCTTTAAGATGATGATCTCCAACCCAAACCATGTGTGATTCTATGAAACCACTTCGCTGGTGTTACTGCCTCTCTTTTAGTGAAATCTGAGAAAACATGCTTCAGTACAACACACCATTACACATTTCTTCTATGATACAGCCACTAAAGCTGCAAATAGAAAAACACAAAAATACCATCATGTACCAACCCAAACTCCTGCACCACCCACTGCCTTGTCAAGGAGATCCAGCAGAAACTGCAGTGGGAGGAGAGGCTTTGCAGAAACAATGGGTGGGTTTTCCTTTTCGCTTGTTTGAGGTTCTTTTTTTTTTTGGTTTCTAATCAGAAACTCTTTCTGCCTGTGCCACTGCCCCATTAACCATCTGTACATTCTTTCTGGCTCAATCTGGCTCACAATTTTCTCTGATGTCAAACAGTTCCAAAATAAACCAATCAGGCTGGAAAGTGTGCACGAAGATGCTTGATTAATTACTGGTTTTCCAGTGGGAGACATTGAAGACATGGGGGCCATTTTCAGGTACCTGTTTCCCACGTCACACACCACGTCGGGTGATGAACAAAGCAGCTGAGGACACTAAGCACTGAAGGCCAACATTAAAGCAAATATGAAAAAAAAATTCCATACATTGGGTTTCTGCTGTTAGTATAAAGAATATATCAGACTTCATAACCTAAAAATATGTATTTAAAACAAATAAATTCCTAAACATTTATTTGAAGGCAGGAAGTATCACTAGCAGAAGTTTTTGTTGCCTAACAACAATCTATATGCCTTCATCTAACGTTGATGTTAGATGGCTCATATTTCCATGTTTTCCAAAAATCAAATTATTACAGAACTCACAGGAGTCTGCACTCAGCTTTTGAAGCTGGTGGGGGACACTAAATGAGGTACTACAAGTATCACTGAATGCAGTTTATTGCAACATGCTTTCTCCTCTCGGCAAAACGAAGTTAAAGTTGAGAGGTTAGGGATGCTTGGAAACACACTGTGTTTCCACATCTTAATCAATGCTACTCCAGAGAAAAATTAGGAAGCAGCATGTCCTCTGAGTAACATTTACCCGGCTTGTACTGCTTAATCTAAAATATTGGCATTTAACATTCGTACAAGGTAATCCTGTACATTTCTATCTTTAAAAACAGCAGGAACATATCCTGGTAAACACCAACGACCATTACCAGAATTCGTTTTGCTTCCTAACACTTCAGTAATCCAGCCAGTTGGCCACTTCGATGAACAAGTAAAGCGATTCTGACACGTGTCTCTTCTCCATTATTGCCCCAAAAAGATAAACTGAAGAGTCATCAGCAATTTAATTTGCCAAGATGTCTCTTTATTTGAAATAATGGCACTGTGTTTAGAACAGGGCACATCGAAGCTTCAGCGTTACACGGTGAAAAAAATCCAGAGGCAATGATACATTGGAAGTAATGGCACTCATCAATATAAAAAAAAAAAAAACAACAACCAAAAAACCCACCCAAATCAAACTAACTCCAAGCTCCAGCAACCAAAACACTTAACAACTTCCTTTTTTTTTTTTTTTTTTTTTTTTTTTTTTCCAAATGTATGTATTTACGAGGCAGGAAAACAGTGAGCACAACTGCAAACCCTTTCTTCCAGGCGCCGTTTGCGGAACTGCGCTGCCCCACGGCCCCCGCTGCGCCCGCAGCCGCCGCTCCCCGCGCTCGGACACGCTGCGCTCACCTGGGGCGGCCCTAACGACCCGCCGTGCCCCCGGCCCAGCGCCTGAGGCCGCACTCGCTCCCGCGACCCAAAACCCGGCCCACACGGCGAACGAACTGCGTTCGCGGGCGGAGCGAACAGCCTGACAGCTCACAGGTGTTCCTCGGGCCCGGACACCGGCCCTGGCTGCCGAGCGCGGCCGAGGGGCTGCGGCGGCCGTGAGGGCACCGCGACCGGCACAGGCGCGGCCGCCCGAGGCCCGCGGGCCCACCGCCCCCCGCCGGGCCCGGCCCCACCCGCCCGGGGCCGGCCCCCGCACCGCCGCGGAGCCCCCGCCGCCGCCAGCCGGCACCCGGGCCGCCCCGCGCCCCCGGCCTCACCGTCCCGCCGTCCTTAATGATGATCTTCTTGGCCAGCATGATGCTGCGGTTCACGGCGCGCTTTTTTTTCTTCCCCGCCTGGGTCATTTTACCATCGCACCCCGGGGGCGGCACCAGCGGCCCCTCCCGGTTCCCTTCAGGCCTCGGCTCCCTCCGTCCCTCCGGCGCGGCCGCCGCCACCCCTCACGCGCCCGCCGCCATCTTGCGCAGCCCCACCGCGCGCGCAGCCGGCGCTGCGCATCACGCGATCGCGCCATTGGCCGCGCGCTGCTCACGTGTGCGGGCGCCCCCCGGCCTGCCCGCGCCGGGAAAGGGCGCGAGGGAGCGCGGCTGGGAACCGCGCCGGGGGCGCCGCGGCTGCCACACACAGCCTGACAACGCCACGGGCCAAGGCACCGAGCGCGGCCCCGCGGCAACTGCAGGTTCTCATCCGGACCCCCAAGCGTCACCCGTCCTTCCCACCCGAATCGAAACACGCGGCCCCACTTCCTCCCTCCCGGAGCTGCTGAGGTGTCCGAGAAAAAGGAGTAAAAGAAGCCAGTTCGTACTGGATATACCTGACACTTCTAGAGCCAGAGTACACAAACACAGATATAATCCACCCTAAAGATCCAGCTTGAAGACATATTCTTCTTTCCTACTATCAAGTTTTAAAATTCGTTTATGAAAGCTCCATCACTTTCAAACGGGCAGGTCATCCCAGGTTCTGATTTACCACAGCACCTGCAAGTTAACAAGATAACAGGAGTCAGCTTCTCCATGGCAGCATGCCAATGAGTACAGAAAATCTTTTAGAAACGTGTTGCTGGCATTATTAGGTTTTCTATGATTTATAAATTCATCCGCTGTTGATGTCTGGCATCACTAAGGAGCAACAACTATCCATGCTGTGGCATTACATTCACGATATAGACACCAGTTTCCATGGCTGTATCCATGTATCAGTCTGTTCTCTATGTCCTTAGTCCTCCATCTTTCAGCCCTGTTGCTGCTTATCTCCATCTCCCCAGCTCCTGTGACATTCCCTTTTCCCTCAAAACCTCAGCTACACGTGAAACAGCTTTTTGTCTGCACCACCAGTGGAACTTATCCCTGAGGTACTGACTGGCTCTGCAGCTCCCACCCGCGCTACCAAACGGGTGTCAGTCACTTATCACTTAAGATCTTGTGGGCTTAAGTTAAACCCTCAGCCTTAAGATCAAGCACTTCTTATCTCATCAAAATGCACCTCTTAAGGAATTTAGAACTTGCCGAGGCACAGCCCTACTCCGACCAATGGATCTAGACACAGACAAGCAGACTCCAGCTCATGAAACAAAGAGTGGGTCTAGCTGGTCTGAGACGTTTGCTATTATTATGCATTTGTTACAAGTATTAGGGTGCCACATGAAGTATTTGACAATTCTGTCCCAATTCTACTTGAAAAGAAGAGGGGTGCTAAAATGTTGGCATAGTTTCAAGTCTATTCCTCAGAGTGCTGTTATATTTTAGTGGGAAAGTCACATGCAAACATGTATGTGACATGTAAGGGACTCACATAAATAGTCAACACAACTACAATGTCAGCAAAGTCACTTGGTAACTAGGTTGACGATGGTTTTCTATCCACACCTTCATATTAGACCAACACCTGTTATTGGTGTCATTATCTCAAAATAAATGCACTTAAGTATCAAGTTTGCTCATGTAGACAGAGGAGATGGTTCAAATAATGAGAATGTAGAATAAACTTGTTGTTGCTGTCATGAATTTCAGCCAGCTACATGTTTTCAAATATTAAACGCCACCTGCCTACACAAACTTACCTACTGACATAATCTGCTCTAACATTATTTAACTTATATGTTAACATAACATTATTTAACACAAACTCCTCAGGAAGAGAAGCAAGAATTGTCCATTACATCTAAACACCTGCCGTGTTCAACCCTCCATACTAAGTAAATGCTTACTACTACCCGCTAGCTGTAGAAGACATTACCACCATTTTGGAAGAGGGATGAAAAAGGACAGAGTACTTATCTCCCTAGGGGGATTCCAAGGCACAGGCAGATTATGGTTTCACTAGTTTCAGATAAGAGTCCTCGGTGAGTGCTTTTAATCTTGAAGAACACTGTCCCTTGATGATGAATAATTAATTTGTTACCTAATGGCATAAAATTTTCAGTTTAAATCATGTTGCATGTTAAGAGCAGGGCAAAACTGACAAAAGAAACTGATAGAAATTAAGTGTCCTGAAAACTGCTGGTGAAATGACCCAGTTTTATTAAATGAATCTGCAGAAAGGGCATAGAAACATGTTACCCATCATCTATAGCAATTGCTTGTGAGCTCTATTCAGGTCTTTGATATGTTGTAAATTATAGATATTCATAGCTCCTTACAGTGTTACAGTGTTTTATAACCACACCCCACACCATAACTTGGTATTGATACCCAGGTGGTCCCTACCACCTCTGGTTCAGGGCACATCTGGGGTTTCAGGCCAGAGTGCACAGAGTGTCACAAGAACAGAGCTCTTGAATGTGATTCACAAGAAGTCATGACACAGTGGTCAAAAAGAAGCACGTCTCAGTCAAAATTAAATTGCTGGCAACATTCAGTTAAAAGATATCATTAACAAACATCTTATGATAGCCTTCTAGAATTTATAGAAAATTATGTTAAAATTATATTGTGAAATAATGTTAGCTAAAATGTTGTTTTATTTCTGCAAAAGTATGCATAAGGCAGGCCTCTCCTTTTAACACAGCTCTCAAAGAGGTTTTAAGCATATTTTTAATAAAGACAGTGCTTAATTTCATTCAGTTTATTACTACAGCGGTATTATCTACATGTATAGAAGAATAAAGCATACAGAATTTTACCTCAGTATGAATTAAGAAAAGGATGGTGTTAGGTGCTGTAAGATGCATTCTAGTGTTCAGCAGTGTTTTACCAAAAAAAATAACCTTTTCCAAACTACCTGGAAATATCATATATTAGAACTGTATTCAGTGTAATCACACACAAATATCAACATCAACATATAAAAAACTAAGACTACCTTAAAAATTTTGCTAGAATGTTTGAATAAATGATTTATATTTGGGCTCATATATTTACAATATGGACAAAGTTTAAAGAAATGTAAAAAAATTATATTCATGGAAGCAAATACAAAGATATGCTTAACTTATAAGCAATTCTTACTGAGCTATAAATCACTAATGAAATGAATATGGCTAATTACAAGTCAGAATGATGACAGGAGGTTGAAGATGAGTTACTGTGCCATGTCTACTCTTGGAAGCAAATGTGCAGCAGACATTCAAAAACAAGAACAAGCACTGAATAGCAAATCAGGTTATTTTTTCTTCTAGAATGAGTTATAAATTCAGCTGAGAAATACTCAGGAAAAGTTAAGAATTCAACTGAACAGAACTTTGGATAGTAACTGAAGCAGAATATATGATCTAATCAATTCCCCATATTTTGTTGCATTTTGCCACAAATTTTTCTTTTGTAAAGTGTCTTAATTCTAGATATCTAAAAATATACAATGAGCTTACCTGGAAAGAGTAGAACTCTCTTCCTCTGGAAAATAATCAGTATTAAGAATTAAAAGAACAATTTAAAAAAAGGCAAGGAAACTACTTGGATTTTGTCACAGTAATGTACCATCTTAGGTAATTACACATTACACATATATGGTATAACATCATGTTATAGATAAATATTACCTTTCTAATACAAAAAAAAAAAAACAAAAACAAACCCTTACTCATTCTCACAAAACATAGATTTCAGATATGAAAGGAATGAGTAATTCTCCTCAACACAATATCCAGCAAAAAACATTGTCACCAAGAGGAAAAGGAGAAACAAATTCAAATTCAGAAAATGACAATAGCTTAAATACAACAGAACATGCAGGGGTGATCAGGAAATAAATTCAAATACGAAAGTTACTGAGAACAAAAACCAGAAGAAATGCAATGTTTCATTTATCAATTTAAAAAATTTAACAAAATCTATTACAGTATTTTGAATTACAGCCATCAAAATAAATTAGAAACATAGAAGAATTATGTACTACTAAGTGTGAGAGGCCTGTATGCACATGAAGCATAAGCAAAATGAGATTGTTTTGTCTTTTTGAGAAAACATAAAACAATAGTTACTAAAACATTGTAGTAAAAAAACAAAGATGTTATACTGTAGAAGGTGAATCTAGAATATTAATCTACCCTTGACTGAAACAAATAAAAAGGGATTTCTTAAAGTTTGTCTAAAACAAGGAAGTTGAATAAAACTATATAATGATCTGAATTCTTTGAGAAAATACATTTTTGGGCACTTGTGGATTGCTTAAAAATACAACATTGAAACAAAAGTTCATCTTACTTTATTAGACTCAAGGTTTTTCACCACTGAACTGATCTATTTTGCTTTGAAGGTAGTCCTAAGTTCATTGTTGTTTGACCATTTATCACATATCCCAGAGATTCTCAAATAAAACTACCAAATATCTAAGTACTCAATAAATACCAGTATACCCAATATATGTCTAGAAATAAAAATCACATCATTCAAGTTGTTGCAAATAAATACCTAGCTATAACTTCTATAACTTTATAAATATATAAACAAAATTCTGCTAAGTATAGGTTAGCCTCCTAAATATATAACTAAATTTAAAAAAAGATCTAAAAGTCAGAAAAGTAGTTCAGAAAGACAAAGAGTTTTTTGGGAAGTTAGACTCCTACAGCATTTGCTTTTAGGGCAAACTCAAAGCACATTACCCACTGCTTCCCAAAGCTCTGTGCTAGCTATTCCTCTTTGGTTAGTTAATGAGTTATAGACTTAAAGCTACTTAAAAAAAACCCAAATACAAAAGTATTTGTGAGAAAATGCACATATGCTCTCTAATGCACAGGTTACAGAAATCAGTAAGCCCTCCTCAAATCCTTTCTGTTCTCACAAAACACTTGCTACCTCTCCTTGACCAGACAAGAGCCAAAGGCTGAGGAAACACAGCTAAAAATGCAAATTCATTTATCCTTTTCAGCAACAAGTCTATGATGAGATCTATCCTTCTGCTGGAAAACAGAATTGGACCATCAAGTGAAAGCTTGGAAGTCATTGATTTACAGACAGGAGTTACTGTTCCTTAGTACAGCAGGCAGTTTTCCAAAGGCGCGTGGCATCTTATTCCAAAGCAAAGAGCACATATTCTAGGTCTTTCCTTTACACCCTTCCTGGCAAATATCGACAGGTGCACCTGAAATATTAAAACCAGGCTACTTGTCAGAGAGCTCCAGCCATGTCGTAATTATTTGGCTTTTTCAGTCCGTTCCTGTACAACCAGCTTTAAAGTGTTCTCAACCTGCTTCTTATGTTTTTTGGAGACTTTTCTTAGGAAAGTAACCAATTATATCACTTGAAGACTCTCACTACTGTGATTCACGAAATCAAAAATATTACTGTGTAGGGCCAAACTCCAACTGAGAGATTACTACCAACACTTCCCACCTCATTTCAGAGCTGTGTGGTTCCCATTCTGCACCCAGCACCTCCGTGAGCCGCTGCTCTATGCACACGTCTTAGGCTGTGCTGCAGGGGGAAATGGCTAAATGTGACTTTTCAAATATTGTGCCACATTGAATATTACACGTAAAAGATTTAATATTAATGTAGAATGCCCATTTAGACAGTTTTGACCACCAAGTAGCAAAGCTCCTGCAATTACAACATGCTGGGACAGATATACAGTTCACAATGCTTAGCAAGCCCTAGGCAGAGCTCTGACATTTCTTTAATGTCTTGCTCTGATAAGACAAACAAACAAAACATTGATAAAACATGTAATTGCCAAAAGAAGAAAAACACTTTTTTTACTTGACTGATAAAAGTGGAATTCTTCCTTTCCCACTTACAACAATTCACTAAGAAGTCCCAGAGCACTCCTACAGAATCTGTTTGTCAATCAGATGAGGTACTTTGATAAACATTTTAAAACACCTTTCTCTTACACATTTGCTTTAGTGCAAGACAGATGTGAGAAAGAGCATGAAGGGGATGGTGGTGGGAAACAAGGGAATAAAGACATTTTTACTACTTGCCATTCTACTGGTAAGGGACTCCTGATCTGTTTTTATATAAATGCACCATCACAAGTGTCACATAAGTCACCCGGCATCAACATCGACTGTGAACAGTCTCCTGAAAGCCAATGATTTTTAGACAGCTTTTTTGTTTATTAGTTCCAGATTTTTTAGTGTTTCTGACTATATGCAAATACTTCAAGTGAAGTGTTCATAACAGTATAACTGATCTAACTGCAGCAAGGTTTCTTTGCGAAGTTTTCTTCTTGTTGTTGTTTGAGACAGAATTACAGCATGCATTATATTTACCTATTGCACAATTAATTGCTTTTTAATTATATTTCCTATTAAAGTAATTCCACCACTAGAACAAATAGATTCAGAGAACCCATTTTGGTCTGTTGGTTCAAGGACTCCCAGAACAAAATAATAATAATTTAAAAAAACCCCACCAAAACTCTAATTAAGCCATTACATAGAAATATACAGAAAAAACCTGGAAGAGTTCATGAGTAAACAACACTTGTTTAAAAAACACCTCCGTAATAAAGTACAGTACAGTATTTAGATGCCAAACCATAATAACTCCAGATAGAGCTGTTACAGACAATGATAATGCCTTTAAAATGCTTATTATGGGCTCCTTGCTTTTTTAAATCATGGTCTTAAAAAAACTTCAGAGGCTATTTAAAGCACAAAAACTACTTTTAAGGTTCTACCAAAAAGCTGATTTATAATCAATAAAACAACAAGAAAGAACATTACATCTGAGCAAGCACCCATCATAACCCTACTCCTGCTCCCAGGTTAGCGTGGTAACCTCCGGCTGGTGTTCCCAGAGTTACTCCATCTGCTCCAACACCACAGGCTGATGAAGGCTGGAGTATTCCTCCCTTTGTACTTCAGTGAGAATGTTAACATTTTTACAATAGTTTTATAGAAGCAACAGAACTATAATATAATTTAATAACATATTTCTGCTCTTAAATCAGCCTTCTAAAAAAATAAAAGTATTTGATATTGTGAAAATGTCTTCCAATCATACTTCAATTTTCACAGTTTTAATAAGGAGTACCTAATTAGAACCATCACTTTAGAACTATGACGTTCAGCTCATTTCACGTAAATAGACAAACAGTTAAAAACATATTTACTAAGATTAAATAGAATCGAATCGCAAAAACATACAATCTGACAATGTTGTCGTGTGCTCTTTCAAAGAGTGCATAGGACATATTTCTGCAGCAGTCAATAGAGTAATTCTTTTGATGCAATCTCAGTCAAAGCTGTAAACATTCCTAATTGTAGTTTCTTGGAAACTTTTGGTTCCTTTCAAGTTTTTATTAGCAAGTTGCACTGGGCATTCCCCTGACATTTCCCGCCCCCATCAGTCACAGACAGCATCACCCTCCACCTGTAACCCCTCTGGCTGTTCAGAACTACTCATCAGCATTTCTTCAATACATTCAGGGCAGCCATCCTTCCCTTGCAGTGCACAGTGACACCTCCCACATGCCAGTGCCAGCAAGGCCCCCAGTGCATGATCTCGAGGAGCAGGTTGATGAGGAAGTCTGCTATGCCTTAATAGGATTTCCTGCAGGTTTGGGATCATAACCGTATAGAAAAGTAGCTGCTATTACAAGGATGGCTCCGAGGAAGAAGACACTGGATAAAATAGGGATGAAAAAAAAAATTTTTTTAGTTGAAAATTAGCAAATTTATTTATACAATACCAACAAAAAAAAGGACATTTTTTCTGTAAGGAAAACGGGAAGATAAATTATATTTCTCCAATTTATAAAGAGCAAAATAATTTGTAGGTGTTTATTTTAGAGGGATGCAGAAAGTTGTTGAGGTAAGAAACTTGTAACTACAAATTAATGTATCATTATATTAACATACCCTGAAAATTAAAATTATACTTCCATGTAACAATTGCCAAAAGCAATCAGATCAATCCTTCTTTTCTTCGACTTTTACCTAAAGATGTGTGCAAAATGGAAGCAGGAGCAGAATAAAAGCAGCTACTGTACTTACCCACCCATTCTCAACATACTACATACATCATGTTGATGCAGCTGTGTTTGCTTTGAAGTCCAAAGCTTATATCAAAACAAATTACTGCTGCCCAAGAACCAGTTTGCAAGTCAGTATAATCTAATTTTTAGCAGATACAGAAAGATTTGTCTCATGAAAACACAATGTAGGCATATTTTCTATTGTGACATTTTTTGACATAATGTTTTGATAGTTAAAATCTGATAAAAACTAACCAAAGCCAGCAGACAATCAGTACTCCTTTTAGAAAAGGATCATTTCACAGATATGACGTCAACAATTTCATCTTCTGAACCAAATGCTAGAAGACCTGTGGTATATGACATGATAATCCTTCAGAGAATACATTTAGCCTATTTTGGGACATGGCCCCTTGCAGCACACTCAAGCATTCAAGTACTTTATATCTATTACCCCAAACAAAACTGTTTGGTGATGTGACAGAAACAATTACACAATTTCAGTTCAAATGCATTGTTAGAATAAGCAAGGTACTAAAGATTAAGTTTGATTAACTCAAGTTAATCAAGTTTTATTAAATGGGATGGCTTCAAGTTCTACTGCTACTTGGATGTATTTAATTTTCAACATGTTTGCAGAAGCTGTTAAGTTACTTATTAATTTTCCACTGAGCACACAAAAATTCCTAAAACACTTTCTACATTTGTTTTAATGGGATAAATATAATCTACTTGTAATTTAAGTTCAATGTCTTCCACTTCTTAAGCCTAAACAGCTACTCCATTTCCTTTTTTGAATGTTTAAGTAAAGCCCTGATAATACAGAATCACAGAATGGGTAGGGATAGAACGGACCACAGTATTGCAAATACGTATTTTTAGATTAAAAAAACTTTTCTCTGTATCAGATACAAAAGTTGTAAATACTATTCACAATATTTTAATGTTATAAGTACATGCAACACATACAAGGAGTTTTGCAAAATCCTATTCCTATATCTGGAAGTGGGATTATTAATTCTTCCCTCTACACAGAAATATGCACTGCCAAGACAAAGTGTTCTCAACCTATCCATGTACAAAACCTGGGATACACAGAATCACCACAGTCTTTAATCCCCAAAGCATCAGGACAGTTACTGGGCCTAGCAGAACTACTCTTTCTTTCTCGGCTGTTCTGACTACTAAATGTGGCATTGCCTTTAGCAACAGCTCTGCCTTTGGACTTGTGAGCGCCCTTGGGAAACTCAGCGCTGCAGTGCCACTTCAATGGGTGCATGACTGCAGTGATCTGTGTTAGAGCCTGTGGTGCGGGGGATGAAAGGCAGCACAGAGGCGATGTCCCTGTGCTGCCCCGCAGCGCGGGACACGGAGCGGCTCAGCCACGTGTCCTGAACCCTGCAATGAGGGACACGGAGCGGCTCAGCCCCGTGTCCTGAACCCTGCAATGCGGGACAACGGAGCGGCTCAGCCCCGTGTCCTGAACCCTGCAATGAGGGACACGGAGCGGCTCAGCCCCGTGTCCTGAACCCTGCAATGCGGGACAACGGAGCGGCTCAGCCCCGTGTCCTGAACCCTGCAATGCGGGACACGGAGCGGCTCAGCCCCGTGTCCTGAACCCTGCAATGCGGGACAACGGAGCGGCTCAGCCCCGTGTCCTGAACCCTGCAATGCGGGACACGGAGCGGCTCAGCCCCGTGTCCTGAACCCTGCAATGAGGGACACGGAGCGGCTCAGCCCCGTGTCCTGAACCCTGCAATGCGGGACACGGAGCGGCTCAGCCCCGTGTCCTGAACCCTGCAATGAGGGACACGGAGCGGCTCAGCCCCTGTCCCGGGGGTGCAGTGCCCGCGCGGGGCCGCAGGGGGCGCGCCCAGCCCGAACGGCAGCGGCAGCAGCCGCACGGAGCGAACCGCCGCGGGACCCCGAGCCAGCGGCTCCGCACCCGCCTGAAAAACTCCCTGTCAGCTATAGGATGAGGCTAAACTTTGACGTGCAAGCTGGACCTAAACATTCTGAAAGTGTAGCTTGGACGGGATTGGTTTTTTATTGATTTTCGCAGTTATATCTAGTAAGCAGTAAGTTTTAAACTATTTTTTTTTAGTATACATGGAAAGTAATTCTTACCTTGTAGGGACAAAATCTTGCAGCCAGAAATAGGAGATCAATGTTGACAGTATAATAGAGAGAGAAGTTGCAAATCCCTTTAAAATGTTGTCTGCATATTTTATAACAGCAGCAATCACCAGCCCTCCAAGTGCCTGGAAAAATAGCAAGGTTTGGATTCACAAACTGATCATTTGAATGAGAGCAGCTATTTTAACACCATGCATCTATGCTAGGAAAAGCTTTTGTTTATGTCGAAAAGTAATGCATTTATTTTATATTAGTGATACACACTGTTGAAAACAAATATTGGAGGAGTAGCTCTTTCCACATTAAAGAAATTGTTGATCACATTACCACCATTAAATGAGTTGGAAATGCTTGTACTGTACATTTTTAACCACACGAGGAAGGGCACATAGAGAGATAATTTTAAACATCACAAAATAAATAATGCTTCCATGCTTTTAATTTGCACAATACTTAATCATATATACTTAATCTCTTGCTATATATTTTCCAGATTTTTATTTAGAGGTTTATGGTAATAATGATAGAGCAGGCTTTTGACTATAAAATTCTCAGTAGCTTCAATGACACCCATTAATTTCCCCAGTTATTCACAGAAGAGTAAATCTCCGAGTGTCTTCATAGAAACATGCAACACAAGGTCTCACCTGTAGAATCACCACCACCCAAGTAAGTTTATTGTATCCTTGAAAAAATCCATTCTTTGACAGCTGTTCTCCATCATAAATGTAAACACCCATCAGTCCAAATATGCTACCAAAAAATCCTGAAAGTACAAGATTGGTTTAAAAGCTTCAGGTAAAAAACATGCAAATAGGTTTCTCATCCTTAAAGCCTGCTCTGTATTTCTGATTTTAAAATTGGACTGTCACTTGCAATACCATCACATCCAAATGCAATCAGTTTGCTGTTCTCTTTTAAAAGCTACCCTCCACACTTGAAACAAGTTTTGATTGTTTCCATTAAGCTATCCTTATATACTTATCTTCCATTGCTTTCTATTCGAAGGGAGTGATTTTTGTTTATGGTATATAGCAAAATTCACTTAATTTCAGTTTTCCTGAAACTAGTCATGACTGAAAGCTGAAGCAACCCTGTAACCTGGAGAGAAAAACAGGGAAAATACTCAGTGGGGGAGAAGATCTCTGGCACAGCAGGAGCAGCAATTAGCAGTTTGCCAATTTAGACAAGGATCTTTGAAATGGGATTCTCCTGAGCCAGTCTCAAACACAATGAATGTTTACTAGTAGAGACTTAATGTCAAAAGCTGAATCTGAGGTGAGACTGTGGAGTTTTGAATTTGGTGAGTCCAATGTTCTTCTATCAAGTGGGAAGCTTTTCCTAATCCCTCAAGCATGACATAATATAAGCAGCTACTCTGACTGATGTCTGCTCTAGTCCTGAGCAGGAAAGGGGCAACAGATTTTAACATTCTTATATTCTCTAAAAAATAGTAAAAAAAATTTCAATTGACAGTTTCTGCACAAATTTATAGATACTCTATTAACAAAGTAAATCAAGAACTAGACTGAAATCAGAAAGTAACTATTATAATTCCATCCAGCAGAGTTTGACTTTTGGTTATAAAGTAACATATGTGCAGCATACTAAAGTGTTGGTGGCATTTTTTATTTATACATTTATTTTGCAAAATTATCTTAATGCTTCAGAATGCAATATCTCTAACAGATGATTAAAATTAAACTTACCAAGCTGAATGTTCCTGATCCACACAGACTGTTTAGTTTCCTTTAAAATTTTCTCAAAATAAACCCCAGCAAATCCACTGGAAAAACACGCTATGAGAACTGCAACCAGGCCTACAAACTGCGATCCTGCTGAGTGCTCCTTAGCAGGTGTTGCTTGAGAGTCTGAAGGCCACTGGATGTAAAAACAGTCACACAAAATTCACTGATGAAATCAAGTCATGAGCATCTACAAAATGCAAATTTGTTTTCCACCACTTTAGTAAGTTACTAAATATAGACAATAACATACTTGTAAAGTTTTTTATTTTGCACCATAAATACTTTTAAAGGACTGCAAAGCTACAATTTTTTTTTCTACATATTTGTAAGGAGTAAAATTGTGCCTGAACTGGGAGAATATTCATCAATTTAAACAGCTGCAGAATTTATGCTTTATAAGCAAGAACTGTTTTTGAATCCCACAGTGACTTATCATGGTCCTTCTCTGTCACCAACTTGTGCCAACCAACAGTTGGTTACCTTACAAATGAAAGCACAGATGAAAACTACTTACTCCAGCTGTCTTTAAGGTGGGATGAATTGTCTTTTTTCATGTGCCCCTCTTTGGTGATTGTGCAGACCAGTTAAATCTTGCAATGTGTCTAAGGCTAACTGAATAAAATGTAATTTAATGGACAAAAATTTTCTGAGGAGTCTGTTAAATACTGCCAGAGTTTTGTTCTCATTTTTCATTATTGAATTTAATCACCAATCTTTTTCCAAATCATTAAGTTTTAAAATAAAAATGTCTAGGATATACTAAAATCTGCAAAAAATTCTTAGAATATTCCCCTTATCCCATAATCCTGCTGTCTGCAAACTATGAACTCTGGGACCTGCACTATTTAGAAATGAGGCAAATTTTCCTTTTTGAAATAGTCCAAAGCAAATTTGCCATGCTGAATCCATATGACAAAGTGAACACAGCCTGTACTGGCATAGAAGATCTGTGAATTTCTAATGCCTGAAGAAAGGTGCTAATAAAAATCGCTATCATTATTTACTTGCAGGTTGCTCCAGAGGCCCTGTCACATTCTACAGTAGAGCACTGGGTTGCAAAAGAGGTGTTATCTTCTGCCTTTGAACCATTTCTGGTGTCCTCCAGACCTGGCCAGCTGTGATTCGTAGCTCCTGACTATACTCTGGTGTGCAGCTGGTAGAATCAGAAAGCTGGATAATCAGTAGACAAATCCATATTTCTTGAATAAACACATTAAAACCCCACAAACCACCTGCTGATATTTACCTGTACAAATGCCACTCCTGTCATCAATATTACTAGTGACAGCCACTGGTATACACCCAGTTTCTTGCTCAACATGGACACAGAAAACAATGCTGTGGTGAGAATTTTCAGTTGATATGTAACCTAGAAGAACCAGGAACAATTACTGCTACTATGCCACAATTCATGTGGGTTTTTTTTTGAAACTTACAGAGAATTCCAAATGTGCAATACCTGGTATGTGGCTGCATCTAGGTTTGACAATGCTACATATAGCAAGTTGTTCTGAAGAGTGTAAATTCCTGAAGGAATAGCAAGTTTAAGAGTTTCCATGGGTTTGTTAAGGATTTCATCATGTAGCACTCTGTTCAGAGTCCGTAAATTGCATTCTACCCAAAGAAACAGTAAAAGAAATACACATTCACTACAAAGAAAGGGGTGGAAAAAAGAGAAACAGCAGTGTTCTGTTCTTAAACTGTTGCCCCTTTTTACAGCTATCACTATGCCAAGACCTGAAAACACCATCTATGTTTCTTTGATTTCCACAGGCCTTGTATTTGTAGGGCAATATGGCTGCAAGTGTCTTCCTGCAGCCCGAAATATCAGAATGAAAACAATTATTCAAAATACTTCGAGTTAAACTTATTGAAACTGTATCAATAATTTAAGATAATATATCTAAGAGTAACACCTAAAAAGCACATATTTAAAATCCTACAGTCATCAATATTTATGCATAGACAATGAATGACATTTTTAAGCTGTTGAAAATCAAATAGAAACCAGATAAATTCAGTTTTAAATACACAAAATAAGAACTGAAGCAAATGTGAATATAGTTTTCTTTTTTGCAGCTTAAAACTATGATTCTTCCCGTAACATTGAAATTGCTTCTTCCCTTCTGCATCTGCTGTTTATCACAGGTTTCTAAATTATCATTCATGCTTTGGACACATTTAAAGCTTTTCATTTTTCCTACTTCTACATATGGATTTCTTAAAATGCCCAAGCAAACACAGACTTTGAGATGTTAGCATAAAATTCATTCCTGCAGTCTTCAGTATCCACATTCTCTTAAGCATATATACAATATGATCATTGTCTTTCCAAGACTATTTCTTACACAAGGAGAAGAGAAATGCTTTGTTGTATGCCTGTACTCACATGGCTGCTTTGCAGTTGCCACTACAATACAGCATATTGATTAGGAAAATTACTTGGTGCAAAATTTGACACATACTGCTGTCTTTGTAGACTAATAGAACACAGGCCAAAATCTTCAGAAGTTCAGCAATAACTACTGCAGTAGAGGACAAGTAACGAGGTCCTTCTTCTTTCAGTGTCCGGGAATAGCGCATGGTCAACACTAAACTTGTGGTCTGAAAAACCAGGATGCCCAAGGAAAGGTACTTTAAATTGGCAGACATGTCTTCACTTTTTCCTTTCTGAAACAGAAAAAAAAGAAACAAACCCAAAGGTAATATTGCAGATGTTGGGAACTACAGATTTTTTTATGTAGGTGAAGGCTCAGAAGGTATTTTCAAGGTGAAGGTGTTTTCTGCAGTGGTACAGCAGAATGCCCAGTACTCCTCCTGCAATGAGCTGTTCCCAGACCGAAGAGATCTTCTCACTCTTCCACCTCTCCCAAGTGTGTCACATTGCAGTCTCTCCCTTGACGGGTGGCACTGTGTCAACAAAAGAAGGGTGAGGGTTGGGCTGCTTTAAATGAGAGAGAGAGGTATGCCTGGCAATTAAGGAAAAGGAGGGTTGTGGGAAAGCAGAGCTGGAGAGGAAGACGTGGGATGGAGAAGCTTTAGGGGAGGCAGCACTAAACCTGTCCTGATGATTATCCTGTTCAGAAAAAAAATCATTTAATATAGATGACTAGGTCATTGCAATTGCTTTCTCAAGTTGCACTGACTACCACAAACTTCATGTTAGTAAAGCTGTATCATCCTCATCTCTACCACGAAGTTCCCCCAAGTTGATGCAGTTTTTTTTGCAATGTCATCATTTTAAAGGATTAATTTATTGAAGAAGACTAACAGAGACAGTAATTCCATTTTGCAAGCACAATATCTGACAAGTAAATTTAAAAAAGCTTGCTTCTACTCAGAATATCACATAATTTTTGCTATGCTTCATATAAAGAACTTCCATACACAGAAGCTAATGATTTCTATAAAAGATTAACTTCTACTCCCTTCATTGCCCACTTATTCAAAAACAGAGCCATTTTTTATGTCAAGATTAAATCAAATCAATAACTAGAAGTTTACAGCTATGTTTACAAGTAAAAGAAGAGTAACAAGCCAAGACAATACATGTTCTCAATTTCAGAACTAGACACAGCACTCTTACTGGGTGTATATGGCAGGGGTGTCTCAGTGTTTTACACCTGCAAGCACACAACTTCTGACTCATTAACTATGCAACTTTATCCCCACTGCTCAAAGATGTGCTGGTAACTCTAAATATCTGTGGCTAGAACTGAAGCAGTTTCTTGCTGACTGCATTTCTCTACCCCAAGATGCATTTCATTGCTGGTTTTGTAGACATTTGGAGAACTACTCTTCAAGTATTTCTGACTTGTCCTTATCTTGTCTCTAAGCACTTACAGATTTTCTCCAGTCAAGTATTCAAAGTCAAATTATTACATATACAACAATGACTTAAAATACATTGCAAACAGGAGGGAATTATCAACAGCCACATAAGATATGAAGCCTACACTTGTATCCTACGCAATAAAATTGTCTATCTCAAAAATCATGCCGTTGTAAAAATATTTGTAAAAGCATACTGGCAAATAAGGAAGAAAAAAATGCCAGGAAGAAGAAACTGCAGAAGAAACACACAAGTTTCCATCAAGGAATCTTAACAGGAAGTACTTTTGTATTAACTATAATCTCATTTAACTTCTGAAGAAACAAATACTAAAGATGCAACTGCATGGAAAAATATGAATCAGACAGAAATATAAACTATGAAGGAGAAGAAAGCTGCAGACAATACCCAAGATTTGCTGTTTTCCATTGGTTCTGGTGGAATAATCCATAACACGAGGATGTTAACTGTGGAACTATGCATCCTAAACAACAAAACTGAGATGATCTATTAGCTGAAGAACAACAACTTTGAAGAATAAATTTGCTGAAGCTGAGAACAAGGAGGAGAAAAAGAACAGCTCCTGCAAAGGGATGAAGAAGGGACACGCATGTTCAGAGACCTTGCTTTCTGGAGAAGTACCAGCAACACAAAGAAGACAAAGGGAGAAAAAGGTAAAGGGAAAAAAAACCCGCTAGTCAGAGAAGACACAGAAATGAATTTCACTAAAAGGCTTGCCTATGATACTAGAGGAAACTGACTTTTACGTGAGCCAACTCAAACAATTTCTTCCACTGTTTCCATCTACCTCATTTTTTAGTATTCAGACCTGAAAAACTGGTCACAAAGAGCAATATATAGTTAAGACAAAAACCACTGAATTTCATGAAAGCACACCTACAGATAAATAACTCTTTAAAACTTTAAGTTTTAAATTTTTAAAGTTTTGTTTCTGTTTAGTTTCATTTTTAGTTTTCAAAATGCTTCTGAACTAAATACAGATAATGGGAACACACATATCCCTTCTGACTCGGACCTAAATTTCTGCATTTTGTTAGCCTGTGAAATGACAATGGGTTTTAAAAATGTTCAAAATCATCAGATATCAATTCTGTAACCTTTCAAACAAGTCACAATATTAAAAATAATGTTCACATTAATTTTTTTTGCTAAAATACGACCATCTATGGTTGTACGGCAGCTTAAAATGTAATTTTTAAAGTAAATCACTAGTATGCTGTTAATGAACAATCAGGCAAGGCATTGCCAAAGCAATCAGCTCAAAAATAAACCAACAAGCACAACACTGTGATAAGTCCATCAACAAAGCCATAAAGAATACTTACCACACCAACATCTTTAACTTCTGTCTTGTCTTCCTCAGTAGTCATGATAAAAAACGGAACTTTCCCCAGCCAATGTATCTCAAAAATGCACCGGTGGCAGCAAGTATTTCCTTACTGTAAGTCACGAATGCATTTCAAAGTTTCAAAAGTTCACACAGAATGGAACCTAAGTGTCCAGCATGATAGCTGAAATAAGGGTATTTGTTAAAAGTTGTCCTGTCAGTGATCAACATGACAGGCTTGTAGACAGCAAGTGTGTGAAGTTCCATGCTGTACTGGCTCACAGAGCAGGAACTAGAGTTCTGAAACATACAAATGCCAATAACCACTCTCTCCTAAGCACAAAGAACACCGTATCAGCTTTCCTGGGCCCTTCTCTTTTAAAAGACCTGCTCAACAGCTCATGGACCTCTGTGCAAACCGGGAATAATCCACAAAAGGAGCAAAATATTAAAGTTTAATATTGAACTTTAAACTTGGGCTGTCTTCAACTGCAGTCTCACAGCACTTTTAGATTTACAGGTGACTAACAGAGGTGTAAGCGCACACTTGTAGCCATGAATTCCTGCTGCTCTCACAGCAACAGCCTGTGCAGTCACAGAACAAATGAACTATTATCTTCAGTAACAGCCCACACTGGATTGTCTTAAACCACAATGATATTAAGTTCCCACCAGATTTCCTATACAGTTACAACTTAGGTTTCTTACTGGGCTTTGGATACACTACGTGGTAGCCTGCAGGATGCCTCTGTATGAAAAGCCAGATTTAGGTTTGTTAATTCAAAGACTAGAAGCTGAGTGGTGACATGAGCTCTGTCACTTGGACTATATCTTACAGCAGGGTGTGCTAATGACCTGCAGCTCTCTGACTATAATACTAAATAACTCACCTCAGGGACTGGGCTCATTACCCTTCTCTTCTGTTAGTCTATGTTAAATAAAACAATCAGCCCCTTCATGTCATTTTTTCAGTGTGCCATGGACACACCCTGCAGCCACACGAAGGCAGCCCTACACAGGAGCCAATATGCAGGAAGCCAAGGTGGGATTTACAGCCACGTAACATTTGGATTCAGTTCACACAGGTGGATAAAATACAGATGGATTCTATGTGAAGTGCTGGTCTCCTTGAAAGTTAAAAGGAGAAGGACCCTGGAAAGGTTTTCAGAACACAAACCAAAGCAAAACAATCTATGCAGGAAGTAATACTTCCAGCTCAAAGTACCATACTGTGTGAAGTCTGAAGAATAACTCTTCAAAGGAAGCAGATTTTTTGAAGTGGAAAATCACATATTTCCAGCTCATATTAAGTCAGAAATGAATATATTTCTGACTTGTAGATTTTCAGCTCCCTTGGTAACACCCCCAACCCAGGCTAAAATTTAATATTTTACATTTTATTTTTATTTCATCCTACACTTTCCTAAAATACTGGTAAATTCTAATATTTGCAGATGAAATTAGGCCATAATCGATTTGACTTAATGAACAGCACACCAAAACTCCTTGATATTAATCAGAGTTTACTACAGAGCAGTAAGATTATGGGACTTTTCTTAACTTTAAGGTTTTGTCTTTTAAAGGTCTGATGGTATAAACTTCTGAGATTTTCAGCTGCTAAGTATCTATCATTGCAAAATCCTGTGCAAAATTAAGGATTAGTTTATAAACTGATTCTATTCTTAACTTCGTAGAAGGTCTCAAAATCGGAATTACATGGAGTATCAGAGAAACTTATATGAAAAAATCCAAGCACCCAACATTATCTGAAGAAATAGGTGCCAGACAAAAAAAAATTGTCAGTAAATTCCAGCAAGTCACAGAACAAAAAAGCAGCTTAAGTTCACCAAAAGATTTGACAAAAATAACCTCTATTGGCAACTATTTCTTTACTCCTCCATACTCTGTCACAAGTAAAGTTTAATTTAAAAAAAGATAAATTAACTAGTATCATGCTCCAAATCTTCACAATGATGTCATTACATGAATTAAATTCCTTCCAGCTTAGCTAGTGAAATGTTTTCACTGCTGACAGTCTTTTACAGTAAAAAAGCCAAGTTACAGGAGGTATTTTTCTTGGGTCTTATTCCATTTTATGACTAAACAATTCAACACTGCTCAACCAAATAAAAGGCATTTGTGTATTAGTTAAAATGCAAAGCCCAACACAGCCTCTCAAAACTGCCAGAGGCAAAGTAAATTTTCTGTGCTACTATACCAAACTCTCCATATGGGATCTGCTGGAAAATAAAACACTGATTGAGTCTGCCTCTGTGTCATTCCAGTGGAACATGGACACACTTCCTGGGCATTTGCTTCGGAATCAGGATAACAGATTAAAGAAACAGGATGGTGTCCTCATATTTCTCCAATGGAATATGAACCCAGGGCTGAGGCTACACCTATACAAATACAATAAACTGCCAACAAAGGACAGTTGGAAGGTGGAGTAAGAGCTAACTCACAAAACCTGAAGAACCTATTTTCATAAGACTTCTTTCTATGCTTTTCTTACTTTCTACATGAATTGCCCTCTTCCCTGTGCTGGAT
Source organism: Oenanthe melanoleuca (assembly GCF_029582105.1). Lineage (NCBI taxonomy): Eukaryota > Metazoa > Chordata > Aves > Passeriformes > Muscicapidae > Oenanthe > Oenanthe melanoleuca. The sequence goes on from NC_079342.1 coordinate 8,997,257, forward strand.
AACACACAAGTAACATGTTGTTTTCTGCAACACAAGTACATTCCTCAAAGGAAAGTTCTATTCGATAAATATTCTTTTTTCGGGTTTTTTTGTTTTGTTTTGTTTTTTTTTAGTGAATATAGCTTTGTATTTATCAGAATTTGTATATAATATAACAAATACTTTAAGTATAGAAATAAATGGAAGGAAAGAACCTCATGAAGTTCAACAAGGCTAAGTGCAAGGGCCTGGACGTATGCTGGGTTAATTCGGGAACAGGCTGCCCAAGAGAACTGGAGAAACTCCATGACTGTACGTGTTCAAGGCCAGGTTGGAGGGCTTTGAGCAACCTGGTCAATGGAAGGTGCCCCTGCCCATGGCAGGGAGTTGGATACAGATCTTTAAGGTCCACTCCAACCCAAACCATTCTATGATTTTATGACAAATATCCTACATGGTACAGAGGGTGCATAGACCTCTCCAAATCAAGTTTAGTGCTGCTGAATTGTGTTCTGAAGTAGATTTTACATACACACAAATAATTTAACTGCCATATTTGGACTGCTATAATTTGAAAATACATTTCTTTCTTCCCTCACCACCATGAGATGAAATCTGTCATGTCACTGTAATTGTAGGAATGCATGTCCTAAATATTTCTAAAAATCTGAAATTTATATTTCTCACTTTAAAATGACACTACTGTGTTCTCCATTTTCCTCATACTGTGAACAGGTTTCTTATTCCCTTCCATAAGCTATCTATAATTGTCAGCTCTTCCTCCCCAAATACCTGGCACTTTGCAACTAAATCACTATAAATCACTTCATCATTTTAAAACTTACCTTGCTCTTTCTTTTGTTTTCCTGTTTGTTACTCCTTTTTCTTCCTGGAGACATTATAAAGTGCACTAAGTACACTATGAAAAAAAAACCAAAACTGTGCTTGGAGCTTGTGCACTTCTCCAGAAGTGTGGTTAAAACCAAATCCTCTAGCAAAGTTTTTTCCTTACTCTTGTAGCAGAAATTGAAGAACAAAGATTTTTTTCACATGAAGGTTTCCTTCAGGCAGTATTTCCAATTTCTCTATTTATATTAAAAAAAAATCTTAATCTTAAAAATAATGAAAAATTTAACTGCATTAAAATGATATTTTAAAGACAAGATTATCGAGTAGAACACAGTAGATCACTGGTGGACCTTGCTCCTTGCTCCTGCAACGTCACCTTGCTCCATAGGCACAACCATATCTCACGTGCTGGTTTTGGCTGGGGCAGGGCTCGTTTTCTTCACAGTAGCTGGCAAAGACATGTACTTGGGATTTGTGCTAAAAAGTGTTGATAACACAAGGACGTTTTCACTACTGTTGAGCAGAGATTACACTCTTCTGCCTCCCACCCCACCAGTGAGGAGGCTTGGAATGCACAAGAAGTTGGGGGGAACACAGCCAGGAGAACTGACCTCAAGAGACCACAGGGATATATGCCAGACCATATGGAGTCATGCTTAGTAGATAAAGCTGGGAGAAGAAGAAAGGAGGGGACATTCAGAGTGATGGTGTTTGTCTTCTCATGCCACTGTTCCACATCATGGAGCCCTGCTTTCCTGGAGATGGCTGAGCACCTGCCTGCCCATGGAATGTGGTAAAAGAATTCTTTGGTTTGCTTTGCATGCATGTGTGGCTTTTGCTTTATCTGCTAAACTGTCTCAGCCCACAGGTTTTCTCACTTTTACCCTTCTGATTATCTGCCCCATCCCACCAGGAAGGAGGAAGTGCATAGCTAGCTGGGGTTAAATCACAACTCTTGGCCATTTTAAAACCATGCGGATGCTTTTCAAAATTGGCAAGTGCACCCAGGTAAAGAGCAGTTACACATTAAATGTTAACTGTTAAAGATCAACCAACAATTTCTTCTCAACTTTGCTCTGAAACCTTGGCTTCTGCCAAAGATAGTGGAGGCTGTATCAGTGATTCACTAGCCATATATATCACTCAACCAGGAAATTCCATGACTGCCAAGTTTAACAAAGGGAATGCAATTCACATTAATTATTAACTAAAGTCTCATTTCAGAAAATGCTATAAATTGCTTAGGACTCACACAAGGTTTTCTTACATGCTGACAGAAAACTGAGCAGAAAGGGAACCTAGGTGAGTTGCTCTATGAGCTCCCAAAGGTTTTCTGTTTGTTTCTTTATTGTGTGGGGAAAATAAATAGCATTCTAATCTATGTATCAGGCAGGAAGAGTAAAGCACTGTGAATCTTAAAATGTGGGATCTGTTGCTAAGTGCACCTTTATCCTTTATACCAAACCTAAGAATCCAGAGATCATATTTTTTTGACTGACTAAAATTTGGTTCAATTAATATTATACAAATCACATATTGAGTATAAATATTCAGCATTCTGGAAATTCAGGCCCTCATTGAACTAAATGTTAACACCAGCATGTCTTGTTGAAGACTTCAACTCTGCCCCATAGTGCAACAGTTTTATATTGACATAACAGTCATTAAGCCAAACTCTGCCTGCCAGCACAGAAATTTGATACAAGCTGCCTGAACTGCATCTTGTTTTCACACAGTACATACACTGTGCTCATTGTATAGATCACAGTATAGATAGATCCCAGCAGCCACATTCAGACTCTGGGACCAAGGAGCCATTCAGTTCTCAGTTTCAGTTCAAATGCCCACCCTTCCTCCAGCACAGAGTGCAATGCCATGAACCAAAGGACGGCTGGAATGCAGTTCCTGCAGACGTATCAAGCCAATGAAGGAGCTTGATTTAAGGTGCTGAAAGACCAAACGTTGAATTGCTGGGGTTCAGCTGCAGCTTACACTTATGCTATTTACGAATTACGAGTCAAGTCCGGGTGCTTGAGGCAACACACAGTGTGTCAAACACCTCAGTCAAGGGATCTACTTGGAGTAGAGTAACACAAACTAGATCCTATAGGGAAAATCAATCTGTAGGCACTGCAGCATGCTAGTAATCACAAACAAAATGAGACAGTCCAGCAGCACCGAAGGGGTACAAATGTAAGACAAGGTTCAGAAATCCAGTGGCAAAATCCTGAACTCCTAACCATCTGACATTATCATGCCAGATCCTGAGAAATATCAATGTTAAAATCTCTCCTCCCCTCTAGAGACCTCCTCCATTGATGTGATCCAGCTCTGCAGCCTCCTTAGTTCCAGCAAAGGCACGCAGCCTGCACAAGCAGCTTGAATATGGTAGGAACTGAAGTAACCGGTGAAGAACAAGCACAGGCAGCAAACGATTCAAGAACAATACGGGAGGAATAACTGTGCCTAGCAAGCCTGTCCCAAAGATAAGTATGTGTTGTGCTTCCTTAATACTGCCAAATCCGGAACTGTTATAAGAGGACATGTGATTTGAATTCCACAGGTACTTGGCTCAGATGATCCCTGCCTTTTTCTTGTTGCAGACAGTAGCATCACCAGAATAAGGAATTAGGCTGTGTAGGCAGCCTGTAGGATAGCTGGAGGCAGAGTTACTCCTAACAGAACAATGCTCTAAAGAAAGCAAATTTATACTTACTATAACCAATCTTTCCCCAAACCAGTACTTCTGCTACACATACTATTCTACCAACCAGAACATCATGCATCCCAAACCAATGGATCCTCATCTCCCAGAACTGTGATCTTCAATCACAAGTTCTTCCCACAATGTCAAACAATTACAAGGGAATAATGAACTACAGATTCCAAAGTGAGAGATTATCATAAATCACTTTCTCCACAACTGTCACCTCCCTCAAACTCACCCTGCAGCCCGTATCTCAACTCAGTGAGCACACTGGTAAGTCAAGTGCAGTGCCTATGGAAAGAGGCAATTCCACAGATTTCAAGAAAAGCAGTCCATCACCTAATGTTCTAAGAGCCACTTTGTCATTCTGCACATATGGTCTTTGAAAAGCAAAGGTTGTCGTAGATCCCAATCCTCCTGTGTAGAGACTATCATGAAAAAGAAAACATTCCACTGTGGTGCTCACTCAGTTTTAGAAAGTTTTGTTACATACATCCTTGATGTCCCAAATCACACATCCCTCTTGCTCAAAGCTGTGTCAGTCTTCTCCACCCAACCATTACTTTAAAATATTTTATCTGGAGACCAAGTCTTCCTTCCTCTGGTTTAAAACATAGTTTATAGGACTTAATAAAATGAAACAACTTTGGGTACCTTCTGATATTTATCTTTTACCTTTCCGTTTATTCCATAATATGCATTATTACATTTGTTATCTCTCTATCCTCCGAGTTTCTGCTTAATTCATAAGTGCTGTACTGCCAGAGTGTTTCTCATTTCAAAAACTTGGTATAAAATTATGAGAACCATGAAAATACTTGCAAAATGTACATTTCTGTGAACTTTACATGCAGCACCAAATCACACATAGTGAGCATCTTCTCAGCAGAGCACAAGCAAGGATTCACAACCTCAGCTGCACTGACACAGCTCTGGCCAGATCCGCGCACCTTCCCAACTTCTCACACGGCCGCTTCCCCACAGCAACTTCAACTTCACCCTCTCCTCCCTCTTGCCCAAACCGCTCCATTCCAGACATTTCTCTCGGTGTCTCTCCAATCCCAGCCCGCTCCCACAGCCGTGCTACCCGCCCCATCCACCAACCCCGAAGGTCTCCCCCCGCCCAGGCCGCCCTGGGGCTCCCCCTCACGCACAGCCCCGCGCCGCTCCCCGCGGGCGGCCCGGCCGCGCTCTGCTCCCACCTGCGCGCCCACCGGCGGCCCCGCTCGCCGCTCAGCGCCGGCCCAGCTCGGCTCGCTCCGGCTCCCGGTGCTTCCGGGAGCCGCGGTCCCGTCCCGCAAAGGCTCCGGCTGCAGCCGAGCCCCGCCCGCTCCGTTCCCAGGGCCGCGGCTGCAGCGAGAGCCGGAGCGGCCGGGCGGGCTCGGGGCCGGGCCCGGGCCGGGCCTGCAGGAGCCGCCGCCTGAGGGGCAGCGGCGCGGGGCGCGGGCGGCTCCCGGAGCTCTCCCGGGGGCCTCCCCGAGGGCTCCCGGAGCCTGCAGTCCGGGCGGCACGGGCCGTGTTCCGCCCAGACCGTGAACGGGGAGCTTGGGAAAGTTTTGTATGAAACCCATCACAAATTTATTAGAGAATAGCAGGGCTGGTTCGAATTAAGGTACGGCCCTCTCAAACAAAACATTACTGTGTTGACCGAAGGAACAAATTGTCCACTAAAATTTGAAGATCGTATATAGGCATAATTTGTGCTTCAATTGCAGGTTGATTTACTGATGGTGCTGTACATCCAAACCGGGTGAAATCCTGGCCCCGCGGAACTTGGTAGGAGAATTTGAATGGAAACCTCTCCCACCAATTATAATTGTAAACCGTGATAGAAAAGCGCGCTACTAATAATGGAAATTGTAATAGCAGGCACATGTTCAATACGTTCATTAGAATTGGCTCTAGGTGAATGTGCTTTGTTAACACCAAACAGAAAGTGGCTCTGAGAGCTCCAGAGTTTGCTGCAAGGCATGGAACTGCTCCTGAACTCAAAAATGGGCTGTGCTATTTCAGCGAGCACACTGATGTACCTGCTTGTAGATGTACATATCACTCATGAAATTAGCCTTTCAGATATATGAGGTATCACAGGTTAGACTACATATTTGGAAAAAATGAGCCAAGATGGTATTGGTTTTATGAATTTAATTAATTTTTTATTCCTTCCAAGCAAAAAGGCTTTCTTTTTCGGCAAGACTTTAGCAGCCTAATCTGGGGTACATTTGACTCATGTTTCTCTGCAGAGCTCTAGGTATTTGTAGTTAGTTTGAATGGAGTTCATAATATCTTTACTCTGAGCTGTTTCATTTTTCTAATTAATAAACTTTAATTAACACAAAAAATTTTAAGTCCTTTGGAGGTTTTTGGAGTTTTTTTGTTTTTCAATCTCCATATTGATTTTGCATTTGATTACAAAAGACTAAAACCAATACTCTGATACTACTTCAGCATCTTTTCTTCTGTCCCATGGAGAATTGCTTATCAGAAGTTTATATTCACCTTATCTTATGCGATGATTACCATGCACAGTGTTCAGTTTGCATATACAACAATTTATTTCACCTTGTCCACTTTGGTTAATAACCAAATATTTCCTAAGTATTAATTTGTCACACCAATTGTTTCAGGTAGGTGTTCATTATGTTCCCTATTGGAAATAAAAATAAATCATATAGGTAGGGTACAATGTGCTCTCTTAAAATGATGCCTAAAACACTGACACAACTAATGATATCTACTAATGACTAAAACCCGAGATAAACTAATGAGGGGCATGACATACCAGCTAGACATGCAACATAACAGCCAAGTAGCATCTGCCAATTTGACTTAATGGTATTTTTTTCTTACATTACATAATCTAATAATACGGAATACAATCTGTGTTTAGGATGTCAAGTAACATTTCAGAAGTTCATATAGACCATTTTGATACAGCAGCAGAGAGAGCAAAGGCACTCAAAACACTGAAAAACATCAGGAGTTGGGGAGTGGAGTGTTTCCCAGCAGAGCTCTATTAAAAAAAAAAAAGAGAGAGAAATTTAATAAACCCATTCCTAAATTGTTCTCTTTATTGCTATTATAAAAGCATAGAAATTTTCAGAGAAATATTTTTCTGTTAGCCCTGTCTATTATTTAGACACTTCTGATGTCAAAAGATCATGTGCCACATTTATATCAACACATTTTTCAGTGATAGGGTCAAAAGTGTAAAGCACCTGTGATCCCACTTCATTTTTGTTAAGACTATTTCATTTATTATGTTGCACATGTGTTCTCAAACATTTATTCAGATGTAGGAAATTTGACAGATTTCAGTTTTCTGTGACATTATAGGAAGAAACCAGTAGAAACTACAAAGAGGGAAAGTTCTTACCACTTGACTGCCGCCTGAATAAGGTGATTGCTGAAAACAAACAGACAAACAAATTAATTTCTTGAGGTGTTCCCAGCCAATGATTTTGAACACAGTTTTCTCCTGTGATCAACAAAATTTTAATAGCTTAACCCACAGCATGGTTTTAAGTTGTTCAAGAGGAAGGTTGAACTAATATTAATATAGAATTTTCTCTTCAGATAAATAATTCCAAAATTTCTCTACCCACCACCCAGGTTCTTTGTTTACTAAGAGAAGAAGATTAAAGTGCTGTAATGAAAGGATTCTTACCGGTTTCCCAGAGTAAGTGCTTCCTGAGCCAGAGCCACCCTATGAAATAATTATGAACCATTTAATTTTGTCATACAAGGCTGCAGTGAACAGCACCCAAAGAGCACACAGCAATCTTGAAAATGCCCTGGATATTAGTGGGTATGATAGTGATTTTGATTTTACCATTTTCACTGCACTTTTCCCCCTATTTTAATTGAACGGTCTCAAATAAGCACAGCTATGTCCTTTTTATTGCATGAAGAGTTTCAGAGGAATGGGTCAAAGCAACGTGTCTTGTCTGAAGTACAGGGTTGGAAATTGAAACAATTACCCTGATATTTAATAGCATCATTCTCATTAGAATGACCCAGGCATGTTCCTAAGAGTAAGTAACAGATTATATCAAAACTTTGTTATGGGAGGAATAAATACTGCCTCATTCTAAGGTTCAAGTTTGAACAAAATATTCCAATTCTTATTGGCAATTTTTCTCATACATTTACCATTGTAACATAATGTAAAATTTCACCCTCAGTATTGTTACGTATCTTAAAACCCAACATCCCCATTTCTAATTTGGTTGCGGAATACTAAAAGAAGAATATCCTTACTGGCTTTCCTTGATGACTGCCTCCTGAGGAAGAGGAACCCTGAAAAAAGATACCTGGTTTTGACTCTAAGACTATTTGTGCTTAATTATTCTTGCTATCTGGAATTAAACATCATGGAAGAATGAACACTGTTTTGTATCCAGTCATCCAAAAATCCCAGGCAAAACCTTATCTGAAATTCAAATATTTAACATCTTTCTGAGTGTTCTTTCAAAGGTTGTATTGGACAATTTAATACAAAATACCTACTTAAAGAAAACTCTAATAAGGGAGCTAGTTGAAAATAAAAGTGGGTACAGAAAAATTATATGTTCTGAAAGCATCTTACTCAGTTTTCTGGTGAAATGGCTCTGCTTATTTGAATGGCATTGCCAACAGGAAATGATACAAGCATTAAGTCTTTAAGAAATGACATCAAAAATGTTTAGAAAATGTCTCACCTTTAGGATTAATGTATTAGAAAATGTAACATTTATGGCCATTTTTTAATAACAGGTACATGTTTTCTGTAAGAGATAAGCTAAAACATTTGTATCAACTACCATTGAATGGCAAGAGCGAGGTCCAAATTACATAGTAAAAAGTGTAGTCTGAAATGGTAGAAGTTAAAAATATGCATTGTTAAATGGCAACTATTATTTCCTTTGAAAAGAAAAAGTGTTTTATTTGAAGCAAGACAGAAATAGTTAGGACAAATACATACAAAATCAATGAAAAACTGAGCTCTGAGCACAAAGTGTATGATTATTATGAATTTAAACAGAAATAGCTGTTCAGAAGTTTCTTACACACACACACAGACACAAATCTAATGGCCTCATTCTGTGATTATTAGAAGTTCAGCTGCATAGTAAAGCGCTGTCTTAAAACTGTGTTAAAGTAAATACTGCTTTTGCATTTGTTGAGAGTATCCCAGATAAGTAAACTCTGTGACACTCTTTGCATATTAATTATCACAAAACTGTCTAGTCCATAACTAACTAGATATAGTTTTTCTTCTAATAGGCGTATAAGAAAAGAGAAAGGTTAATTTGAATGTTTTTTACTTACTGGTTTACCAGGTTGTCTGCCTCCAGAAGGATATGAGCCCTGTAAGAAGTCAATCAAAGTTGTATTAATTGAATGAAAAATCTTCTATCACTGTCTTGAGATAATTTCTGCAGTACTTGGGACAAGCTTATTTGGGTGTTCTTACAACAAAAAAAGATAAATGGGCTGCCTTGAATTTATACTCTGTTCTACACACCACACCAATGGCAATTTGAATCAAGAGAGCAGTGTTATGAAATACAGCCTGGCAACTTTAGTATGTTCAAAGGAATATTTTACATAGAGCAGTAACTCATTGTAACCAAATATTTTATTCACCTTACTGAAAAGACTTCTACCTGTATTACCTCCACTGTTTAAATTTAATAAAATGGCCAAATTAATCTGTCAGCATCAAGTAACTGGCCTGTCTAGAAAGTTAGGAAAGAGTTAGAAGTGATGAGATGGAAAGAGAATACTCACCTGCCCACCATATTGGTTGCTTCCTGAGGGATAAGATCCCTATTTAAGAAAAAAACCATAGAAAATTAACATCAGTTACTTTTAGTTTTTCTGTGCAGAATCAAACATCACAGGACTTTTGACAGGAGATCTCAGTCATAGTCTGGAAAGTATATTAATATAAAAAGATTCAGTGAAAGACTTCTGACTTAATGCCTCAAAGTTCTTCAGCAGCTGAAAGAAGTAAATGGAGCAGTCACAAAACACCTGCTGAGATTGTTCTGTTGCATAAATAAATGGGTCCAAAGTGTCTTACATATGTCTCTATTTATGAGAAAAAAAATCGAATTTATTTGTGATTTTCTACTATGTCAGACACGTTCAGAAAACATCATGTGTATTATTGTAAAAATGTTAATATTACCAAATGGATAGTTTGGGGGAAAAAAAAATTATTTGCCGCTGTTAAGAATCCTCTCCATTCTACATGAGATTATCTTTTTAATGGAATGATACTGAACTCCAATGCTTGCCAGTGGAGTAAAAAGAAATTAATTTTTTTAGTATGGTAGAGTGAGATTGCAAACACAGTAATACTAATGAAAAATGATCTCTATCTTATGAGTTAGTCATCCATTTAATCTGTCAGCTATTTGCACTAGTATCATTTCTGAATCAGTGGTAAACGGTCTGCATAAGGTACATGCTTAACAGGAAGAGTCTTGAGTTGAAGCTGAAGAGGGAAGTAGGGTTACTGTGTGCAAAACACCAGAATTTATATTTTTAAAGCAGTATCTATTGGTTTAACCAATACCAAATTTTCCAAGTATTTAATGTAAATATAAAAAGGGTTCACTAAAATAATCATTTGAGACAAGAGGCATTCTGAGGTAAAACAACTAGAATTATGACCTATGGAATTTCTTTACATAAAAATTTGTTCATACTATTCCATTTTGAGGAGACTCCAGCTACTGACCGTCTCTGTTTTCAAATACTTATTAGGAGTAAAATGATCCCAAAAAACTGTCAATTTATGTATTGCATGATATTTTTCATTTAATAAATTGCAAGTAGAAAGAAGATCTTGAAAACAAAGAAAAAATTTACTTGCCTGTCCACCATACTGATTGCTTCCAGGATATGAACCCTGTAAAAATAATGTAAAATTTTTATAAATTATTTTTTTAATAGCATCAAAAAACTTTAAATGGCAAAAAAAATATCCTGGATCTAATATAAACAATACCCATGACGCTGATTAACTGGAAGAATTTTACACAGTTACTAATGCAGTGGCAAATGACTAATCATCCAAATATCCTATTGGTAGTTTATGCAGATGCAGTGAGATTAACCTTGTGAATGATTCTTCAGTAGCTTTTTAAGGTCAGAAAGCTTCTATAACTACAAAGTAAAATCTTGACTGTTGTATGTAGAAGGTATAACTAAAATGTCAAGAGTGATTGAATAAAAGCCCCATGCACTCTCTGGAATGATTATACCTATCTCTGTGACTAAACTGAACTAAATATTTAATGGCTTCTGGCAAATTTGACAACTGAGCCATGTTTATTCCTGAGGAACTAATCTGTGTAAATGTTAGAGACAAACTGCCTACCTGTCCACCATGGTAGTTGGTTCCTGCGAAAGAGCCCTGCATTCAACAGAAACAGCAATGTTTACTCTGTATTAGCTTCAGTGTCACAGAGAAGAAAACCAAGGGACCATACTGACCTATTGCAATGATCAAGTCATTTACACTGCTTACTAGGATTCCGATTCATCTTGATTTATATGTGAAGTAATATGTGCATGTATATATATAATGTGTATATAAGTGAGTATTATTATTATATAATTTCTATTTATATAAATTCTCATTTATATGTTGTTTTCAACACTTTTGATTCTCAGAATTGGCATATATGCCATGGATTATATACTTGGGCATGTTGTTTTCTTGATTACATAGACCAATAAAGAGAAGTAGTGATCCAAGCAATTTTGACTGTACTGAAAAAAACAGGTAACTGAACCCTCCTTCAGAAGTAAATTAAATTGATCTCAGCAATTAGTTGTTGGTGGGGATTTTGTATGTTTGGGGTTTTTGGGGTTTTTTTCAGGAATTTACAAGGAAATATGAAATATACTAATTAGGCAGAGGAATGGAAATAGCTTTAACTTATCCAAATGTGTTTCTCTGGTCCATTCTGAAAACGTTTGGAGCCAAGATTTTATTCTATGATCATAATGTCAATAACTATCATAAGAACAAAGTCAAACACCTAACAGGTACACTATGAGATATCTGGAAAACAAATTCTTAGAAAAGTCCCTGGCCTCTTACAAACTGAGTAGCTAGTTTTGAATGCAATACTATGGTTGCAAGTCACTTAGTACTTCTACCTTTAGCAGGTTCGAAATTGCTTATCTTAGCATAACGTGGAAAAAGCTTTCATCATACATAGAATTTCACAGAGAATTGTTTCAAGAAATGTAGTTCCCTGGGAATTTTCCAGTATGTGTACATACTATGAAAAATATATAAAGACAAGAAATACTTACTGAACCTCCACCGGGGCACACACACCCACCCTGTACAAAACACAACCAAACTTACTGTCCTGAGTCTGTCATTGGAATAGGCCTCTGAATTAGTAAATCAAACTCACATTCTGCTACTCTAAGAAAATGGGCTATAAAACACTTCTCATCAACTTACCAAGCTCCATTTAAAAAGGTAGTTTTTTTATCTCTACCCTGTCCTTTTAGGCTACTGATCAATTTTTAAATAGAATCTTCTAACTTCTAATTTAAAATTTACAGTAAAAACTTACTCAGAAAAGGATAAGTAAAAACTTATACATAGTAATAGAGATCTTAATTTTTTTGCCCCTTGAGCATCAAGCCTTTCAGAATTCAAGAAGCATTTGGACAATGCTCTCAGGGATATGGTGTCATTCTTGGGTGTCCTGCGCAGGAGCAGGAGTTGGATTTGATGATCCTGATGGATCCTTCCAACTCAGCGTACTCTATGATCCTATGGATCCATGCAGTGCTCTTTAGATGACTTCCAGTGGAGGCCTATGAGGTAACTTCTGCTCTGATAAAACTTTGTAAGAAGTGGCCAGGGGTTCACTATTCAGTGTCTTACTTTCCACATTCAATCTGGATGAAATGTGTGAAGGGAAACAGTTCTTGTGAAGAAAGTTACACAGAGCAATTCATGAGTATATGGACAGTACCAGAACTGAACAGTACAGAGAAAGAAAAACATACCTGTCCACCAGACTGTCTGACTCCTGAAGAAAAGCCCTGGAAGAAATGAGTATAAGCACTTCTGTGTTACTGAGTAACATTCTCACTTGTTCTCTGTGGTTCTCAGTCTTTTGAATTGCTTCCATTTAAACATAACAAAAAAATTGGCTTTTTAAACAATGATATGTTGAAGAAAATTTCCGTGCAGTGTCACAGCCCCTGGTATCATTTGCTCTTAACATAATCTTATATAGCAGACAGATTCATACTTAGAAATTCTCCTTCAGTCTGGCTTAAAGCTACTCTATCTTAAAACGTTCCTTTTTTGCAAAAAACACCATCTGTTTTCCTGATGAACCATGTACCCAAACTGCAAATACCATGAAAGTAGAAGTTTTACCTGTCCACTATACTGGCTGCTTCCTGAAGAAGCTATACCCTAAAGAAATGAAAAAGCATTTATATTTGTTGCACATTCTTTAACTTATGACCTGTCACAGAAAAACACACTTTTATTTGTCTTAAATCTCTTTGGATTTAAGTGCCACATGGACATGAACATTTACTTTATAATCATACTGAAATCCACTGAAAGCCTTTGCAGTAGCTGCAGCTTAAACAGAACAACAACATTTGAATCCAAGTCAGCTTCAGGCAGGTGTGAGTAGTGCTGCTGCCCTGGACTGTGTATTTACAGCAGCCTTCTGTGCATTGCTTATGTGAGTGGACTGACACAGCAGAGAGTCAGATATTCTAAACACTGTTTTGCCGTAAGACATCCCTTTAAAAATATTCTGATTTTCAGAAAAAAAAAAAAAAAAAAAAAAAAGGATAAATAATGGAAAAAACAACCCATAAACAGAAAAACAATTCTCACCTGTCCTCCATAATGGCTGCCACCTGGGAAATATGGACCCTGTAGAAAAGGTGCCAATTATTTCTCAAATCAAAAAACTTCTTTAAGAGCTTTTTAAAGAAACACTATTTTTTCCTCTGTTGCACAAAAAAAATCACAGGAAAATAAACACTCAACCTATTGCTTTATGTCACTTTATATTAGAGGCTATATCTCCAGGCAGCACTAGGAATTCTATCAGTCATCTTTCATTTCACAGGGGTATGAGGAGTCTTACTAACTCATCACCTTCCCCCTCTTCCTATTTTAAACCATACTGCTTTTCAGATATTAACTCTGATACTGCATTTTGCTGAAAGAAATGAGGTAGAGCAGGGATGACTCTGCTTCCAGCCATTTCTTATTGCTAGAACTAAGAAACCTTGACATCAACAGAACAGGTTGGATAGTAGAACAAGGCTAGAACTGCATTTAATACAACAGAAGCAGCAGATCTCCATAGCTTTTGTATTGCTTCAGATCATATATCTTTATATACCTATCTGCTACCAGATAAACAGAATTTTCACAAAATATCTTTTCAGTCAGTATAAAAGTACAAAGTTTTGATGTAGAACAGGAAGAGATTCTCACCTGTCCTCCATACTGGCTGCCTGCTGAAGAAGGTGAACCCTGAACAAAAAAGAATTAAATGATCTCTATATCCATGTCACAGTACTCCTTAAACCATGCTCCATATGAAGGAGAATCCAGTTTCCTTCACTCCAGAACAGTGAGTGGACTGAACTGAACCAGACTATACCAAAATGGGTGAGGCTCATCTGCATTTACCATGATGCATCAGAAATTCACAGAAGAGTTAAAACTCTTCTGTGGCTTGGTATCACAGACATTTATAATCATGATATACTCAACAACAAATTAGATAAAAAATGGACAGAAACCCCCAAACCAAACCCCAATCTCCTTAAAATGTTCTTTTACCCATAGAACTACCAAATCTCTTTGGTAAAGTCCTAAACACTACATGGGAAGCATATTCACCTGTCCACCATATTGGCTGCCTCCTGAAGAAGGTGAACCCTGAAAATAAAGAAAAAATGGAAACTGAAACATTTTTACACCTTTTTCATAGACTCATAGAATCCTTTCATGAGGCTTTAAAAATTCTAGTTACCTTCATAAAGTACTGATTTATTTCAGAGAGACATAGTATCTAGTTCTGCAAATTTTGGGAGTCAATTGAGTCAACCACGTATTTCACATTCTATTTTTTCTTAGTCTTAGATAATGATCTTCATCTGAACTTGTTTTGTTTAATTACATTAGCATCAGAACACTACAGAGTAAGATTTACTGAAAAGATTTTAAATTAAATTAAAGCTAAGATAGAGTCAGTCAGGTGGACAGTAAATAAGCTACAAAAATGGGGACTATTAATGCTTACTTGTCCACCATACTGGCTGCCTCCATAAGAAGATGACTCCTGGAAAAAAATTGATAATTAGTTATTTCTGAATATCTAATTAATTGAAAGAAGTGGCATAGACATCTATATTTTGTTATTTGAGTGTTTGTAATTATCCCAGGCTAAACTCTGTTTTTTGTCTTCCTTGAATTCACAATATTACTACAGAGTATACACCCCAGCCAATTTTCTTAATATATTAAATTGATATCCTTAATATGAGTAAAATATTTATGAAAAATATAATATAAAATATGAAAAGTATGAGCTTACATGTCCTCCATACTGGCTAGCTCCAGAGGAATATGAATCCTGTAAAGAATACGAGATGAGTGAAATACCTGCAGTAGGATTTCATTTAATCAAAACATAACTCTGCAATGACAACAGGAGCAAGAGAGCAAGGTAAGAGTGAAGACAGGTGAGCAGGACTTTCTGAATGCTTCAATAATAGAATTTAAGTTGAGCAAGGTAATTTGGGAAAATACCTGAGATCCTTAGCAAAGGTGGGAGGCGAAGACATAGTGCATTGTTTGTGTGACATGTTGGGAAGGTTAAAGTGCCATTCTTTCCTGTTCTTCCTCTGCTCACTTCTGGAGAATGACTTTTTTTTTTTTTTGTTTGGAAAGCTGAATGCTGGCCCAGAGCTAGCAGTAAAATATTGGCTACCTAACTGGACTCTGAAAACAAAACTAAGAAAATTTACTGAAACCTCATACAACAAGAGGTCTCTTTAAAAGAGGGAAGATTTGATTTTTTTTTCTTCATAATGGAATTAGGTCAAATAGGAATAAAAACCAATCCATTCTGATTAATTCTTTCCCCATATGTATTTTTGTTGTGAACGTAATTTTGCAAGTTACACAAAGCAAGGGCATTATTTGCTAACAAATCCATTGTTAGAATTTTTAGGATGTATCTAACTCAATGATGAATTTCATTTGCTGGGGTTTTGCTCTTTTTACCCAGCTCCCATATAAAAACTGAATTTAACTGAGCGAATGAATTAACAGTCATTTTCAGCAGTGGCAAACTGCTTCTCCTTTTGGAATGAATGCTTACCTGGCTGTTGTACTGGCTGCCTCCAGAAGAAGATGAGTCCTGGGGAAAAATGCAAACACCAAAACCACCAATTATTTTGTGCTAAAAGAAGTCTTTTGAAGCAAAACTTCTTTAAAGATAGTAGTACATAAATACTAATACTAAACTTTGTTGCAGTAAATGATCTAAGAGGAATAAAATCACATAAATCCATGTCCTTGGGGGATATTTTTACATAATTCCAAGGAAGGCAATGGAATTGACTCAAAATGTAAATATTTATGCTGTTATCTACCTCTGTTTGTGACAACATTTTTATTGTAAGACTTCTCTTTGAATGAAAACTATTTTAAATGGAAAGAGAAACTGGGAGTGCTGCATGAATGTCCTGTGTGCAATTTTTAGTTACAATAAAAAGAATGTCCTATGTGTATTTTTAACTGTAGCCAAAGTAGGTTATTTACACAAATGTATGACTTCTACCAGGCACTGACTCTTTTTATCCTCTCTACCCATTATATTGATAAAGCAAACAGAGGACACACTTAAAAACTGTGAACGTTGCTTACATTTGTAGAGGAATCACTTCTGACTAAAGTAGAGGATCCACCCTATAAAGGAAAAAAAAAAGAAAGGAAAAATTAGCCTTTGTTTTTGGTCATAAACTATAAATGAAAAAAAACCATATAATGTCTGTTCCATGACATTTCAAAGGAGGAAAATCACAGCCTGAAATTAGTTACACTTACATTTCACTTGCTTTTATCAATTTGCCAAGAGAAAAAATAGCCCTTATTTGGCCCAGAAGACCATAAATCATGAAGTATCATATTGTATTTACCTATAATTCATTGCCTAGGAAATAAGAATATTTCCAAAGTGCAGGAATTTTTTACGTGCTACATGTTGATTGACCACACATAATTTGCTTTGGAAAAGCAAATCGGATTACCCGATTTCATAGTCCTTAAATAATTTCATATGGATTTAAAAGCACAAGTGAGAAGTTGCTAAGTTTTTGGTTTTGTTTATGTTTTAAATTTTTTAAACATAGATTTTTGATACAAATTTTTATGATTGGCAATTTTGTAGACTGGAAATTATTTTCGCTTTCTTTCATGATAGATCTTTTGTCAATTAACTCTGCTATTTAATGCAATCTTTTTGGGTTTTTTGAGAAGAGATACACATCTCTGTAAATACTGTATGACAATTGACATCACAGCTCAGAAATGCAACTCACTGTCAACTTTGGAGCTTCCTGGCTTTTATCAGAAATTATGTGGCCAGCAAGCAGCACAAGGGAAGTTATTGTCCCCCTACACTGACAGGGCACTGATGAGGCTGCCACCTTGAACCCTTGCCCCTCATGAGAGAATTGAGGTGTGGGATTGTGTCCAAAAATGCCAAAGGGGCTGGTGAAGGGGCTGGTGAAGGGGCTGGAGCACAAGCTTTGTGAGGAGCAGCTGAAGGTGCTGGGGTTGTTTGGATAAAACAAGGCTCAGGGGGGACCTTACTGCTCTCCTCAACTCTCTAAAAGGAGGTTGTGGCCAGGTAGGGGTTGGTCCCTTCCTTCAACTAACAAGCAATAGAGCAAGAGGAAATGGCCTCCAGCTGCTCTAGGTGAGGCATAGATTGCATTTTAGGAAACAATTTTTTCACTGAAAGAATTCTCAAGCACTGGAGAGGTTGCTGGGGAAGGGGCTGAGTCACCAGCCCCAGAGGTATTTAAAATACATGTACATCTGGCACTTAGAGACATGGTTTAGTGGTGACCTTGGCAGTGCTGAGTTAAGGGTTGGACCTGAGGCATTCTCCAACCTAAATGATTCAATGATTCTGTAACACTGAATCGTGGCATAATGAGAAATAACTCCTGCCATATCAGAACCATCTAAGTCACCAAAGAAACAATGAATGGAAAATTAAGAGTATATTCAAATAAGTAAATTGGAAATAAATAGGATCTTGGATATTATTGCATAATAGTTTAGTAAAAGAAAATCTATAATGAACAAATAGCACTTACAGAACTTGCCCCAGAACAATCACATCCACCCTGTAAAGAATGCAGAACGTATTTAAGATATCAAGAGCACAGGACTGAAATGGATTCTTATTACAACTCAAATTACTTCTACCATACCAGGCATGCAAACCATAAAGCTACATTTTAACTGCCCAATTCTAGAACTGAGTCTATTTCATCCTATGCAACTATTTCTGCACTTATTGAACTGATGGGGCAATAAAATGCTAATTTTTTATCTTCAAATTTTCTTACCTACAATTTTTATCTTAAAAATAATACTCAGCACAAGAATGAGTACAAAATTCTGAGTAGTACCACAGAAAGCAATTTTTTTTCTAAACAGGGCAGAGCACCTGGAGTACATGCAGTACTGTTTCATGCTACAGATGATACAGAAAACAGGTTATTTCTACTCTGATAAAAATAACTGAAAGGTGGCCAGGAGTTCACCATTCAGTGTCTCACTTTCCACTTTCAATATGCACAAAATTTGTTTAGCACCAAAGAAGGTACAGAAGCTGAGATACAAGTGCCAAACAGTTACTTCTGGATACTCTGGCTTGCCAAATCACAGGGACTCTGGATGTCCAAATCACATGGCAAAAAAAAACCAATGCATTGCTGAGGCTTTGGGCAAAAAGGACAGTGGTGAAGGAAAACAGATCTTGTGAAGGAAAGGTAAGAGAAATAGAGTGCCTGACACTAGCCACACTGAAGAGAAAGAAATTCATACCTGTCCACCAGACTGGCTGCCTCCTGAGGAAGGTGAACCCTGTAAACATTACATTCTTGTTTAAAATTTTTTCTGTGACACATGCATTTAAATACATAGTATTGTCCTTTACTCTTTTAACTATGTTTGAAAAGATCTATTTGGTTGAGAATGATATTTTATCTACAGAAAGATTAATGAGGATAAAATAAATAACAGAGTAGTCTGGAAAATTAGGTATTATCAATCTGGGAATATTTTCTTGAAAAACCCCTCACAAGAACAATGAAGAAGAAAAATTTCCCACCTGCCCACCATACTGGCTGCTTCCAGATGAGTATGAGTCCTGAAAAAAAATAAATTACTTTATATTTAAAATACTTAAATTAACATTAAATATTTATTAATTTCATTTTTCCTGGTGTTAAAACATCAGTTAATACATGAATTGCATTATGACTACACTGCTTGCATTTGATATTTTACATAGAGATATGTAAGGAAGAATGAATCAATCTTTTTCATTCACAGATTAAAAATTGCTATAAGACCAGGCCTCAAACTTTTGTATGACTGATACTTTGGGTCAAAACTACAAAGATTTAATATTTACCTGTCCACTGGAGTAACTACCACTTTGAGAAGATGATCCCTGCAAAAAGAAGATCAAATTTATTTTGGTTTGAAATGGCTTCTGGAGAACAAGACTGTTGTATACACAGAATTTTTCTTTTTTTTTTTTTCAGACAGTTTGCAATTTGATTTCACAAGGCATGATGCCAGATGTCATATGAAATTCTAGGAAATAAATGGTTTGGTGTCATTTATTCATTGGGATAATTTTTTAATAGTACAGCCATTTTGGAAGGGGAAGTGCAAATAATAAATAAAATAGATGCTTACATGTCCACCTGACTGGCTGCCTCCTGGGGAATAAAAATCCTGGAAAAATGTATTGAAATTACATGAAAAAACCAAACCCCAAAAATTGGAAAGATTAGAGTGGAAGGAAAACACTCCTCTTTGCTTCTCCACATTCCTTAATTTTCTGTCATGGATTGTTCAAGAAAAACAAAAAAAATGGTCTGCTTTCTTTCTATATAAAACAGCACATGCCCCTTAATGTTTACTGATTATTACTCTTTTGTGGTAGATATTGTCTAGGATACAACAGTTGAAAGAGTTGTATCTCCAACAAAATAATTTCTAAGTCTGTGTCATTAGAAAACAAAGAAAAAAAAAGAAACACAATATGTGCCATGTAAAAATGATAGGAAAATGGAAGCCTTCATAAGTAGGTCATACAGCAAACAAAGCAAAGGGTTGCTCTTAGAATAAGTGCTGGATAAATCTTGGTATTGAAGCTCTTTGCAGTCAATCAATTATTAAAAAAGCTCAAGGACCCGAACAAGTAAATTGTGCTATCACATTTGTGATGTGAGTTTGAGATTCAAGAGCACACCTCAGCATCAGCTAGCATTTCTAGCAGTACTTAAACTCTTTAACCATATCCTCATTCCCACTGTGCTTGAGGGCTTTCTGTCCCACACTGGAACTGCCTCAGGGTTTCCACAGGAGATGTAATTAAGGTGCTGCAGTTGCCAAGCTCTGGGGCTGGCACCTGGCAATACGGAAGGGAAGGATTGCTTACCCGTTCACTCTGGCGGCTACCAGATGGTGAGGAGGACTCCTAAAAAAATACCAGAATCTAGTTATTGCCATGGCAAGTATTACTATTTCTTTCTAAGAAGCATGGGAAGCAAAGGAAGGTACTGCTTGTGGGAAGGTTGAAGATTTAGGCTGTAGGATAAGCAGTCTACACATTATTTCTCTGCTCATTTCTGGAGAAGGGCATTTCTTTATTTTGAAAGCTGAATCCTGATGTAGTGAAATAAAGGAATGAGGTCACATCTCAATCTATTTTATTTCTTCCAGAATGTTTCAAGGGAAAACATCAGCATTTGCAAAGCTGTCTTCATTCTTTAAAGACCAAGCTGTGGTACACATCTGTTGTTACACCTTAGTTTCTTTCTTTCTGAAGGCTTTTGGGGCTCTCTGTAGTATCATAGTTTAGCTTTCTTGAATACCCATAAGAAAATTTGGTACAGAAACTGCATTGAAGCTATCAACACAGTATACAAGTGTACAGCTGAATTTATAATTATTTGCAGAGAGCAACTTCCTACTAACCAGGACCCTGGAAAACACTTGAAAATTGTAGTTTTATAAATGGCTTCATCAGAGTTAATAGAATATATACTTTAGTCAGGAGAAAAGGCATCTTCTTAAGAAAAGCAGGCAGTTTTCACCATACTACATCAAAACAGACCGTTCCTATGCAATATATAGATGAAGGAAATTGAATTTTATATGTGTGGCATTGGAAAAACAAATGAAATGTAGTGCAAATTAGGGATGGAAAGAGAGAAGTAGTCATGTACAAAGACTGAGTTTTGATGGAAATTGTGAAATAAAAAGAGCTTTCTTTGTAATTGCTACTTCTAACAACAAATTAAAAAATGTTTGTAAGAAGTTGGAACTGTTTTAACTGCAATTTTAATTTGTGAAGTTCTTATAATGCATAGCACAATCTCATGACATCAGATAAGGTAAAGGTCCATGTAAGCATCTAGATACTTCAAAAGGTAGTGAATTTTGATATTGATATTATTGAGAAGAAATGCTTACACTATCTTCAGTTTCACTGACTCCCATGGAAGCTGAATCCTGTAAAATAATGGAAAAAGCATTTATTTTCATGTAAAAAAGGACTCTCACATGTTCTTGATTATGGGGAATATAAAACAGAAGAATGAAACTAAGCGCTTAGAATCTCCTATTTTACTTAAACTAGGGAATGTGCAAGAAAAGAAAAAAATATGTAACTTTACCTGTTGCTTAAGCAGAAGAGGCTGGGAAAAAGCCCTCCTTGCAAACACGCATTTTTATAGGGGAAAACTTTTCAATGAACTTAATTTGCAAAGTTATCATTTCTTATATTAAAAAATCCCATTATTTAAACTTTAAATAGCTTCTGCTTAAGTAAGGTGCGTAAAGTAAATGCACAAAATCTTTTCCTTTTGAATGAGCTAATGCATGAACAATAAAGTATTTAAAGCATTGAGTAGTCACAGGGCTCAGTTAAAAATAGCATACATAGTGCCTCATGTTCTCTACATTATGGAAACATTTTGAGTTGTTACAAATGCAAAAAGAAACAAAAGTTGAAATGGCATTTTTGTGGTCATGGTCACTTAAAAATAACTGAAACATAGAACCTAATATATAATAACATTAGAACCAACACTGCAAGCTTAAGCTTTTGATGTAGGAGAAAAATAACATTTACCTGGCCAAAAGTGTCAGAACCACTATATGCAGAAGATCCACCCTGTTCAGAAAACATAAATAATTTTCACACTGAAAACAGACTTATTTTTTTAGATGCTTACTGTAGGATCTTCTTCTGGTACATTTAAAAATATGATTATTTACTTAGTTATCAGAACTGCTAAACAACTCAGAGTTATATCCCCGTAAAATACTAATGCAGCATATTTTTAAACTCAAATTCTAATTCCACTTTTGAAGAGCCCTTAATCTTACAGGTAATTCAAAGCTAACATTGTTGAGAAGAATAAGCCTTAAAAGCTGGAGGCACCTTTACTTTTACTCCCCTATAAAGTTTCAGGCTACTTAGTTAAAAGTATATACAAATTTACTCATTCCTCAAATAAAAGATCACTGTAATCAGAGTACAGTGAGAGCCAAAAAATAGATATAGCTGTACATATACTCCACCCAGGGTGCTGGCCCTCAGCCACATTTAGACTAAGAGGAAAAAAAGATGATTTACCTGACCATAGGATTCACTGCTGCCATCATAAGAAGAAGACCCTCCCTGCACAGAAAATAAAAAAAGCCATTTAATTTGACTTTGCCAAGAAAGTCTTTTCCATTTTGAAGAACAGAATAGGAGTGAAGATAAAATAATTCTGTTATCTATACAAACATGAAAAAACACCTACCTGTCCATAAGATCCACCAGGATAGTAGGAAGGCCCTCCCTGCAGAGAAAACATTGAAATTTACTGCTTTGTACTTGAATACTCTCTCAAAGAATACTTTTGGGCTGCTCCTGTGCAGGCACAGTGACCAGAATATTTACCTGGTTACCAGAGTAAGAGCTGTGGGAAGAACCTGGGCCACCCTGAAAGAAAAACACAGACCAGCTATTTTCTTGCAGATGAGAGTTGGAATATCTGCACATCTGGTTCTCACTTTGCCCTTTCTCCCAGTTTGGAGCTAATTTTTGTGTGCCTAAGTAAAACTCAAGACCATTGTTGCTAAAGTGGAAGAAATCTTCTGACAGCAGTTTTCTTATCTTCTGTCTCTTTTCTTAGCCTGCTGAAAATTGAATTCCGCAAAGAAACTGCAGAGACCATTCTGTACTGTTCTCTCTCGAGCTTCATACCACCAGGTTACATCAAGGTTAATTAAAATTTTCTGCTCTGAGGGATAAGAGTCAGGTCTGTAGTTTTAGTATGTCACAGCACCCACAATACTGGGAGTAAAGGAGCCAGGATGGGAGTCTGCATTATCCTGTTGAGGGAGGAAGAACTACTACCTGTCCATAGGATCCTCCAGGATAGAAGAAAGGCCCTCCCTGTGCAGAAGACAGAATGGGTTACTGGTTTATATCTGGCTGCTCCTTCAGGGAAGTTTTTAGATGGAGATTCTGAACAGGGCATTTTATCTGAATGTTTACCTGGTTACCAGAATATGTGCTGTATGAAGAACCTGGGGCTCCCTGAAATGAAAACACAGACTAGCTATTTTCTTGCAAACCTGATAGCGTAAATACTAATGTATCTGAATCTCACTCTAGGCCAGTACTGTTAAAAAAGAAGGTTCTTCTTATCACTAATTTTTTAGTTGAATGAAAGATCATTTCATGGAAGTTATAAGCAAAATTTAGGCTTTTTCTTTGACAGATTTAATATTGTAAAGTACAGAAAGATTATACAAATATTAGGTGTTATGATAGCCTAAACTCTTGGGTGTTATATTCCACTGCTGCCACTACAGGGGGAATATAGGAATTAAGGTTAAAAAAGTGTGTTATCTATACAAACGTGAAAAAACACCTACCTGTCCATAAGATCCACCAGGATAGTAGGAAGGCCCTCCCTGCAGAGAAAACATTGAAATTTACTGTTTTGTACTTGAATACTCTCTCAAAGAATACTTTTGGGCTGCTCCTGTGCAGGCACAGTGACCAGAATATTTACCTGGTTACCAGAGTAAGAGCTGTGGGAAGAACCTGGGCCGCCCTGAAAGAAAAACACAGACCAGCTA
The DNA here is from genome assembly GCF_029582105.1 of Oenanthe melanoleuca. Classification (NCBI taxonomy): domain Eukaryota; kingdom Metazoa; phylum Chordata; class Aves; order Passeriformes; family Muscicapidae; genus Oenanthe; species Oenanthe melanoleuca. The sequence goes on from NC_079342.1 coordinate 9,021,271, forward strand.
TTTTCTTGCAGATGAGAGTTGGAATATCTGCACATCTGGTTCTCACTTTGCCCTTTCTCCCAGTTTGGAGTTAATTTTTGTGTGCCTAAGTAAAACTCAAGACTATTGTTGCTAAAGTGGAAGAAATCTTCTGACAGCAGTTTTCTTAACCTCCTGAACTTCAATACTGCAAAGAAACTGCAGAGACCATTCTGTACTGTTCTCTCTCGAGCTTCATACCACCAGGTTACATCAAGGTTAATTAAAATTTTCTGCTCTGAGGGATAAGAGTCAGGTCTGTAATTTTAGTATGTCATAGCACCCACAATACTGGGAGTAAAGGAACCAGGATGGGAGTCTGCATTATCCTGTTGAGGGAGGAAGAACTACTACCTGTCCATAGGATCCTCCAGGATAGAAGAAAGGCCCTCCCTGTGCAGAAGACAGAATGGGTTACTGGTTTATATCTGGCTGCTCCTTCAGGGAAGTTTTTAGATGGAGATTCTGAACAGGGCATTTTATCTGAATGTTTACCTGGTTACCAGAATATGTGCTGTATGAAGAACCTGGGGCTCCCTGAAATGAAAACACAGACTAGCTATTTTCTTGCAAACAGACATTTACATAAGTGAGTCTACCATGAATTTCTACTCTTTTAAATAAATCTTTACAGCAACCATTAAAAGAGAAGTCTGGTTCATACTTATTTTAGAGATAAGGAAGCCTGTAGCAGGTTCTGTTATTTCCTGTTCCAGTTAAATTATCTAAAAGTAGTAGTAGCATTTAGTTTTTCTCTTTCTAATCACAGAATCCTATGTGATACCTTGCAGACTCTATGTTTTCATTGATGGTCATGACCCTAAAGGTCTTTTAAAAAACTGCCAGAATACTGGCAGTTTTTAAAGTGCTGAGAGTATTTAGGATAGCTTATTTTTCAGTTCACCACTTAAAGGGGAAGACTATTTACAAGTTCCTGACATTCACTGTAACTGTCACTTCTCCCTAATATACAAATCAGGGGAAGTATTATTCTGTGGTTAGACTGCTTCCTTTGAGACTCTTTGTAGAATAAGATCTTGTCTTTAAACGAAACTCAGAGAAAAAGCAGAATAGTTTAAGTGTGAGGAATTTGGGGATTCACATAAGTAAACCCATTTTTTCCTTTGAAACAAGATGGTTTAAATATGTGTAGCTCTGACCCTTAATTTATAATGTTCTCCAGTTTTGATGAGGCTTTTGTGTAACTCATACTTTTTAAATCTAAAAGAAAGCCTTTTGCAAGAATTTTCTACTATGCTGAAGGACCTTTAAGGAATCACAGAATCACAGAATAAACTGAATTGGAAGGGACCCAAAAGGATTATCAGGTCAAACTCCTCATCCTGCACAGGACCAGCTCCAAGAGTCACATCACATCCCTGAGAACATTGTCCAAACATTTCTTGAACTCTGCCAGGCTTGGTGCTGTCACCATTTGCCTAGGAAATAGACAACTCTCTCTTTAATGAGAGATTTATGAATAGTAGTTTATTTGTAAGTATTCATCTATCTATACCTTGCTTTTTATTATTATTATAATGTAACCTATCATGGCCAATCTGTTTACATGCTACTGTAAGCACTGTAGCTGCCATGTGTACATGGCCCTGGACAGAAAATAAAGATAAGACCATGAAAGGAAAGATCAAGTCTACTGCTGTGTAATTGATAATTAATTAATTAGATCAGCTGATAAAAATGCGAAGTGGAAGATCTCTTGTGTATCAAAGTTGACACATTTGCACTGAGAACTGGTTTTCTAACGCATGCAATTTTGATGTCTTATTTTCTTTATGTCAAAAAATGTTGTTGATAGCAACTAAATACTCTCTCCTCAACCATGCTGTGCTAGATTTCTGTTAAGAACTTGTTTTGCAGCAATTAAAGCATGCAAAGAAAAATGTTTATTAGAATGAAAAAAACTTGCATAAAGATCTCCATGTTTTTTCTCATAAATGGATTTTTTCTACAATCACATAACATATAAAAAGGTTTTTCCTTAATGAAGTTTCAATATTATTTATTTTAATAGACTAGTTTATATTTCAAAGCATGTAGGCCATGGTTACTACTTAGCTTCAATTAGATGAAAGAGGAGCTATTGTACCTGATCAAAATTGCTGTTGCTATATTTTAAGTTCAGTAAGCAGTAATTTCTTTATACAATTAGTTTGCTTAAATAGTATCGAGGTTTTTGCAGAAAGAATTATTCACAAAATGCTTCTTGTTGAAATCAAAAACTAAAAAAACACTACACCATTCAAATGGGTTTATGTAAATACAACTGCAAGAAAAAATTCAGAAATATGCATCCTGGTGGAAGACAGGTTACTTTAAAATCCAAGGTGACTTTAATAGCCAGAAGTTTGGTAAAGCTAGTCTGTAATGCCCACATATGCACACTCCTTGGCCTTTTTCCTGGCCCAGAGGCATTGCCTAAGAGAAAAGTTTGTCCAGTGCAACTGACATTGAAATTTTAGTGATTCTCTTTAGGAGAAAGAACAGTTTAAATGTAGATTTCAGAGATTATATTTTGAAATATTTATCAAATTTTGATATCTTTAGTCACAGTATTTTATTGCACCAGTGAGAAAGACAAGGAAACTAAGCTGGATGAAACGAAGTACTGCGGTTACTACAAGGTCTATTGACTGGTTTTGGAAAACAATGAATAATTGGCACATAATAGTCAAGTGACAGAGCATGTGGATCACCTAGGACAGTTATAGACAATTAGTGGTCAAATGGTAATTATGCAGTTAAGTGGAACTTATTCCTTCATTTAATTGTATATAGTTCTACCCATACTAAGGAAATCACCACTAATGTTTAGTGTTAACCAAATGTCCATATTTACAAGGTGATTAAATCAAAATACTTCATTATGTAGAAGAAAGTATAAACTCAGAAAAATAATTACCTGTCTGTGACCACTGCTTCCATCAGGACAAATGCAACCACCCTACAGATTTTTTTAAAAAAAGAAACAATTATCTTTTTGGAAATGTAAAATAAAATCGTGTTTCAGATGCAAAACTGTTTAGGGGAAGAAAGTCAGTGGGACTATAGAGAAGGTGTGACCTTTGCTGTACCTAGAACAAATGAGGGGACAGCACAGATGTGTACAGTTAACTTTTGCTTTGGAATTCAGACTGATCATGCAGCTCTCAGTGTGATTCCTCAATGACATGCCTCAGCAAGAGAGAAATATCAGGCTAGTTAGGAGTACCCCATTGTGCTGTCACCAGTAAAACACATAATTGAAACATTATATATTGTTATATTGAAAACAGTGCTAAAAAGTGATTTCAGAGAGCCATTTCTGATAAATTTGATATGAATAGGGTCACTTCATTATTTTAAAAAATTAATGGATAACATCACCATTCTTCCATGTAAAACTACTTAAACTCTGATTTCTGAATTTAATTAGTTTAATTACTAGGAAGCTATCTGAACAAGACTAGTTAAAGATAAAGAAAATCCTGACCTGATTACTTGATCCACTGGTTGCAATAAATGATCCACCCTGTGAAGAAAACAATTATATTTTATTAAAGCATTCTTTTAGAATCTAGAGTATAAAACTATGTAGTGAGAAACACTATTACAAACTCTATTACTTCCCTGCACCAATGAACACAACCTGTTGAATTATTGTGAAAAAAAAATTAGTATGAAACCTAATTAAGTGACTTGATACAATTCACAGGAAATGGGCTTAGGGAAACTAATTAAGAAAACTGTTATCTTCCAGAGCTCAGAGATCTGTTTGCAATATTGAATTAAACTTCAAACTCTCTTGAGACAGAGGAGTCTGCTACTGTTGTATCTACATAATGCTGGCTGTTGCTCAGTTTCAGACCCCTGAGAAGCTGATGGGTACCAATCCAAGATATTGAGAAAAACAAAACAAGGTGCTACTCTGGATCAGTGAAATTTCACATAATTCTCTAATAAAAACACTGCTGCAGCAGTACATAATTCTACAGAATATGAAAATTGCACCTACTTTTGTAATGGCAGCATGCAATCCCTAAAATGCACCTTCTTACCAAATGCAAAATGAAACAATCATATCTATATGGCCATTACAATCAAGAGTGCAAGAATGTTTCTAAAATAAGAATCTGAAACTATATAGTTTGTGTTTTTCAAATGAATTTTACAAAATGTCATATAAAGAAACACCTGCAATTCCTACCTGCTTAGTGGGATGAAGGAACAGAAGAAACTATATTCTGAGCCTAATATCACTATTTACAAGTGTGCAAAATTATAACATTATAGGGAAAATGGTGTCAAATCAAAATAGCATCCTCCAGCACAGAAAAGTTACTGGAACCTAACTTTCAAAATTAAATATAATTTAGCAGAAAGCTCTTTGATATCATGCAGTTGACACTGCACTATTACCTGCACGTCAGAATGGCTGCTATTTGAAGGAGAAGATGCATTCTGTGAAGAAACAAAAAATGACACATAGCTGTAAAGGTAATAAAATAAAATACATAATTCTATTAGGAAAGAACTACCTAATCCTAAAGAGAAATAGTTATTTTTCTGTGGACACTATATCCTTCTGTTTTGTAGGTAATACTCAAGGAGCTATAAGCTTACTACTACCAGCAGTAGTTCAGAAAAACGGAAAGGAATGGCTTACCTGTACATCATAGGCTCTTTTGCTTAAAACATGTGATGTGTCCTGTAAAAAACCAAACATTTACAGTTATGAGATGAAAATTCTGTGATCAGTGATCTTTTTCTTTCCATATTATTTGTTTATAAGAGCTCCAGACTCATTATTGTTTACATTGAACAGGAATGCATTATTATAAAATAAAAGGCTATTTGCACATAATTTTCATAGGCTACTACTGAGTCTGACTTGCAACTATGCAATACAGATATCTCTGTCTCCTACACAACCATTGAGCATAATAAATTAGGAAACATTATTATTCCTTACTTATTATGCTATCTTTCTTCAGCTAAAGTGTTAGCTGTCCTTTGTATGATACTAATTTAATTTTAACTGTAGCTTGGACCAATTCCGTATGTGTTTAATGAAGAGCAGGAATTTGAGGTGCCCTATACTTCAAACCATGATTTTGATGTTTTGTTATTTATATTTTTTTCATATATATGCTTTCTTTAAAGAGATTAGTCCAAAGAGCAAGTACCCAAGTAATTTTATTTTACTTTTCCTTTATGTAGGATGATGTTAACTGCTATGATTAGGGACAATTTAGGTATAATAAAGACAGATTAGGTATAGTTAGGACTAAAATCCTACAAGCAGGCAAAAAGTAAAAGAAAAAAAGCATTACTTACTCGGGCAACAACTTTCTTCTTTGCACAACCAGAACGCTGCAAAGGAGCCACAAGCCTGTTAGTACTTTATAGTTGTAGTTGTCAACATGAAATACTTTAGCAAAAATCTAGTACTTGCCAAGGTCATGTTTGGAAAAGGAAAATGTCCAGAGATCTCATTTTGTTTGTAGGAAGAGTTTCAAAAAGCATCTTCTTTGTCTGTTTTCAGTTTATCTCTTTCAACAGAAGTTCCTGCTTAGAGGATTCTCCCTCAGCTGAATCACTGTAGTTTAATGTACAATCTGTTTAAGGATCCTTTCTCTATCTACTTTGTTTTGTTTTTTTTTTTTTTAATTTAGCATTCACCATCCTTCTTCTTCAGGAAATTTAGAAGCAAATCTTTTATGATGCAGTCTAGCCATCCAGTCATACAGACTGGATAGAGATAACCAAGGGAATACTAACATCTTTTGTGACTTAAGGAGGAAGTGAGTATACTCCTAAACAGGGCTTCCTGATGACGGATTTTATTTTTCAGAACATTTTGAATTGAAACTAGTGCAATGCATTCAAGGTAAATACAAGCCAAAACAAACGATGTTTACAGAGGCCTCTGTACTTTCTAGAATACATTTGGTATAGTACTTAAGTACTACAGAAGAAAACTAAGGAAAACAATGCAGCAGAATAGTGAATGGCTGAGAACAGGAAATGCAATTAGCTGATGACAGAAGGTTACTCTAGATGGCAGTAAAACAAAAGGAGGCTCTGACAGATGGAAGAATCTTTTCTATGAACAAGTAGAGAAAATATAATTCATTTACACAACAATGTATTTGCTTGGTCACAATCTATTCATGTTAATCACCGTTTCTGCTTGTAGGACAGATGGAAAGTCTTGACAGAGAAAGTAACACTGGGTCATACCAGGCATAAATGTTACTTTAAAACAACAGCATGTAAGTGAAATTAAATCTGAATGAGTGAGAAAAGAGATGGCTGCATGCCTCGTACACAAGTGATTAATTCCCAAATTATCTAGTCAAAGTGGATATATTATAAAGAAAATGTATTAGTATATATTCTTAGAAATATTGTGCCATTTGAAGTAATTGTGCAGCAGCCTTGAGTATGAAGAAATAATTAACTTTTTGAAGGACATTATAAAGCAATTATATGCTAAAGGTCCACAGGTCTAACATAAAAGTGTTCAGTTACTAATACTGTCACTAATCATTAGCATTTGAACACTACAGAACAAAAAAGTACTTACCTGGCTATTGGCACTGTAGGTACTGTCATTCTGGAATAGAATACATTATTTCCATTTTAAATACATTATTTAAATAAAGTAAGCTTAAAGAAAACTAGTTGTTTCTGATACTGCATGCAGACATAACAAAAAAATCACTTATTGCTCCCATTCTCCACATCTTTGTCTAAATTAGTTTGAATTTCTACCATTCCAGTCTGAAAAACATTGCAATAACAACCTTAGATTGGTACAAATGTAACATGAAAAGCAGTGGAATATCTGGCACTTCTTCTTGCATTCATTGTATGTACCTAAAGATTTTCTTGCAAGTTTGGTTTTTTTTTTTTTTTTTTTTTTTTTTTTTTTTTGTTTTTTTTTTGTTTTGTTTTGTTTTGTTTTTTTTGTTTTCAGTTAATGCAAAATGTACCCTTAGATTTTGAGGAAAATATCTGTTACTGAAAAACCATTGAAGTATTCATTTTTACTCATATTTCACTTCATCAAGTTAAATGCATTTAAAAGCACTAACTGTTTCTTTAAACATATATATGACAATTTTCAGCAAGAGAAGAGGCAGTTGCTGAAACAGCCGTTAATGTGAAAACTCAGCACTCTTTCTGGATCATTCTGCTCCAAAGACTGCATCTAGCAGAGCAATATTTTCTCATCTAAGTGGAAAATGTTGTGATGAAAATATATTAGAGAAAGCATACTCACATCATCACAAGCGTTAGGATTATTATCATATGAGGAATCTTGTGACTCCTGGAAAGACATGAGATACCAGTTATTTTCTTACAAAAATGAATTGCTAAAAGTACACTTTCATGTTTATTCTACGAGACAGAAGAGATATTTGTGTGAAGAAGCTGAGTTAAATTAAATTAGGATCATTGAAAGACAAAAAGGAGCAAAGTCCATAGCTGCAATAGTGGCCGACAGGGAATGTTTCAATCTTCAGAACAGAAAAAAATCCAACAAAACAAATCTAAACCACGAAGAGCACAGAAACAATTATGTTTTATTAGATCTTTTGAGAAAGTTGATACAGGGAGTACAAATAATATGTAACTAGGAGAAAGAAAGAGCTACTTACCTGATTATCATAATAGGTGTCTGAGGATGATCCACCCTTTAAAACAAATAAAATACTCAATCAAAATCAAAGAAAGTTCAAATATAGAAAATCTGATTTTAAGCAGAGGCTAAAGTTTATATGAGGTGATGTATAAGCAGTGAAATAAAGTATTACTTACTTGGCCACCACCATAGTTTTGTGAGTAGGATCCATCCTATAAAACAAACAAATGTAAAATCTACTTCAGAAGAAACTGTGATTTGGTTCAGAGACTATAAAGCTGGAATAAACAATTGCCTAGGATTCCTTTGAACAAATACAATTTTCAAGATATTTGGCTAAATTATAAACACTATACAAATTCTTAACAGGAGAAAATCAAGGTCTACCTACCTGGTTGTCACCATAATTTTGGGAGGATGATGACCCACTCTGCTAAGAAACAACAACAACAAAATAATTAGAATTTACATTATCATATTGCAGATTAGATATTTTTCAGTCATCATGGAAGTTAAAACAATCACAAAACCTCAGTGAGAGGCAATTGGCTGCCACCATAGTTTTGTGAGGAGTATGAACCACCCTGTGAAAACAAAACAGCAACAGTCATAATGCTAGAGAGCTGAATTTTATCTGAGTGCATACAGCTATCCTAGGCTGCTGTGTTGTATGGAAATTCTAAGCAACTTCCACTTTTATGCAAGTGGAATTTCAGGGCTGATGAAAAGTATGTCTGCAGAGAATGAGTTACAATCTGGACATGGAGAGACTCTGCAAGAATTTATACCCCCATGAGCATGAAAACTGTACTGTGGATTAGAATTGCTTTAAAAAATTTTACCAATGGATAATAAAGATCTACCTACCTGACCACCCTGTGATCCACCCTGTAAATCAGACAAAATGCTTTAGACACTGTTTGGCCATGGAATATTTTTGATGAAAGCTATGATACTTGCATATCAAGAGTAGGAAGCAGAGGCAGATATGCAATATGAATATAATTTCTAATGTAATGAGCAGATTGCCAGTAGTGCAATGGTAAACACTAGATGAGACATAAACCAAGGAACGTCAAACATTTAACTAATTTCTATGCACAGATGAGTTCCATTCTGAACACTTTCTAGATAATGTATAATTTTTCCTCCATTTATACAAATGGAATGAATTTAAAGTCTCCTGGAAGAATTATTATACAGGAAGTTGTGACCTGTGAGATACAGTGGTCTTGAGGAAAAGATGTTAAATAAAACAATCAGTATGCTTCAGTGTGCTCTCATTAGAAGAGGAATGTAACTACTTCCAGTGAAACCAGAAGAGGCACTTGTAGAAGTGTCAAAAGTGCACAATAAGAATAGTGAAATAATGAACTATTGAAGAGAGTGGGATATTTGCCATTCACTAAAATGGAACTGAGGCTTCATTCAAAACAGCCAAGGAAAACTGAAATAAAAAGTATTTTCTTTCAATGTTCTAGAAGATTTTAGAGCAAAATTTAAGCATTTTCTTTAGTCTTAATAAGAAATAGGTCCTCTTTAAAAAAAAGCTGTTATAAAATGTATACCTATTGCATATTTAATTCTATCAAGTTACAATAATATATTACATGCAATGCATTGTGTACACTGTACCACATTATAATAATACATTGTAGCAACATCTATGCTGCTTGCATATTTATAAATATAGTATATATTTATATTTCTAAAACACACTATTTGTTGAAGGAAGCTATGCAATTTTTCTGTTTCTTGTGAAAACTCAGTAAGAACCAAAAGAAGTATAGTGAATAAAAAAGAAATCATCTGTTGCCATTTTCTGCTTAATTTTTAACATCATAGAGATGACTTCTTTAAACACAGCAGACATCTTTTAGAATAGTGGTTTGTAGAGCTCCAACTCTTGACCTTGTAACAAATACACATGCAGCTATCTATAATTCACTGCACAAAGTTTTTTCAGGGACTTCAACTGGAAGTCCTAAAATATTTTCTATATGATAGGAAAAACGAGGCTGGTGAGCTCCAGCCCTGATTTAAGTCATGCTAGTTAAGCTACTCTGCAGCAGACTTCTTTCCAGAATCTGGCCTAAATGTCCTATAGAATTTGACATTTCAAAACATAATGCTAGGAAAAAAGGGGGAAAAAGTTCCAAAGCCCCTGTGATATTCTTGTGTATATGAAAATAGTAAGTTCTAATCTCAAAATTTGTAAGAATACATGGATTTGTGCAATATGAATATGAATTTGGGACTAATTGTGTTAATGGCAAAAGTAATTTTGGATGCATCTTAAGAGAAGAAAGCCCATTTACCTGGTGGCAGGGATTGCTATCATAGGAGGTACCCTGTCAAAAACCAAACAAACAAAAAGGTAAATGCCATTTATCTTGCAAAGTAATTAGTTGCCTTAAAATTTCCAATGTGAGAATTAGTGTAACAAAATTCAGTCTATAACATTACAGAAGGTGAATTTAATTTTGTTTAACTATTTAAGTATGTGGCTTTACCCTCTCTCACTCGCATACCCCCATACAAACATCAAGACACTTGCACACAGATGATCAAAGGAATACTTGTGAGCCACATGGAAAGAGGTAGGTTGATAATTGATGCCTCTCTGTATCATCCCTATTCCTCTTCGCTGGTAAAGATGAACTGTTGGTGGGGTTTTTTCGGAAGTAACTGTTACTGTTGGGTGACCATCTATCTAAATGTGGCCATCAGTCTCTTGCTAGATTCACCACCATGGATTTTTGGCAAGGCTTCTGCTCAGACCCCTTCATTCACCTGTTTTGGTTATTTTGTGATAACAGGATGGGGAACAGTACACCCAAAGAGTTCTACCCTGGTTGCCACCCTCCCATTATTACAGCACAAGTCTTCTCTTGATAAGTCAACCTGTGACACAGCTTAGTGGAAATAACACATTCCTCAGTGCTTATCACTTTCATTGCTGGTACTGTGTCCTTGTACTGTTCCTTATGAGGCTTCTGGTTGCTTTTCTTAATATATTTATTTAAACATAGGTTTACTACTGGCCTCATCCATGATCCTTTCCCCTGGGATCTCATCATCAAAGACATTGTTTCTACCCCATTGTAGACATACGCAAGTTGAAATGGAAGCAGGTTGTAAACTACGAATTTAATTCTTGCTCCATTTGAGCCACTCTCTATTACTGTTGTTTTCTATAGAAAATAAATGGAGCAACATCCAAAAATTCCCAAACAAAACCTTTATATACTTAATGAGTAGGCAGATTAATCACTTGTCTTCCCTGTGTAACTCCAAATTGGAGCAGCCAGCTCATATTGGTTACAATGGCCAAAAATGTCAGCCTTTCTTGACCTCTGTGATAGATAAGTTCATGTAACAATGGAAACAATATATTTCAAACTAAAAACATAATAAAAATTATGTAAAACATGTTAGTATAGCAAAGAAAGCTGGGTTCATTTTTCATATAGTTTGGAGAAAAAGTCTTACTTGTCCACAGCCACTGCTGCCAAAATAAGCAACAGATCCACCCTGCTGGGGAAAAGAAAAAGACCAGGTCATGATAAAAATATTGCCCTTCTCCATTTCAAACAGATTGAAATAAATTTTCAATGGCTTTAGCTGACAGGCTAAAGGTTCCTCTCTACCATATATTTTTCCCCACATGGTATTTCAGTGGTAAACTAAATCAAGAACGACTCAGAAACACCAAGAAGGAAAAGAACCACCCATGCCCCAAAACCCATTTACAGGTTTCTACAGAAAAGCTCAACACATTTCAGCCACAAAGCCTCACCTGGCCATAGGACTGGCTGCCTTGGGAACCCTTCAAATAAAGAGAAGATAATTACCACCTTGACAAGGAGGCTTCTTTATAGAGCATGATATTTATGGAAATAACAGCTGCATGTGGGATTTCCTAAAAGGCTCTTCCTGTGCCAGAGGACACAGAGCACTGTGCTAAAAGCTGTGCATCTAGGCAGCACATTGTCTTACCCTCAGCAGAAGCCACAGCTCAAATTGAGGCACAGACTGCCAAGGGAAACATCACTCTCAAAAGTCTGCCAGTCATGCCAGTCACAGAGAGATGAGTGAAAGGCTGTCTACAGAGCAGCCAGTTTGCTTACCTGGCCATAGGAGCTGCTGCTGCTGCCTGAGTAACTTGGTCCACCCTGTGACAAGGACACCATTTGGTTACTTCCCTTTGAATAAGGGATCCAGCCTGCATTATCAACAGCAAGCAACTACATCCTAAAGCCATGCAGGGCACTATGCAGAGCCAACCATCTCCTCAGCATCAGGAATGCTGAGTGTGATGATTTCACACACTGGGATTCCAGATCAGTAAGTAGCACATGCATAAATGTTGAGTGAGAATGGACACTTTCAGAGAAAATGTCCTTTAAAGTTCAAATTCTGAGGGACTGCCAGGTGCCTTTTCAGTGCCATTTCTGACATGCTCCATTCTGACTGGTGATTGACTGGTGCTTACCTGGCCATAGGAACTGCCACCTTGAGGCTGGTACCCCTGTATGAAATTAATGATTGATTCATAGTTACTGTATTTGTGAAGCAGATGCCTCTCTAATGTCTAGTTTTGGGGTAAGAAAACATAATAAGAGAATGTACAGACCCTACTGCTTAACTAGACTTATTTGATCTTTCTTATTCTAGAGAATTAGGTGGTCATGCTGTGTTTATTGCATGATAATCATAGAGTAGTCTTGCATCTGTCTCAGACAGTTCTCCAATCTTAGGAGAGTTTTTACAGGAAGGGTCACAAGATTTTCTTATTATGTTTCATTTTCTTTCTTTTTTTCAGACACTGGGCTCAGATGGCTAATGCTGAATACTAGGTGAATATTGATTTAACATAGTTGTATTTTCCATTGGCCTCAGTTGCATAATTCCCTTCATCTGAGGGAAAACCGGGGTGAAAATAATTTTTAAAAATTACGATAGAATCTTAGAAAAAATACAGCTTCATAAAATGGAAACGAAACAATGCAGTTGAACATAGCGGGTCAAATAAATTAGCCAAGGATGACTGTATTTAAAAAAAAATAAATTTCTCAGTAATATTAAGTTACTGTGGTTCTAATTTGCTGCTGTAATTTGCCTTCAGTATAATCTCAAAAATGTGCAGGCTGTTTCATGTACATGTAGATGAGTGCTACAGCTGCCTGAGAGCATTATGAAGACAGGGGTTATGAAAAAGTATTTGAAGTATGCTGTCTATTTTTGTTATCTGACATAAACATCCTGGCAAAACTCACAGATATCTTAGGGATGCCTTAATGTAGGTATTAACTGTGAAGGGAGGTAGACATTCATGGGTTGCAGGCTCCAAGATAAATTCTTAACTCAGCTGACAATCTGACCCAAGGTTCTTTAATTTCTCAGCACTACTTCTCTGCTGACAGCAAAGGAGGCAGCAAAGAACTGACAATAAATTTCTATTATACCATCAACTGAAATGAGAAAAGCATCAAATAGACTGTTTCTACCATAAGTTTATAAGGTCCACATGGGTGGGAAAGATAAAATATCAGCAGAAGTCTATGACTCGTGTACATATCTACGAAAAACACAACGCTCATGTTCACAACAAAACATTTTAAATGGATTCAGAACTACGATGGTTAGGAATTCAACATGAATTGAAGAATATTTTAAAATTTGCTAACTTTTAAGGTCAATGGCACTCCACTTTCCCAAAAGTTTTATTCCAACTAACATTTACCTGTCCATAGGAGCTGCCACCTTGAGGCTGGGAGCCCTGTAAGAAAGGCACAGAGTAATTTGTAAGCAGAGTGGCATAACTGTAGTCCCAGCACAGCCAAAATAGAATCACAGAATATGAGAGAAAAACCCATTTCCATTAGAGGTTCCTCTCTACTATGTTTTTTTCCTCTACATGGTATTTCAGTGGTAAACTAAATCAAGAACGACTCAGAAACCCAAAAGGAAAAGAACCACCCATGCCCCAAAACCCATTACAGGAGAGGCTTCTACAGAAAAGCTCAACACATTTCAGCCACAAAGCCTCACCTGGCCATAGGACTGGCTGCCTTGGGAACCCTTCAAATAAAGAGAAGATAATTACCACCTTGACAAGGAGGCTTCTTTATAGAGCATGATATTTATGGAAATAACAGCTGCATGTGGGATTTCCTAAAAGGCTCTTCCTGTGCCAGAGGACACAGAGCACTGTGCTAAAAGCTGTGCATCTAGGCAGCACATTGTCTTACCCTCAGCAGAAGCCACAGCTCAAATTGAGGCACAGACTGCCAAGGGAAACATCACTCTCAAAAGTCTGCCAGTCATGCCAGTCACAGAGAGATGAGTGAAAGGCTGTCTACAGAGCAGCCAGTTTGCTTACCTGGCCATAGGAGCTGCTGCTGCTGCCTGAGTAACTTGGTCCACCCTGTGACAAGGACACCATTTGGTTACTTCCCTTTGAATAAGGGATCCAGCCTGCATTATCAACAGCAAGCAACTACATCCTAAAGCCATGCAGGGCACTATGCAGAGCCAACCATCTCCTCAGCATCAGGAATGCTGAGTGTGATGATTTCACACACTGGGATTCCAGATCAGTAAGTAGCACATGCATAAATGTTGAGTGAGAATGGACACTTTCAGAGAAAATGTCCTTTAAAGTTCAAATTCTGAGGGACTGCCAGGTGCCTTTTCAGTGCCATTTCTGACATGCACTATTCTGACTGGTGATTGACTGGTGCTTACCTGGCCATAGGAACTGCCACCTTGAGGCTGGTACCCCTGTATGAAATTAATGATTGATTCATAGTTACTGTATTTGTGAAGCAGATGCCTCTCTAATGTCTAGTTTTGGGGTAAGAAAACATAATAAGAGAATGTACAGACCCTACTGCTTAACTAGACTTATTTGATCTTTCTTATTCTAGAGAATTAGGTGGTCATGCTGTGTTTATTGCATGATAATCATAGAGTAGTCTTGCATCTGTCTCAGACAGTTCTCCAATCTTAGGAGAGATTTTCCAGGAAGGGTCACAAGATTTTCTTATTATGTTTCATTTTCTTTCTTTTTTTCAGACACTGGGCTCAGATGGCTAATGCTGAATACTAGGTGAATATTGATTTAACATAGTTGTATTTTCCATTGGCCTCAGTTGCATAATTCCTTTCGTCTGAGGGAAAACCGGGGTGAAAATAATTTTTAAAAATTACGATAGAATCTTAGAAAAAATACAGCTTCATAAAATGGAAACGAAACAATGCAGTTGAACATAGCGGGTCAAATAAATTAGCCAAGGATGAGCGTATTTTTAAAAAAAATTCCAGATCTATAAGTAGCATATGCATAATAGTTGAGTGAGAATAAACACTTTCTTAGAAAATGTTCTTTAAATTCATATTTTGAGGGACTGCCAGGTGCCTTTGCAATGCCATTTCTGGAATGCTCTATTCTGACTGGTGATTGACTGATGCTTACCTGTCCATAGGAACTGCCACCTTGAGGTCTGTACACCTTTAAGGAAGGTAAGATTATATTTGTAAACAAATCTGATTGTCTCAGTATAGCAGCAACAGAAAGGTCCATTTATTCTTAATGTCCCTCTGTACCATGTTCTTTTTTTCTTCATGCTATTTCAGTGGTACAAACCAAAATCAAGCACCCCTCAGAAACATCAAAATGTTAAAAAAACTGCCCATGCCCTAAAGCCCGTTTACAAGATGGAGTCCTACAGAAAAGCTCAATACACTTCAGCAAAAAGTCTTACCTGACCATAGGACTGGCTGCCTTGGGAACCCTTCAAATAAAGAGAAGATAATTACCACCTTGACAAGGAGGCTTCTTTATAGAGCATGATGTTTATAGAAATACAGCTGCATGTATGCTAAGAGCCCTGCAATAGATTGTCTTATTCTCATCAGAAGCCATGACTGCCAGCCTTGTGCATACTGAATATTCGTGATGTTGAGTAGTGATCAGTTCTGTGGCCCTGATCCCTAAAAGCCATACTTACCTTTTGAAACAGTTTTCTGGTTGCATTTAGTGCTGTAGAGAATATTGACACACTTTTGCATCCCTCCTACCCTTAGCCCCTGAGAGTAGGAAGACCTAAAGAGCTGTCATACTTAGTTCATACCATGAATATTTTCAAGTTTTAGTTTGCAATAATTTTTGATGCCACTGTGTATTTTCTAAAATTCTCTCGCTTTTTTTTTTTTTTTTTTTCCCACACAAGTAGCTTTATCTTCATGGCTTTAAGCAATGCTGGAAGACGTTGCACACAGTTCCACAATTATAATTTTTCATCATTCTTGATATGGCTCAGCAACTACCCTTTACAACTTTTGGAATTTGAGGTCTAATATGCATGGGCTATGAATCTATCAGTATAGTGCTGACGGTGATGAGCCTAGAATTGTTTCCTCTCAGGGCCGTGACATTTGTGCTATGGGTGGAATACATTCATTTCATGTCAACCCATCACACATGGAAATGAATTTGTGAGCATCATGAATAAAATCATTTAAACACCAATATCAGGTGGTATTTTCATGAACAAAAGCCATGGAAATAGAAATACCTGCACCTGCGAAATCCATTTTTAAATGCAGAAAATAATTTAGTCCTAAATTGTGCTTGCCCTGTTTTAATGAAGTCTATGGGAATATTTATAACATTTTTAAAGTTTACTTACCTGGATATAAGTACTGCTGCTGGTTTGCTGTTTTTGTCCACTCTATACAGGAACAAAAAAAAGGTTATTTATTTTTAAGAGGAATTGCTTATGCATTAAGCCATTTCAAGAAGCAACTCTGTCCTTTTATCTACTAGACAGTTTGAAACCCACAGAGTTCATTACAACTTTTCTTACTGCCATCTCCATACATCTTTGTGTCATATTGTGGTATTTGAAGTGAGTTAAAATAATTCTGCCTTTAAAATGTACCTCACAAATTGCCTTAAACTCATATCCATTTGTATTCACATTATGACTGATTTTTTTCATTAATAAGCACAACAAACTTTTAACAGAGGCTTTGCCAAAACAAAAATTCAAAAATCCACAATTACAATTTAATGTAAGGAAAAGACACTGAAAAAAAAAAATTATTCCCACAAAATACACGGATTATGAGAAGAATAAAATATTTTTTATATTTACACATTGAGAACAGAAAAATATGTCGGATTGATATTTATAGTACTTTATAAGCATACTCTTAATGAGATTAGATTGCAATCAATTTTCCAAGCGCCTGGTTATCAAGAAGCAACATTACACATACAACAGTTCACCTAAGCATTAATGGCAGGATTTAAAAAAATAGTTCTGAACTGGGTGTTTCCATTAAAAAATGGACTGTTTAAATGAAAATGGAACTGCACAGGTTGCAATTTCTATTTGATACTGAGTAACAGTCAAGCTTTAGTTGTAGAATTCCGAACTCCCTCCTGAGCAGACCAAGACAGTAAAATTTTGCCAGTTTTGAGAGCACAATGAAATTAGCATACAGAAGTTTTCAAATTTTTTAAGTGTAGTCTTTATCCAGCAATCAGATAAGATATCCCCTTTGCTGTAGTCACAGAAATGCCCTACTCTGCCACTGTAGTTTGTGGACATCTAAGATATCACTAAGTTCTCCACACTTATTTATTCCCTAAGAAAGGAATTATTATTCACTTTACTAAGACAAATCTTCATTTAAAATCCAAGTATAATTAATAAAAAAATGTCTACCTGTACTATGATCCTTGTAGCAGAGCTTCCCAAACTCTGAAAAAAAAATCCAGAAACAAAGAAACATAGCACATTTAATGGACTTGTTTAATGCAATGCACTTAAACAGAAAATACCAAATTGAACTATTTAGTTTGAGAGAATAAAGGGAAAGGTCGTATGTGTGATGTACTGTGTATCAGCTCTTAACACCCAGCATTAAGCTAGTTTATTCTCAGTTCTGAAGGTTTGGGGGGGCAGACTGACCCTACTAAGGAATTTTCTACTCTTACATCTTCTGTGGAGAGAAGCAGAGCACAGGTTATATGCACCACCTTTCTGCACTACCAATCTGCTTGGCTTTTCCAAATGTGGGGAGGGAATCTGAGACACCATCACCCCTCCAACCTGTCTCACTGTCACCTGCACTGCACATACATCAACACATACAAATCCACTTCCTCATCCAGGCATTTTTTTGCTGAATTCTGGGACAAATGTAAAAGAGTAGCACACACCATCCTGAGACAACTGGTTTGATCCCATAAGAACTATAATGATACTATAGGAATCACAAGAAAAGGTATGCCTACCTGAGGGAAGGTGTGACGCTGCAAAGAAACAGAAAAATCTTTCATTATTTTGCACAAGGGCTTGCCCAAATGGAATATTGCAGTAATATTGCAGAGAAAGAGAAAAAGGGCCCTTATATTTCAGATGCAATATATAGTGGAATGTGAAAAAATTATATAGAAAGGATGGCATAGAATAAATGAATCTTATAATTCATTCAAATTAGAACAACTTGTTCTATTAGAAATTAAACATATATAAAATATTACACTATAAAATCTCACTTCAAGCACCTGAAGGTTAAACTTAATTTTAGTTCCAAGGAAGCAATGTGGAAATGCAATAATTGAAAAATGAGAATGGAAGTGAATTTACAGAAGAAAATTGCAATAGAAACAGAAAATCAAAACTTTCAGGAACACAAAAACTGCATACATGGAGAGACCTGCAGCTAATCCATTGTCTCTGCAAGTTTTAACCTCAATCACAGAACCACGAGGTTTGTACCTATCTCATAACACCTTCCCTAAAGATAACTGTACATATAGGGTAAATCCTGCCTGCCAAAAAATTATCTTCTGGAATATTTCTGAAAAATTAAAAACGTAGATATCTGAAAGCTTTTTGGGCCAAAATTATTTCTAGAGAAAATGTGTACTGTAGAGAAAAACAGCTTACCACAGGTGGAAAAGGGTTGCTGTTGGCAACGACCACTACCTATGAAGAAACCAGAAGGAGCTGTTTACTTGCCATAGAGACTATTTAAATTATTAAATATGTCATAAAAATGAAGAATACTAAAATTTGTAAATTTAAAAACTGTGATAATAATGCTATGGACAATCTCTTCTATAAAATAGCATTCTTATTAAAAAAATTCATGCATATTACCAAGAATAGAGTGATATATATTTATACATAGTTTACACAAGAGTATAAGCAGATAAAATATTTGCCCCAAACCAGATAAATACTCAGCTGTAGAGGCAGGAGCAGGATTTCATGTCTTGTACCATATCTCCTGGTCTATACTATGTGCCCTTTTGGATCCTCAGCTTTCCACTCCAAACTAAAACATCAATTTATTTTGTCTTTATTCAGTATTATGATAAAAAATAAAAAAGACTTGATACTGAGTTCATTAAAAAAAACCAAAATAAGCCAAGTGCAATAATTGTATCTTCTGCTGTGTTAATGTTTTCACATTAGAAGCTCTCCTTGCCTCTAGGAACCAAACCAAATCAAATCATATCAACCAGTCTGGATTAAAACCTTTAAAAATCTTGATTGAAATAACAGGAGTCATGCTAGGTTATAACTGTAAGAATTTTTTCCCTTTAAATAGGAGTGCTTACCTTCTTACTGGAATCTGAACTGCTTGAAGGGACAGACTGTAAAGAACACAGAATTCATATGTTGCTTAAGCAAATGTATGGCAAATTAACTATTCTCCACAAGAATATTATACTAACATGACAACCCTGAAGTACCAAGCAAAATAAGAGTCCAAAGAAAATTAATATATTGGCAGTTAATTAATGAACAATTGCGATAAGGCTTAATTATTTTCTAAAAGCCAAATTATTTTGCTAGTTTTACAGAGTATTGTATAAAAGCTGTAAATGTTTCATCTAACATCAAACTGGAAGTTTGTTTGCAGTAAAAATAATCTATCTGTTGGGAAAAAAAAAAAAAAAAAAGCCCTCTTCTTCCTTAAAAAGCCCTCTTCTTCCTTAATAAAAAAAAAAAAATCCAAACTCCAGAATCATCTCCTCAAAACTAGAAAAGTTACCATTGCAATAGAAACTGGAAAAAATAGGATATGTCACAACAAGGTAAATTATTTAAATGAAGCATAAAAGAATGAGCAGTGATGTTTTGCATTTCATCCATCAATAAGTAAAACTGCATAAGCAAAAGTAATGAAAAATACTTTTAATTCTTAGAAAGCACTGACTTTTGGAAAAGCATTATAAAAGTAACTGGTGTCCATTTATAGAATAAATATAATTGATTTTTGGTACAAAATAGAAGTAGGGATATAGTAACAAACACCAAATATGTAATTCATCTGATGAAGTTATTTCCAGATATGGTCATTACTAAATCATTTGAAGAGAGTTTGCCTTTATCCCCTTCCACAAATTTAATTATTGTGTGGTAAATTTGAGCATAACTGCTTAGGTTTTGAACACCTTAGGAAGCTAAAAACATGTCGGAAAACACAATTACCTGGCCATAAGTAAGACCACTGCTGGATAAGGATGCACTCTGAAATAAAAATATAAATCAGGTACTTATTTAGACAATAATTTGCTAATTATTAGCCTGTTTTCAAGTGAAAATGAAATAAAGGAGATGGCAAATAAAATTTTCTCCACTAATTAAAGCACTAATATGCAAAAATTGTAAAAAAAATATAATAATATTCCACAATATGCAGTATCCGAAGACAATAATTTTACCTGATAAAAAATATTACAGTAAGAATTCTGACATTTTAGTAGGGTAACAAATTAAGAGTTTCTAATTGGTGATATTATGTATCACCTATGTGTATATAAACACCTTAAAAATAAATTATTAGGCTTTAAGGAACTGCCAATGTAACACCTTTTAATTTTGGGTTTTAATCTCAGCATAATATATCAAGCTAACACTATTTTCCTGAATATATTTAGGAAGACCTCAATAGCTTTACAGAATCAAAGGCAATTTGCAATAAGGAGATGAGTTAAGAAGCATAGTAGGAGACAATCAGTAAAAACATCTAGAACCAGCTTACATCTCTGCAGGCATGGGAGCCATATGCACCAGCAGCACCTCCCTAAGACAAAAAAGAAACCAGTTATTTCCCAACAGTGTTTCCTGGTTGGAGCAGAGGCTCCCACATGAATATTCATTAAATAATGCCATTGAAAGCTAGGAGTTACTATGAGTATAGTTATACTGGGGACAAAAAGCAAATGTAAAACTAGTGCTTACAGGGCCACATCCACTCTTGCTTATTGTGTAGACTACTCCACCCTGAAATAAAAAGAGAAGTCAATTATTTCCATATAAAAATCCAAATGGGACAGACAGAAAAAAACTAATGCCGTGCTGTTGATGGCATGAAAAACTTTGCAGATTACAAGGTGTATGTACAAGCAAGTGATAAGCAAGTAAACTAGTAAACTAGTTCACTGGCACTGCTTGCAATAATTCTAATTTAGTGTGAGACATTAGTCATCATCTGTATTTCATACAACTTTTGTCAACTTTGTCACTGGTCATGAAACCTTTCAAAATTTTACTGAATGGCTCATATTTTATAAAAAAATGAATAACTTCAAGTAGTTGTATGACAAGATGAGAAACTCAACACTTAGAAAAGAACATGTATTATATATGAAAAAAATACAAGGATGAAAAGCAGTTTTTAGCATATATACCAAAATAATTTGTGTTTATCTGGTACTTTTATCACAAGCAGTAAAGATTGAAGAAATGGAATATTACTAGACAATTCACAAATAAATATAGCAAGCAACTAAAGTTAGTTACTAGTAAGAAATATGTCCTTGAGAAGCTCAGTTAAAGAAAGAGAGATACCTGAAAGTATCTAGAGAGATACCAGAAGGTATCTAAGAGATAAGGAGAGAGTGGGTGTATTAATGGTAGTGGAGATAATCAACTTAAAACCAAGTATACACTGATGTGGTTAATGAAGTGAAAGTGATGACAATGCAGACATACATATTCCAGAAGTTTAAAAGGCTAACCACACAGTGATATCCCCAAATTTTCAACTGCAAATATAGTCTGGTGTTAAAAGCAATACAGACGTTAAACTGGAGGAACCTATTGAGTTTAACAGGGTGGAGGAAGTTGAACTTAGCCCAGGTACTGGGCTGGATTGCTATTTGCTGGATGAATAACTGTTATTCTGGGTTAACTAGCAGAGAAAATATTTCAGTACAGTATTAAATCACCTCACTGCTCTGCAGCTACAGAATTTTAGTCATTCAAAGTTACTGAAGGAATATATACAAATGCTGGAATTTAGGACTCATACCTGACTGCTTGAATAACTGTTCTGAGAGGAACTGGAAGGTCCAACCTGTAAAGAAACCAAACTAGTACTTATTATCTTGCTTAAAAATTATTTTTATGTAAGTGATTTTCAGGAAAGAAAGTTCTACTTGGTGGGAAAAGGAAGAACCCACAAAGAAGTTT
The DNA here is from genome assembly GCF_029582105.1 of Oenanthe melanoleuca. Taxonomy (NCBI): domain Eukaryota; kingdom Metazoa; phylum Chordata; class Aves; order Passeriformes; family Muscicapidae; genus Oenanthe; species Oenanthe melanoleuca. The sequence goes on from NC_079342.1 coordinate 9,043,447, forward strand.
TCTATGACCTCATTTCACCAACTGATACTATTCAAATTATTTCAGAGATCTTTCAAGACAAATAATCAAAACTGTGCCAATCCAGCTGTTATAAATAGCATAATTCTGCTGCCTTGCATCCGTTTTTATCTGACCTCATACACTTGATGTCCATCATTGAGGAGCTCTACACCATCACAAGCATTAAAAAGTAGATGAAATGATATGACTATGTAATCATTAGCATATTTGCTGTAAAAAAGCAAAGAAGGGAAAGAGGCTTCTTCACTGAGCTGCCAGGGATAGTTTTTGAAGGAAAAAAAAATCAAATGGCTGTATTCTATATCTAGATCATGGTTTGCAAAAGGCAAGGTTTTAGAGCTGTTGAAATAAATGATCTCAAACAGCAAGAAAACATAATAAAGAGTGAAAAAAGGAAAAAAAAAACTTCTATAATAGAACTACTTCAGATTAGCTAGAGAGAATCTACAGAAGGAAATGGTAGCAAGGCTGACAACCCTTTAGACAGTTCTAGATTTTTAATCAAAAGATAAAGTGACAATAAAAAAAATAAACTGAGTGACAAGGGGGAAAAAGACATGCCTAGAAGCATTTTCTAACTGGGCCTTGAGATCTTGGGCAGTTAGTAGCATGTCAATGTCTTAGGAGAAAGAATATTTACCATGATGCATCGGCCTGTTGAGTAAGTCCCTCCACGCTGCAAGAGAATACAGGTTCCAGTTACTGTTTATTGATTGGTGTAAAAATATCACATTACTTTAAACAGGAAATCAAGTGAGCTCACATGGATAGTCTGAGCAAAGAAATGAAGAGTTTCATTCCTGACAGTATATTACAATATCTGAGAACTGACTAATTCAAAATAAAAATACCTTCAAAACTGAACACAAAAATGAAAGTATAAATGACATCTTGCTAGGAAAGTAATTTGAATGGTACAATAGAATCTTCATGCTACAAGCATGAAACAAGCTGACCAGTAGAAGAATTCTACTAAGGTAACTGAAAATAGGGAAATTGAAGAAAAATTGCTCTTACCTTGTTACATTCTAATTCGATCATAAGCTGTGGAGGAAAAAAAAAAAAAAAAAAGAGAAAGCATTACCAAATTATTTACTGCAAAAGAGGGGGCAGCATATTATAGGAAACAGGAAATACACTTGCTGAAGTGAACACTTGTCTCAAGTTTCTCACTTTTGGTTAGATCACAAGTTCACATAAATCAGCACTGCTACAGTCCAATACAGCAGATTTGAAGAGATTTTCTTTACTTGTGCTGCTAATCATGTTTAATATGTTTCATATAAGCATAATTCTTGGCAAAAATATTTTACCAACTCCTTTCAAGAATATGCTAACAGTTACAGATCCCAGGGGCTGGGGCAGCAGTTAAGAACATGACTGTAACATCAGAAGTACAGTACAGTTTGCCTTATAACAAATTTTCTTTTATTTTCTTTCTTTTTTTTTTTTTTCTGGATAATTTTCATAATTAGATTATTACTTTCCTCATTTTTATGGGAGAAAAGTAGTATTTACTTTATTTTTTCATCATTTTAATAAGAGGAGTAGGCATTTAAATTAAAATTACTGAAAATATCTAATGATTTTGGCCATCATAGTTAATGAATAAATGACAAGAAGTCTATGTCTTGTATCAAGGAAAAGGCTTAATTTTAATTACTGTATTAATTTCTATCATTCAAATACACTAAAACATACCTTCCTTTTACTTTTTCCTGTCGCATTAACTGACTCAGAATGCGTAGGTGTGAGAGTTTTGCTTTGAATTCCAACCCAAAAGTTATCCAGGTTTTGAACAACAGTTGCACTAGAAAGAAAAGAAAACTATTTATTTTCTATCAAAGTATTTAAATATAAAATGCCAATGAACTCTCATCCCCCTTTGCCCCAGCCAAGAAGGGCTCTGTTCTGGTTTTAAGTGTATACAGTACAAGTTTCACAGAATACTTTTCCTTATAGTGAGTGACTTGTATTATCATCCAGCATAATTCTGAAGATAACTAAAACAGATGCTGAGAACAAGCAGAAGAGGAATAGACACTGTTTGAAGAAGCCTTTACTCCAGTGAGGAGTATTGGCTCAAATGTCCATCAGAATTGTCCCATATGCTCTGACAATCTGTATCTATGATGGTGAACTGATTCTCATGGCAAAGAGTGGAAGCAATTGTGGTTTTGCATTCTTTTGCCTGTTCTTGGTATTCCTCAAGACTTAATGAAGCAAGCCAAAGATGGTCCTATCATAAATCTGCACTTAAAAGAATACAAGCTATCGAATATTTAGGTATTTTCCAATATACTTCAAGCATGCATTTGTTAGAGTAGGTGGTGTTTTTACAAGCTTCACATCTGCAAGAAATGTAGCATTAAAAGCAGGCTAAATACATATTTTCCTATTTCCAGAAGTTAGTTCATATGTCATACTCTTATTTTGCAATTTATATTAGAAGAATTTACATCAAATTACTCTTCTGCCACTATTCAAAATGAAGAAATTTATAGCTGAATTTCATTATTTCAGGGAAGGAGTTACATTCGTACTTTTTTGCTGTTGTAATTTAAGAATTCAAAGTGTAAAAAATGGCTTTGTGAAGATCCATTAACAACATTATGCTTAATGGAATTATTTACATATATTAAGATCTTTAGGACATCAAATTATACAATTATATCTTGAAATGGAAATGGCATTATTTAATGAACATAGTGCGAAGTTATGGCAAACTATGAAAAAAAGCCTATGATGGACAAGAATATCTGAAAGAGTAACGCAGGTGTATCTCAACATAGAAATAAAATTTCAAGGCAAAAAGACTCCCAAACAAACAAAACAACTATTTACATAAACTGAAGCTCCTCAACATCATGTGGAGCAATCCATGTTGTTGTAACCTTCTGTTTCACATCTGAATTGGCATGACTTACTGCTGAATTCTGCAATTTAAAAGAAATACATATGATTATATAAGATACAAGAGTGACTTTTAGCTATATTATTACAGAAACTGTCTCTACTACAACAGGTAAAACTGATGTCCTCCCACAAAGAGCCAGGGAATTTCTACATTAGGTTCATACTACATATAAAGGAATAGATGGAGATCTTGAGAAAACCTAACCTTTTAAACTCTACTGGTGAAACAGCTTTGCTGTATAAAGAATGATCCCTATTTCTATTATTTAAAAGAAACCCAAGATTCAGTAAGTATTCCAAAGACTGCTCACATACCGTCATGTTATGACATTCCAAGCCTTTAGTGTTTGGATCTGTAATTTTAAAAGTACCAACAGGAACATCTCCATCTATTTCTCGGGCTTGTAGATTAAATCCTCTAAACCCAGCATCTCCAAGTGCTTCTAGAGTTACTGTGAAAAGAGGCATTTTGAGAAAGGTGAATTTAATATACTGCTAAAACTGCCTAAAAATTTACCATGTTATTTGCTTCACTCCAAGGTACAAGATTGAACTTTGCATAATTCTGCACAATGTAGAAATTACTTTAAGCCCTGTAAAATTCTAAAAAAACATTTAAAACACTTTTCTTAATTATAAGGAGAATGACAATAAAGGTAAAGGAAAAAAATGGAAAGGCACTTCTCTGTAAAGTAACATGAAATTTATGATTTACTGAAAATTTCAAAAGGAATTCTGCTCTACCAAATGACCAGTGGCTCTGCTGACCAAAAATTTCTTATTTTCTGTCTAATCAGGCCTACAAAGTCAAAATTGCTACAGGAGAAAAGGAATTGCATTTCTTTCTACCACTGTTTTAAAATAAAGGATTAGCTTTTGTATAAGGCTGAAATGAAGAAACTTTTTTTTATGTATTACAACTGAAAAGACAGAAACTACAGTTTGGTTTCCATGTTCTACATTAATTATAAAAAGTTAATAATTATACGAGCTAATCAATATTACTCAAATTTTGTTACTGAAGGAGCTCAGAAAAATAGGGTAGAGAGCAGTTTCATGCTTTGTGTGTATCAAAACTGAAATTAGATTTCAAAAGGCATAACCAAATTTGCTATGATCTATTATAACTTTTCTCTGCTAATTCCATTATTAGGGACTTTGGCAAACAAAATCAGAATAATAATTTATGAACAGAAATATCTGTCATCATTAAAAACAAGGGCAGATGAACTGGGTTTGACACAAAATTTAAGGCAAAGACCAATCATAATAATAATTAGTAATTCAGTATTTCCAAACATCTGCATTAGCCTTTCAATTTGTCATCAACTTTCAGTCCTAATTCAATGATTTTCCTCAGGTCTTCTGGAAGCAATGACATAAAGCCCTTGAGTGCAAGGCCAAATGCAGCAGGGATGACCTGTAGGAGTTGCATATGGCATGGCACAGTGAAACTGCAACAGATTCAGAGGAGATGGACCTAGTGAGGCTCCCTGAGACCACGTACTGGGTGCTTACAGGTGGGAGCATGAAAAAAGTACTGCTAAAAAACCCATGATTACAGAAATAAAGGGACCAAAAAGGAAGATTAGTAGCATCTGGGATTTAATATTTATGTCATGATAAATCTCATTTGACTTGCTGAACAGTCTGCATATCCTTAAATCCATTTTTCTGTCAATGGTATTTTAAATATTTAAAGAGTATTTAAAGAGCCCTCCCATCCTTGAAGGAGTTCTTCACACGTTTTCCCAAGAAGGGCAGCAGTAACAGGACTCCAAGGCTTCTCCATTCTTCTCCCTGTACATCCTTCTCCAATGAAGTATACCCATGCTACTAGGGTAAAGTAAATCAGAATCCCAGCTAGAGAGTAACTACTTGTGAAAAATGATTTTTTTCAGCTACTGAGATCCAACAGACATGTGAAAGGTCACAGGTCTCTTCCATGCTTCTTCTAGCAGGAATGGCTAGAGTAAGAACCATTCACAAGTTACTTGAAGTGTGACAGCACCATGAGATGGCATCATACTGTGGAGAAACAGGGCTAAGGTGCTCCATCCAGAGAGCAATTTGGGATTAGGAAGATACAAAGGTGGTTTAAGCCACAATAGCTCCACCTCTTGCAATGTGATAAAATCTGGGATGCAGCTCTTAGAAGGGTGACTCAAAATGTATCACTCTTAAGTTGTCTCATACTGTGTCCTGAATTTTTATTTTCCTGTAGGATGACAGCATGTGAAGAACTAATGAGTAAGATCCCTTTGTATTGCAGAGGCCTGATTCAACAGCAAATACTCAAATACAAAGTTAAAGAGCAACTAATTATTAATCCAGTTTGACCAGCTGTTGCACTTAATTTAAATTTTGTCACAAAAATTACAGCATAAAGTTAAGATATATTTATTAGACAAAGAAAAAAGAAAGAAAGACTGCATTTCCAGTTATACAAGTATATACATACAGATACAAAACATAAAAAATAATATCATCTCAGGTATATGTGAACAAGATTGAAGTTAAAGAAAAAATTGTCTAGACTGAGAAGGAAATTGGGGGATTTTTATGAAGATTGGTAATTCTGAAAGGCATGGACAAGATTTCATATAATTCGTATTGTTTACCTTGTACTTCATTTCCTGGTTCAAAGTTATCAAAAGATACAGCAATAATATATGGTGGTGCAGAGGTCTGTGGTTCAGCTTCATAGTTCGGTAACAGAGAATCACAATCAATTGAGGTATTTGTCTGTGGAAAACCAAGGATTCCAGGCAAAAATATCCCACAGAAGAAAAAAACAAAGCAGGAGTGTCTCCTCATCTGTGGAACAAAAAGACAATACAGTTCATAGTAACTTTTTAAAAGTTGTTGCCGTATTTGGCAAATATCTGCTTTTCTCCAGGACAGGAAACAAAGCAAGCCTAGAAAGCTGCTCTTGCTTTGCATTCATGTATTTTGAAGAAAAAAAATTAAAATAAAATACTTATATATATACTGGCAGAAAAGTGCAATAAGAGACATAAATATTAAAATTTAAAAACACTGAATTATTAATGGAGTGTAAATTTTCAGGTTACATGTCAGTGATCTACTAACAGCCATGTCTGCTGCATTACACCTTGAACTAGAAAAGTCCTTAAAACAAAGTTCCTCACTGTTGCACTAGCCAATTTAGCTCAGTTCCTTGGCTATGCAAGAACTCAGGGGCAATCATTGCTCCTTCAAATTGTAGATATAACCATGATTAGCATGCTTTCCTTTGGCTTTCCCTACTCTCACTTCCAAGGGATGGGTCGAGAAATCTAGTTAAATGCCCTGGAGTACTCTTAAAGATTTTAAAGTAGTTGTTTTCTGAAAGACTTGACAAAACATTTCTGCAAAGTCCTCTGGAATTTCTAAACACTTAAAAAATACTAAATTACTACTGCACACTTTCTATCAGTAAAAAATAAACTACAAACAGTACAGAAATTCACAAAAAATAATTAAGAGGCAAGTCTGAAGTCAAATCTTCCAGGATTGCCCATGAAGAAAAAAGATATTTTCCTTATAGTTCACTTGAAGCACAGACAGTGACAGTAAACTGTTTCCAAGAAAGAAAGGAAACATTTCCCAACAGTATTCTCAGGTGTTTAATACCAGATTTTCCAGCCAACGTTCAAAGTCTAAACATTCAACTATGGCATTACATAATGTAAAAGGCCATTACATCTGATGAACAACTCACTCTTCAAGCTACAAAATTGCTGATACAACTGTTAAATCTCCAGAGGTATTTAATAATGCTATTTTACATGCTGTTTGCTACAGGATTGCCTCATGTGACACAACAGGCATAAGAGAATGGAGATATTTACTTGAGATTTTTAAAAGTATTTCATGCAAGACTGTGTAAGGTCATTAGGTTTGTATGTGGTAATGAAATAAGTAACAGAAGCATCTGGAAGCAGAGGGAAAATAGACAACTCTGAAATTCATGCACTTCACTCTGAACTTCAATAACTTTTTAAAAAGCCACTGAGTCAACAATAAAATAATAAAACAGGTGGCTGTGAAATGTTGAAAGATTTCCAAGTAGGATGATGAAGGTCTGCATAGTGTTACAGAGCAGCAACCAGGAAAGTGATAAACGCCAGTTATCGTGTCTTTAAAGCAGATGAAAACTGTGCCCCTCCAAAGCCTCATCAAAGTGTCACTTTAATGGGATCCTGGTAAGCATCATGTTTTGGTATCAGCACGCTGGGTGTGGTTATCCAATCTCTTGTGACGATTTTGACGTGGCCCACCTCTAATTAAGTTTTAAATACAGCATGTGGGTGCTATTATATCAACAGATGCGGTAAACAGTGATTTAATATGAACCACACTGTGTGTTGTTGAAATCTCTGTCTGACTCATGGAGAGATGGAAAAAAAAAAGTCTAATTAGATGTTCCATTTCAAAGCACAAAGTCCTAGTTTAGCTAGGATTGGAAAATTGTCTGGAACTGCACTCTGCCATGAAAGAAAGACAGTCTGAAACCTTTCCTCTTTTTCTTGCTAGAAAAGAGTCAGAAATACAAGTAAAATGAGTTGAAACAAGGCTGCAATGCCTTCTCTTTGCATGAGCTCTCTGATTTAACACTTTAAGAGGTATTCTAAGAGTCTCATCATGTCATCTTTTGGAAGTAGCTTTTAGATGAGAGAGATATTAGCATCTTAAAAAATTCCAAGTCCAGACTTGAGGCAGAAAACTTCAATGGGCTCTGAGTTCCAATACATACTCAATGCAATCATGTTACCTTGCATCACATATTTTACATTTTCTCCATGAAAAATGCAAAGAAACAAAAATTAAATATTTATAAAATAGAAGCATAGGGAATTCTGGCAAATAAATGTTATTTGCAAACTTCTGATTGGATATAATTTTGAAAAAATAACTATATCCTCAATTCCTTCATCTGATGAAAAAATTTTAATTTTTTTTAAAAAATCACAGATTCAAACCTTTCTCTCTATGAGTCTACATGGCCCTCACCTTTCCAACACCTGAGCTGCTACCTTAAGAATCCTCTTCCATATTTAGTCTAATAGGACTTCAGGCCAACAATTAAAGACCTGAGTGCTAGTTAGCTACAGCGTTCAAAGTCTACTGGACTAACGAAGAGACACTTTGGTGGTTTGCTCCTCCAAAGCCTTGGGCAAACTTCTGAATAGAGACAAAAGTGGCTTTAAAAGCTGTTAAACATAGAGCATTTAATTAATATAATAAACACCTTTCCATAATTTGAAAAACACAGTCCTTGCAAGTCCACCCTGCCAACAGTTTAAGACTGCCTCCTGTATACCCTTTCCTATTCCCATTTCTATTTCTATTCCCATTCTTTATTTTTTATCCTTTTCCTAGATGCTCCTGATGAGCCACGGTCTTACTCTTCAGCCTTTGAGTATAAGCATCACCAGTTAGTGTGCACCCTGTCCACCACATCCCCACCAACACACCTTATCGACCGAGTGCTGATGCGTGGGCATCCTCCGGTCCCTCTGTGGTCAGTGCGGAGGAGCTGCAGCCGGGCAGTGCCGGTGCCCCAGGAAGATGAGACGGAGGAGGAGGAAGGCTCGGCCAATCCGTGCCAAGGAGGGAGCGAGCACGACCAATCCGGGCCAGCTGTGCCTCTGCCCTGGAAATTGGGACACCACAGGTGGGACTGTCCTGCCCAAAGCTGGCGGTGACAACACACTCCTCATAGGTGAGTCACGCCCCTCTGACCTTTATCGAGGCATCTGGCACAGGCAGGGCTTCTGAAGGCTGGTAGCCTAAACCAGTATGTTGACTAAAATCAAAATAATTATGCTATACAAAAACTCCTTATTAATATTTAATAAACAAGTCCAATAAAATATTTTATATTAGTCTTATTAATCTGTTACGACAGAGTATTCTGCTGCTGCTTTCTCATTTTTCTACTCCTTTTTTGCAGTTGGAAAAGACTCGGAAAATTCTAATGATTGCCATACTTCCAAGCATTTTCTCAGAGCAAAGAATTAATGAGGCTGTTTTTTTTCATGCACCTTGTGCCTTGTGGGAAGAATCTGAAATTATTGCAACTGACCTGCACTCAAAACTAAACAATTTTTTTTTTTTTTCTTTTTCTTTTTTTTTTTTTCTTTTCTTCAGAAGCATTTTCACAATGTCTCTACTGGAGACTGGGAGGAGTCCAAAAGCTGAATGGTATTTAAAATAGTATAGAATATTTTCAGTTGGATGCAATCTACAATTATTTGTCAAGTTCATGCCTGTCCAAATGCCTCTAAAACACTGACAGGCCTGGGGCTTTGACCACCTCCCTAGGAAACCTGTTACAGTGCATGATCAACCTCTCAGTAAAGAAATCTTCCTAATGTCCACTCTGAACCTCCCCCAGAACAGCTGGGAACATTCCCATATATCCGGACATTAGGCAGAAGACATCAGCACCTCCTTCTCCACTTCTCGTTCTCAGGAAGTTGTGGAGGTCAATGAGGTCACCCCTCAGCTTCCTTTTCTCCATACTAGACAAGCCCAAAATCCTTTGGTGCTCCTTACAGGACGTTCCTTTCAGCCCTTTTACCAGCTTTGTTGCCCTCCTCTGGACACTTTCAAAGACCTTAACAATATGACAGGCATTCCTATTTGACCAGGGAATTCTGTGAATCTGTGAGTCCGTGGTTAATGGTTAATCGATGAGTCTTTGTTTAATGGAAATCCTTTAATCAAAGACTATTCACAAGAACCTTCTTCGATTCCTTGATGTTCATGCATTTGCAATGTATTTAAATTCAGAATGCTCACAGCATTTTAAGAACATTAGATATTTTTAAGATTCAGTGCACTTAACTAACTGTATTCTCTTTCAGTTAATTACCTTTAATTAATGAGTAGCATTTTATTTACATTGTTCCATTATGAAATACATTATTTCCTATCTGCTGCTACCCATTGGGGAAGAGATCATAATCGTTCTTCTCTTACTATACCACCAAACTCACCATTAAAACCAATGTTATAAATAGCAATGCAAAATCATGCTGCACACCACAAATGCAATAGCATACCAGTAACACCATCAAATAAATTACACAGTAAGGGAATGACAAGTGCTCACACCAGAAACACATAACCAAAAGATGGGATCTTGCAAATGCATATTGCAAGACCTCCCTCACAACCAACTAGGAGACACTGAGAGGTAACCAGAGGGATCAGAACTATTTCTCCAGGCTACTTTGAGCAGCAGTGAGCACTCCATGAAAATGTGATTTGACAGTCAGATAGATAAATGTCAGGCAATGAATTGCTGTAATCTCGGTAATATGGTTATAAAGAAGCATAGATAACACAAGCAATATGCTTTTGTTGGCTGTAGCACTAATAAAATACTACTGTGAATAAGCTGGTAAAGACTCAAACCATTAGTTTACAATGCAAGAGTTGTAAACCTGCGTCCCTCTTACACAACACTCTGCTTGCGGTTTATTTCAAAGGAACAGTATTCCCACTGAATCAAACATAGCAGACTGATTCAGTATTAATTTACCTGTACTCCAAAATGCCAGTTTGAAAAAAAAAGTCTTTTTCAGATCTACACACCTGAAAGGACAATTTTGAGATCATAATTTAAATACCAATTGAACAAGTGATAAACTCCTGACTCCAGTGAAACCATGATTACAAAGTTTGCTATGTACTGAAACTCCTGTGCAGAACAACACTGTGCTGTGTGCACATGGAATTCCCTGCTGCTTGGAATGCCTTCAATGCAAATTCCCGTGGGAATATTAGCCTTTTTTTCTAGATCTCTGATTGTGTGCAGCCCAAATGGAGCTGGCTGATCTTTCTTTAAAATGAGCACGTTAGATTTGTGCCACTGACAGTGGGCCAATTTATTTTAGGAAGAAGCCAGGGAACATGGCACAGACTCCAGAGTCCAGAACACTGAAAGGAAGGGGATTCCTACTGGGCAGTGGGGGAGTGGGTGAAAATTTTAAAGGGCACATGATGGACAAATGGGAAGACAGCTACTCGCATGAGCAAAAGACTGTCTTCTTGAATAAAGAACTGCAAACTTTGTCAGAGTTTCCAGTACTACTTTGTTTCTACTAAAAGCTGTTTAAAAGAAATCAGAGTAAGCAGCCCACTTCCTTCTTCCTCACTGACATCAGGACCTCCAACCGCCCTCATGGCCCTTAACAACTTTCTGCTTGCTTTCTGCAGCAACTGAGCCAAAGATTATTTTTAATCTGGCAGTTTACATGGCAACTGGAGACGTTAGAAAGCCTAAGAAACCTTCAGCTAAAGCCAACATACATATATAAATAACATGGTAAAATAGGTGGTGTTATTTTCATCAGGGTCTGGTATCCTTGTCAAACTGCTGTGATGTTTCCCGTAGGCAATCAATATACCCGTGAGTCTTGGCTTGAGCAAGAGATTTGGCAAACTCTTTGCTCAGACACCTCACATGTGCTGGACACAATGAATGCTGTAACAGTAGCCATTCCTAAATGATTTCAGAGAAAATGTACATAACAAGTGCTCTTAGAGATATGAAGAGCTGAGTTTATAACAATCTATGTCTTTCATTAAGTAGTCCAAACTGACTCTATGGAACAGTAAATGTGAGTGGGAAGGGAGGGAAAGAAACTCCATTTCTTCCAAGCACAATTTTTCATAGTTCTGAAAAAAAATCACAATTATTTCTGAACATCTCTGACTCCTCTTAAGGGCCAGGTGCCTTCCCAAGCTCTTCCAGTCTTTTTCTTTGTTTCATCCTTGCTTAAACAGGGAAGGTCAAGAATAAACCCTACAAACGACAAAAATAAAATTTGTTCTCCTGACACCTATTTTGACTATCTGAGAAACTTCTGTAATATCCCACATTTCACCTCCAAATGAAAGTGGCTTTCTCAGTGTGTAGTATTAGTGTCATAAGATGTTATCATTGCATACTTTTCATGTATAACTCCAGAGTACTCAACTGAAGTTATTTTCAAAAACATTCTAGTCTAAATTTAGTGATAAGGATTCTTAACAGCTATGTGAATTGTATAATAATGATTAAAGAAAAAGAGAGATTTATTTAGTCTTCCTTCAGAGCCAGCATGTCTCCTGCCTTATACTAGTATGTCAATATTTACATTCTGTTTCCAAGGACCTAAAGTATTGCAACATTTTTTATTTGTAAAGGAACATTTTGCTTCCTATGCTCAATAAATAGATTCCCTTCTTGAAAATACACTGATATATCCTACAGTAATATTACATATTGCTCAAAATAACTCTTGATATAAATATGGCGTTATTTTTCAGAAAAAAATTGTATAAAAAAATTGTAAACCAACTAAAATTTACGTAGTATATTTTGCACTCCCAAGGAAATCTTAAATGTCCTCTTCATAAACACTCAACTCTCTGATAATTGAGCAAACCACATTTTTCTAGGGAAAAAAAGATATGAAAATTATCCCTTCCAACATATCACAAAAATTCAACTCCTTATTGTCTTTAATTTCTTGTCTTTGCTCATGTCTTCCTGTCTGATTTAAACCAAAATTTGTGTAAAAAATAAGCAACTCTATAAATAACAAAATGGTTCACACCCTGAAAGTCCTAGATAGATGATGTCACTGGGAGCCTTATATGAGAATTAGTGAGAAAAAAAACGGGTTTGTCTTGACTTAACATAAGAGTAGAAAGGGAGTGATCAAATGGATTACTTCTACCAAACCTTTTGTGTCCCAGAGGACATGAGGGTGAACAAGACTGTGCAGAGCTGATGGGTGCAAGGCACTTACGTGCTGCTCAGGAGAAACATCTGACATGAACAGCACATACAAGAGCAATGACATATGAACATTGCATCACGTTATCTCATGAATTGTGCAAGCTAACAAGTGGTATTGTCCCTATGTGCTTTTAAGGTGAGTGCCTGGGTGTGGTTGCAAACATATGCAATACTTCATATAAGCCACAGTGACTACCATTTGTGATTTACTAGACACTAAATTCAGATTTAAGTAAACCTAAACATGTTAATGGAATGGAAGAAATGATAGCAGAGGGATTGTGCTACCAAGATATGCAGTCCACAAGAAAACTGGAGTCATAACACTAACAATGAAAATTCACTATTTTCCCAGGCACAGAGAAGATAAATGGTCTCCCTTACATGCATCACCTACTGGTGATGAAAAATTCTCTTTGACTGTAATTTGTATTTATAGATCCAGAATACTTCCAGTACCACTGAAATATGTTTACAGGCTATTTCTAAGTCCCAGTGGCCTAGAGATTTCTCCTCCTTAGTGGGGTTAAGGCTGTGCACATCTATGCATGTATGGTTCACTTGTGAGTGAGCAGCCAGGATTCAGACATTGAAGTTCAGCTTTAGAGTTTCTGCCAATCCATCAGTACTGCTCAAAACCAGCATAGATATAGGATACAAAACTGGATTGTATCTACTCCCTTTGCTGATGTACATCCAGTCACTGAAAAATTTTGGCTGCTTAGGCTAACTGAATTTTGGCCAATTTGGGGGACACATCATTGCATGTCTGTAATGGATACCCTGCACCACTGTGTAATCAAAAAAGGCATGGATCTGTTATTAATAAACACAGAGCTGCAGCTTCTAAAAGTTTCTTTCAATCTCTCAGGTTAAGAGGGACAGGTCCTTACTAGTGGACATTCCTTTGGAATTCAAAAACAACTTTAAACACTTGCTATTCACTCCTTCAAAAGTGTGACTAAAGGAAGTAGATTACTTATCTTTATGTCAATCCATACAGGTTGTTCCTAGATAAGAGAACGTGACTCTAAATTTGGGGAATCCCAGGTTCACCATTTACAGAAGCCAAAAAGCTGTCATACTTTTTATAGGAAGACAGGTTGTCTAATTTTGCCTAACTACATGTGCACAACTACTGGAGAACAGAAAGAAAGCAGAGCAAAGAGGGAAGGTATGATGGGCTCCTGTAGTTTCCAATAGCATCGCATTACTAAGGAATAGCCAGTTAATAATATATTTTCCAGGACATGATCAACAAGGCATTTGATATTGTACAAGTTTCCAGCAACAAACAGTAACACTTCCACTGCATTTTTCCTGTTTGTCTCTGAACACGCCTTGCAAACAGTAACGAAGTAATCCCCACAGCTCCCTGTGAGGCAGGGAAGTATTACTGTTTATACCCAATTCTGCAGATGAGGAAACCAAGTCATGGAGGGATTAAGTGACTCGGCCAAGGTCATATAGAAAGTCTGCTGCCACTCATGGTATGCGTCAGTCCTTGTCAGCACTCAGTGACACTCCCTGAAAAGTTCACTCAACCCCTTTCTCTGCGTAGGCCAGCATCTTTAAGATTTCATAAGTATCATCTTCCACCCTAACATTGACTGGAAGAAGAAACTTCATCAGTCCAGGTCAGAGTCAGCCTGAGCAGGATCCCCGGCTTTCTTACTTTTTGATTAGGACTCTTGATTATCTACAGGATTTTACTTTGTTTTCAGCTCTGCCAGAAATGTCTTCTAAGGGACTCCTCTAATTTAAACCTAAGCAGGGCAGGATAATACCCAAACAATAAATACAGGCAGTAATTATTTTCAAAGATTCATACGTATTTCTCTCAGGACACAAACCTTCCCATTTCTACTCCTGCATTTAAAGCCCTCCACCATCCTTTTCTACACACACACACACACACAGACACACACATATACAGATAGCATAATACCTCCTGTATAGACAGTGTTACACTATAGATGGAAATATCTAAGTGTATATAGTAAAAAATAGCAAGAATAATATAAAAAAACACAACAAAACAACACATATCCTAGAGTATTTCACTTTTACAGTAACTTTCCAAACAAAATCTCTGATATAATAGCAGATTAATATTATCTCTGATAATAATAGCAGATTAACCAGAACCATTTCTTCTGTGCTTCTCAGCAGGCTTCTGGTGCTATATCAAATTTCTGAGGTACTTCTTCCCTCTCTAACCTTCTTCAAATTGAGATCTAGGATTCTTGCGTTCTAGTGTGTTTCTACTTAAAAGCAATCCTATGCCAACAATAGCACAGTTCTTCCATTATATTGCTAGAAAAGTAGCAGAGATGTCCTTGGTACTTTTCTTTTGTTTATTCAATAATTGAGCCTTTCAGTTAATTCATTTACAGTGCTGTTCCAAAACCAGGAGTGCCTTTATTTGAGGAAAAAAAGAATAATTTTGAAAATGAAAAAACAGGCATGAGAGCTGAAAGAGCTGCCATCTCTTCCTTGCTCTGTCACAAATTTCCTGTATGACTCTAACAAGTCATTAATTTCTATATGCCTCATCTAGAAAATGAGATAATGACATTTAACTATTTCATTGGGAGGCTTAATGGTTGTGAAATTTGCTGAGCTTCTTGGATGGAAAGAAGCTGCTGTCAGAGTAAACAGTAATGGCATGATTATGTTTGCTGGGAAGGTTGTAGGAGAGTCACTTTGTAACAATATGACAATTCTGCATTACACAGACAAGACAGGCCAAGCAAGTGAGTCAGTTAGTGAGAAATGTGTGTTTTCCTTCGTTTGTGGTATCTGTGCATACTGTCTGGATCCCAAAATCAAGATGAATTTTTCATGCTCTGTAAGTCTGTGGAAAGAGATAGTACCTTTAGAAAACAAAACATCCTTTCTCTACTGTTAGAATCTAACTGCAAACACCTATGAAAGCCTTTGAAAGATTTAGAAAAATTCCTATGGGCTTTGAAATCTGCTGTGGATAAGAACAACCCACCATGTGACAGATCAGTCATAGACAGTACCACATATATTGATTTTTTTGTTGATTTTCCCTCTGATATTCTAGAAAGCAAAGGGACTTGAACTAATGTATCTAGCATCCACATGAATCTGTGGAGTCTGAACATATTTGTAAAAAAATAGCTAATTCATACAGTCAGTGGAAACCACAGCATCTTAGGATCTCTAAAAAACCCCACATAACCTTCTTGGAACATTCCTGTGGATGTAGGCATCTAATGTTAGATACACACACTCAGCAGTTCTAATTTCCCAATTAATTTCCTCAGTGTCCCATCATCTCTCTTCTTCTCATCTATATTTGCTGGGATTTGGATTTTTTTGGGGTTTATATTCCTTTAACTGAGAAGATGATGGGATATCAAATATGCTTCTTTGATATCAAAATTGCTTTTTGCCATGAAAAATTTGGTGACTCTCTACTACAACCTCAAACAATGCTGACAAAATCATTGGTAACATATTTTTGGGCAACAACTTGAAACTAATGTTTCTGCTTCCACCATAGCAATCCTCATTTCATTTGTGATAAGGGATTATACTGTCACCTTATTTCTCTGTGATATTTTAATGTTGGTAAAACATCAATGACCATGCGTTGTTTTCCCCTTCAAACTGAAACGTTGCCTGAAGGAAATATTTATGTTTATATACAGTGTTTGTAAATAATCAATACCTCACAAATTAAAAATCTTGATATCTACATCAAGTGCCTTGAGTACAGGAAATAACAATGAAACTTAATCAAGCATTCCCTTTCACCAAATACATGTTACTAAACACCAAGGAACAACAGCAGCATTATATAATTGAGAACATAGTATGTGAGAGATACAGAAAACTACTCTTGTATCATTGTCTACAGAAGACATTCTAAAAGGTAAAAGCATGGCTTTCACACGATTATAGGTATGTATTACAATCATAGCAGAAATAAAGTCTTCCAGTCATAGTGGCACTCGAACTTTAGCACTGGTCCATTCAATCAGAATGATTTGGAAATCCAACTGAATTTTCTCTAGGAAACATTATCTATGTGCAAGAGAGCAACAGTTCAGAAAAACTGAGATCTTGGAACGATTGTGATGTTCACATATTCAGTCAAACACAGGGCAGCTAGCTAGATAAACAGCATTTAGGATTTCAGCAGGCCATTTTGCAATGAGGTACTGACATCTGTCCACAGCAACACAGCCAAATAAGGATCCTCTCACACCTGTCACATTTCATGGTGTCATATCTTAAAGATCAGGACATTCCACAAGATCACACTAGTGCCTATTGAACTACTGTATCATTGGAAAGTGAATAATTCTGAGTAGAGTCAAAAGGTGTAATTTAAATAGATTTGTAGCTAGTTGCACTTTTCAGTTCTATCACCAAAGGAGCTGATTCACATTAATAAAAGCAAAACAGAAGGTCAATGATGATATATATGTGCCCAGAGCTATTACAGTGAGTGAGCATGTTAAAATACTCATTCTGCAACTAGTATATTAGTAAACATACATGATCTAATTAGTCAAAATCCCTAAAGGGACAAAAAATTACCATCTACTATAGAAAATTTTAAAAACTCAATCATAAATGGGTTGAAATACAAATGTGTAGCACATATTGAAATTCAGTGTTTCTGCTTGGCAGTGTCTGAATAATGCTAACTCTGTTAGTATCTGATCTCGCTGAAAGGTCTGGACAGGTCTACACTTGCTTAGAACAACATAGAGATTTATAGCTGAGAATGAGCCCTACTTTTAACTGACAAGGCAGTGTCTGCCAGCAGGACCTAACACTCAGTGGAGAAAAATGTGAGCTTGGCATGACTAAGGTAGGCATTAGAAGATGTACAGCTGGGAGTGGATGAACTGGAATGGGCAAGGTCGCGATTATTAAAATTTGGCCTATTTCTTCTAATGAAATGCTTACAGAAGGATTGTACAGGGACAAGCTACCATACAGTTGATATGTAAGAAGCAGCAGAAGTAAACTACTCTTCAAAAAAAAGTGTTAGGAAGACGGTTTATGTAAATTTCATGCAAGTTAGGAATTAAAAAAAAAAACCAAGAAAATTGAGGAGGCATTAAAAACATTGAAGGAAGAAGTTACAGTTTACTTATTTTCTCCCTGAATCTTGCTTTTGAAATCTGTTTGGCTAGATGAGTGGAGAAAGATATAAACTGTGTATCAAGCCCAGCCAGCTCATTCTCAAACTCCCCAGGTGATTATCTTTCCATCTAATTTGAACTGTGTGAAATCATAAAGGACATACCATACCATGCAGCTACAGAAACTACCATACCAAGATTACAGAGCTCTTAAATTGGACAAGCTCTTGTGCCTTGCTAAGAAGGCAGAAGCATATAAACACTGAAATGAAAAAAGTAAAAGGAGAGAAAAGGAGCCAGCAAAGTCAAGTATTTGATTGGATTGGATTGAGTTCCCAAAGTAAGAGTTGCAAACAATATTCAATTTCTACCTTAACATTGTTGAAGCTTCAGGTTTGAGTGACCCTAAAGTAGCTCTAAAGGACTGAGAATACTACCTTCCTATGCAGCAATTTCCCCATCAGCTTTTTGTAAGAGCAATTAGAGGTCTTTGAAAGTCAGAAGCTTTCTATTTTCTCCCCACATAAATCCCCATGCAGAGAGTTACAAGGGCGAGGCAGAGATGACCAACAAAATGATCAGTGCCCTAGCTAGCCTCTGAATTAAATTTGCCCTTTTTTCTATCTCAGTATTAAATGTTTAATGGGCAACAACAGGAAGTTTATAATTTCAGAGCATAAAAATTAACTTCCATTATAATTCATGTTTGTAATATACGCTGTTAGTAAGTAGACAGTAGAGAAATTCATTGTTTATTATTCATAAATATAATAAACCTCAAATGTAATGTCTAGATGCTTAGCTGCAAGGTACCTGGAGTTTCATACATTTATAATTTATATTCTATAGAAGTTTAAGTGACGTTTAATTGTAGAGGGCCACTTTGCTGGAAGGGTTCAACACAAAGTTCAAAAGTTGACGTGGACCTGGAGCCCTAGGGAAATGGGATGGCCCTTAATTTATTCTGAATGAATATTGTTGCTAGCGGAGACACACCACAAATTTTTCTGGCCTCTTGGTTAATGGTAACCTTGATTCCAATTCCTTCATTGTGGAAACACAAGCTAGTTGGATACATGTGTCTCAGTGTGCTGTGGCAGCTGAATGCAAATGATGTGGAGATGAGAAAAAATTAATAGAAATTCTGGACAAATTCATTTTGAGACATCCAAATTGCCTCCCCCAGAAAGGGAAATATTTTAAGTACCGAGAACAAGCATTATTATTTTTCCACTCTCCTAGGTTTGTATGGTTGAATTTGCAATCCTGGATTCTCAGTGCTTTTGCTTTCCCAGCTAAAGGGGACACTCTGCTGCTGTAGAATTCCCTCACACCAACACTGGGTATGGACCAAAATCTAATGATTCCCACGGCTTTGGAGTAGGATGTCAGCCAAGCTGCTGTTATTGACCTGCAATGCCACTTGTGGAAATGACAAACTGAAATTCCTGCAAGCAGTTGAGAGAGACATTTCATATCATAAAATAACAATTTATTAGAACTGCTCATGTATTCTAAAAATGCGAATAATAATAAATTAGAACAGTGTTTTCCACTTATTGCTAGAACAGGAAAAGTGTTTTCCAATGCCTTCAAGACACAAACTTCTAGGTGTGTTCAGTTTAGTCAGACCCTTTTGACCATTCTCTTGTACATCAGAAACCTTGTGAAATTGTTTCTTTCATTTTTGCAATACAAGACTGAGAAACACAGGTTGCAGCATTACTAAACTAGACACTTCTCACTATGGTGAATGAGTTTATTATGAGCAGGTTTAATCCACACAGTCCTACAGAAACAGGGGTCCATTAAGGCCCTGAATTTCTGTCCAAACAAACACACACATGGTGGATAAAAGGAAAAAAATGGGAGATCGCTGAAAATTGCATCTATTACGGCTCAGCCTCCATAACCACAAAAACCCAGAAACTAAAATGGAAAGTGTAGCATTAGTGGTACTCTGATTTCAACCCAGACACAGCTACTTATTTTGAGAGAAAATATAGAAAGAGGAGGGAGGGTTTTGTGAGGGAGCCAAAGGAGTGCTTCATATTTCATCATATCCTGTTTTCAACAGTTTCATTTGACTTACCCTACAATTAATTTTTGGAATAGATCTTGCAGCACCCTAAGGATATCTGCTCTTTCCTGGCTTTGTGCTGCTGAATCTCACACTGAACTGATGATAATTCTAAGCCATAAACTATTTTCAAGTTCATCAACAGTCTGCAAAGCAAATAATTCGCTGCATTCCAAAGTTGTAGATGACGCATTGGTCTTTACTTGGAATGTTGGGGCGTTTGTAACACATCTCAGCAATCTGATCTACTTCCTACTTGATCAACTATGACTTACTGATATTATTTTGTAGCTTAGAAGGAGAAAAAATTGAATTTTTCAAGAATTGTTTACTTAACATGCAGAAATCCACTGGATCATACAAAACTGAAGTGTTAACGAAGAATGAAAATTAAAAGCATAGCATATACCATCTGAGGACCTAATGTAATTTTCATTTACAAGGCTAAAACTATATGTAGAGCATGTTCAGTGTATTGAAAAGACTAGAGGAAAATTAGTAAGTACAGAATTAGCTATTTCTTAAGCTATTTTTTCAAAGAAAAATGTATATTAATAAAAGTATTTAATAATAAAAAGTTGAATTTAATGTTAGATAAATGGAAAAAGTATCATTATCTGAGCTGAAGTTTAAAGTAGTTTGTTGGTTTTTTTTGTGGTACTGGACAAAAAGAAGTTCCTAAAAATGAAGCTTCGGAACCAGTGACAGCAATGCCACTTATGGAACCAGAGAATAATGGTAATTATACTTTCCACTTGCAAGCATAGCAAAATTATACTTAGTGTAATGAAAACAGGAGGGTGTCTGCTTCAATCTATTTGCTAATCTAGATGAAGGACCCTTCTTTGCTCAGAAATGGTGTGACAGGAGAGGTGTGGGCACACAAAGAAGACTATTTATTTATATGGCTTGGGAAACACGAAGTTAGGTGTGCCAGGCTTGAGCAACACCTATTATCATTTCTGCAGATAGCTTACTGCACTGAAATCAGTCCTGTGATAATTATTTCAGGACTTGATTAGGTGGCATTGCATCAGAACTCCATCTTCTACTTTATATCAAAACCATTTTCACAGTTCCAAAAGATTATTCCCAAAGCACTTGATAGTAGTAGGATGAGAGAAAATGTACTTTCAAAAAATGATAAGGAAGAACACAAATGGCTCAGGAAGAGGCAGCTGGCACTGATCTTAGACACTGCTCATGGTGGGCTAACTCTTTAATAATAACACAGGAGAGGTTGGTAACTGGAAATAAAAATAACTGCTTTATCTCCATTCATTCATCTTTTTTTCTCAAGTATCAGAAAAAAACTTGCTTGGGTGGCTCAACTAGCTAATTTATATAAACAAAGATTTCTCAATGACTTGTAACAAGAGCTATTTCTTGGATGTGAGCTACCTGCATGTATTAGGCGTAAGAACAGAGTAGAACAGCTAAATTTACTGCTGCTGCTGGTCAATAACTTCTTTATATATTCATTTTGTGAGCTGCTTCTAGACTATCCAATAGAACATTATTCTGCAAGAAATCATATACTCACACTAACTTGACATGTTTTCAAAACTTATGTATAAAACGGTTATTCAGGAACTAAAATTTCCATCTACTCTTCAGCAACCTTTCATAAGCCAAACATAAATATACAAACTTTGTTTTTTAGATTTACAGTAATTACTACTGGATTACTTCTAGAACTTTTGATGCTCAAAACTATGTATAAGACTAAAAACTGTGGCCTAACATTTTTAGAAAACAACAACTTAAGTGATCTATTCTACAAAAAGGAAATTTTGTCATACAGATACAGCAATTGGAACCACTGAGAAAAGAATAACTGATGAAAATGCCTTTATTATGGCCTCCTTTCACAGAGAATAATCTGATTCTCACTACAATAACAATGACTTCTTTGAAAAAAATATAGAAACAAAATAACAGTTACAACACATTACTTCTTGAAAGACAGCATCCAGGAAAGGTCTGCTCCCATATTACAGATTTTCGAAAAAATACTATCATTGTTACCTGATTACTTCTGATTAACTACTTGTGCTAGCTTCACTGTTGGTTAAAAAAAAAATAAAAAAATCAACCCATAGAATATTTAGCCTTATAAATCAAGGAGATTGGTAAAGGTGTACCTACTCTACTCCACTAAAAGCAACAGTATCTTAACTTAAGCTTAATTAAATAAGAATTTAGTAAAGAGAAATTGATAATTGAAATAGAAAAACATGAATATGATCACATAAGAGGACATTCCTTTTCCCTCCAACATGAGAACTCTCTAAAAGTGAAGAAATTACCTAAAAATGAAGAAGTCACCCTTATGGTCTAGTCTCCCTGCCTTGGACTGGATGCAGGAAATTTGTTTTGTAAATTTGACTGTAGATTAGAAGTCCAAATACTGAAGACTGAGCAAAAACATTTTGAAAACTTTGTCCAACAAACCAAACAAATATGTCACTGTCAACTAATACTTCTAACAAAAATTCAGGGAGGAGATTTGAATGATCCAAGATAGAATCTGAGAATGTAAACTGTAATCCAGAGTAGGTGACTGATAAGGGCAGCTCCATCTCAGGCAGCCCTCCTGATTCTAAGCAAGGTCTGTCTGCACCTATGTTAATGCTATAGCTCAGACCAGGAGTACATTTCACATCACTTTGGAAGCACTTGTATTCATGAATTTCACAAAATCGATCTTATTCCTCCATTTTTTGTGCATCTAGCCTTGGCAATAACTGTACTGTGCCCAGTCCTGCCTGATCCACCAGGTCCTTATTTATGTCAAGTCAGCATTTCTCACTAGCTGTTCACTCTCTTCTATTGAGAGATAGTTGTCATATGGTATCAAGGACTCTCCTATGTGTAAGTTAAATGGATTCCTGGTGACAATCTATTTTTACATTTTGTGCAAATGCAAACAACATTTAAAATATTTTAGCATCTGGAAGTTGCTTCACTCAGTCATCTAAAATACCTTGACTTTGGTGACCTAAACACAAAGATTTAGTGAAAGATACTTAGTGAAAGATTTATCTTGTGTTTCTTTGCAGCAGTTACTGATGAGTGACTGGGCAACATGGAGATGCAGCATGCATCTGTTGAATTAAACTCCTACTAGAAAGACTAATTGATTTCATTTACTAGACAGACTAATTGATTTCATTTGATAATGAATTACCATTTCCATCACCTAGACTCTTTAAATTTGTAAAAATAAAAACCCACTTATTAGATAAATAAAAAAATGTTTGCAAGAAGATTTAGTAAGGTTACTAGAACAAGGGTTATGATTGCTTATGGCATCATGATCAACACAACACCTTATTGGGGCTTCCAGAGAAAGCCTTAATACAAATACATTAATTTTCTGACAGACACTTGGAAGGCCCAAGAGAAGCCCACAAAGAAACTGTTTAACCGTGGCCTTTCTCAGTAGAAGGAGCTGATGTTTATTGTTAAGTATTTACAGGTCTCCTCCAGCTGTGCCAGAACTGGGACATGCATCTTGGCACTGAGCACTTGTCAGTCAATCAGAGTCTAGATAGTTCCAGAGGTATTCCCTGACTGTTTCCCAAGCCCTTCCTTTCACTCTGCATAGCAGTGAGAAGTCACAGAAGGATGTGTTCTCATGTCACCTGGCTTGCACAGAGTTTTCCCTTTCAAATGCAGAAGCAGGTGAATTCCCATTACTTCAGCAGTTAACTCTGTAAGGAATAGTCAGGTAACAATTTTTCTTCAGTGTTTATAACATTTTTTTCATGGTGAATTTGAAATCTACTACGAGTTAAAAATCAACTCACTTTCTATAAGTAGTCCATTCCTAGCAGCTGGAACCATGTCTCCCTTTTATTATACAGCAAATATTCCTGGAATCATATCTGAAATACTTTAATTATAAGTGCCATATATTTCTAATATCTACATTTTCAGGCACTTCTCTACTCACCAGTCTGAAATTGCTTGACTGGGATAGAGTTTAATAATGTCTCCCAACACAATCCCCACAATGCCCACAAATTCATTACCAAAAGAAAAGCACCTGGCTTCTGTTTGGGATTCCCATTGCATGGCAATAGTATTAATAGAAGTACAGTAACAGAATTTGTAACAGACAAAGCCTCAGAGAAACTAACGCCATACATGATTTAGTAGTGCAAGTAGCTCTAGTTTGCAAAGACTGCTCACTACAGGTAGCAGAATAAGAGACAATGGATCTAGAGGCTGAAGACAAAACATGTCTACAGAGGCCTTTTGACCTATGTATTTTTTTATTAATTCCTAATCCATTTCCTATAATATCACTGACTCTTCCATCAGAGAGAACATGGTCTTCCTGTGTGAGCTGTGGCTTGTACCAGTTTCCTGATGGCAAAGTCAATGTGTAAACCTTCACAGTCTTCTGGCAAGACTTTCAGTCCTTGATTTACCAGGCCAAAATTTTCCATGCCATAGACTAAGCCAGAAATGACATTTTAACTAGGCTATGAAATCCATTTTTTTTCCTCAGGTACTGTAGAATCAGGTTCTTTAGACTCCGTTTTTCAATATAAGGCAAAATTTTAACAATGTTAACAACGACATATGGCTTCCTAGATGAAATAATAACATGAGAACACACACAACCCCTAGTATTTTGAAGAGGAGAATCTGTTTTGGAGGACAATGGGAATGGAATATACAATGTCCTGTCATTGTTCAGTATCACATAACCCTGTATATAAAGTGCATACAAAAACCTGAATATGGAAGAAAATGCAGAAATTAACTGAAGAGGACACAACAACAAAAAGCTGCAAACAGGTGAGGGACTGGCATCTAAAAATGCCTGTTTACAGGGAATCATGACTCATTTGGTACCTTTTTGTGCAATGGAAAAAGGGAGTCCCTGGTGCATAAGCAAGCCAAGCAATTTACAGGACCAGAGAAGTGCTCATCTGTACAGATAAATACTGCAGCCTTCAAGACTAGACATTGTTTCTGAAATAAATAAATAAATAAATAAATAAATAAATAAATAAGCTTCACACCAGTACTAATCCCTTCCATATACTAGTCATGAAAATGCTTTGAACTTAGACTTTACTAAATGACAGATAACTAGCTCATTAACTAAGGAAAAGATCATGTGTTTTTGAAGCGGTCGCTCTTGTCCTTGCGTTTGATTGTCCCCTTGTCTTTTGTGTTACTCATGATGTTAAGCCTAAATGCAAGATTGTCACCTTTTAGAGGCAACGACCAAGTATTAAATCTTTGAAGCACAATGAATCCTAATTAGATATAATCAATAATAATTATAGTTGCGTAATGGAAAATAGGAAGGTGAGGAAAAGGAAATGGTTGAGATCATAATAATTACTTTCTTTTAGGACCGGCACGGAAAACTAGTGTGAGAAGCTGGTCACCTGAGAAAATAGATACCTATTTATTTGGGTTTTCCTTGGAGCTGAAATAGCTAAGTTAAAGTATACCAAGTATACACTAAAGATGATTTTTAACAAACTCTGGAAGTGGAGTGCAGGAAATACGTGTGTCTGAGGGGGTTGCTGTGGTAATCTCTTTGGAACGCAGCAATTACCGCCTACCTGGCAAATTGGAAGTGTTACATTCCTCCGCTAGTAATCCACTCCTTCATTTCGCCAGAGGTCAGGGAGGAGAAGGAGGTGACTCTCACGGAGTGAACAGTCAGAGCCACAGAGCTTTCTACCAGAAGGGCAAAAACGCACTAGGTATTAACCTCACAATATAAATGCCCCTCCACAAGGAATGTGAAAACCCTGTTATACCCACGAGATATAAAATAATTTGGACAAAACCAGAAATGGAGCTCCATGACGCTTTTGATCTAACGTTTTATGCTCCTAGGAAGTGCAGTCTAGGGCATTCCTGGCCTTCAGTGGGATTTTTTTGTTAGGATGGCTCCACAGAGAAGCTGCTGACAATCAAGGATGTTGTGGGTACAGTCTCCCTCACTGCTGTACTTGACTGGGCATACAGAGAGCCAAGGTAATCAGTTACCATGTAGCATATCTGGCAAATCAAGTTGTAAATCTTCTAATTTTTGCTCTGCACCAAGAATCTACTGCCTTGGCTTCTTGGGGCCATCACATCACTACATTCAGAGGACTTCTGCACATGAGGATTGACAAATTAGTTTTCTTGGGTTTCTCCGATCTGATGTTCCATCTACTAAATAAATTCCTTACAGAATGCATTATTTTTTATGATACATTTGAACACGATTATGATATATAAACTACCTTATGGAGAAATATTAATTTACTACAATCCATTATTGTAAAGACTTTCAAGTTAAGTATGATGTTATCCACAGTATGAAAGACAAGCTATTTATTAACATCTTATCACCCTTTCACAAAAGAATAGCATCCTTATAGCAACTGTAATTATAGAGGTACAGCAATATAAATATCCTTAATGCATCTTTTAATTGGGTTTAGTAAGTGAAAATATTTGGGAGAGTCAACTCAAGGTCAGTTGTCTAAGGACCACTTTGCAGTGATTCACCACTCTGTAGTGATTCATGAAGCACTGAGTGAGAATTTTCACAGCCACTCAAGAAAATGCATTATCACAGGTGCTCCAGCCACAGTCACAGTGCCATGTGCACTGCTGAGCACAAATGTGCCTTTGCAGCTCTGCTGTAAAAGGGTTAAAAATCCACATCCACGAAGGTACTAGAAATAATTCCCAACATTATTTCAAACGAAGTAATACAACTGACAATGAAGAGAGGCCTGCAAAACAGCATAGGAAAGGGTAAAAAGGAAAACAGAAACCCATCTCAGCCCAGAAGTACCTGAGGAAGAACATGCATCTCACAGATATTTAGTCCACACAATGTAGCCGTGGAGCTAGATACTTTCAACTTCAAATATATGCTTTATAGAGACAAAAGTTTCATCTTTAGGTAATTTTTAAATATTCCCAATGCTTTCTTTATGGATGTGGAAGTAAAACAAAGATAGGAGTGTGTGGTTTCCAGTAACAGTCATAGAAATGTGGTTTTTTAGTGTAGTAGATAAACCTGTGGTCTACACATCCAAAGATCTAAATTATGGAATCATTTTAAAAAAAATCAGCCTTTGTAGAAGCAATATAGAAACACAATTTTAATTAATTAGTTCCTCATATGCTATGTAATTTTTTGCAGAATGTGGCATGGTGAATAACATCTCTGAAAGCATTCAATGAGTATTTGAGCTGTTTCATTGTATAAAACCATATGATGAACCAAAGAAAGAACTATTCTGGAAACTTTTGCGGCACATTTCAGAACTCAGTCTGTAGACCTTGCTTGGAACAGAACCCAGAAAGCTGTTGTGTACAGCTGGGTTAGACATGAGCATAGGCTGTGAGGTTTTCTGAAGGCTAAGCATGTGATGTGACAGAAGTGAGAACAAAGGAACTGTAAATGGTAGGAGATTAGTATTTATCTTTTATAAACTAGCTATTTAACTACCAGTAGTGCAATCTAAAGGCACATGCACCTGCAAAGTTGCAGGCCTGCTGCAAAGCATGGTGAGATGCAGCATGGTGTGAAGCACTGAATAATCCCTAGCACACGTACAGGGACTACAGATCAAGCAAATACAGGTGGATCCTGAGTTCAGGGCAGGCAGAAGCAGCTGGTGAGGAGGGCAGTGCACAGACAAAACTGATTTTTGTTACTGCGTTACTGGGGCACTTTGGGAGTGACCTAAGCAGGCAGAATTAACACTGTACAGATGGGAAACTAACTCTGGACTTCCTGTGTTTAACTGTCTGCTGAACTTGCTGTTGTCTACAATTATGATCCATTATCAGTCACTCCTCATCCATGCGTTAACAACACTTTGGTTTGTTCTTTTAATAGTACCCCCAGCAATGGAAGCAGCATTTAGAAATCACATTCAACAGTGACAGCAAAATCAATGGTTCTTAGCTTAGAAGACAGATTCAGCTAATTAGGATTTGAGTTAGCAGAATTCTTATTTTCAGCAGAAAATAGTTACTGCTTAACTGTGAGGGGCAGTGAAAAGGACTAAGCAAGAAACAAAGATCAAAACTTTACAAAAAGAAGTATGCCCACCAGCTAGTACTACCTGCCATCCACTTTCCACATGTTCTGAAGCTACCCAGAATTCTCAGAGTACAGCAATCCCAATTTTCCAAGAAAGATAAGGGCACTACATACTGTGCCAATGCCCCTTCAGTTAATTCAGGGCAATCCTTAAATTTTTAGCACTGGAAACATACAAGTGTGAATGGTGTGTAGTAATCACTGTCACAAATATTTAGTATTTCAAAGCATCCTCATGTCAGTTTCCTGAAAAGAAATCTAACCTAACATGATATTTAACAAAGAATTAATGGTGAAATATGCTAAAGATGTAGTAACCTTGACTCCTACTGCTTCCCCAATGTTTTAAAATACATATACATTTAACAGATACATGTTGAAAGAGTATACTTATTAGCAATACATTGAGTATATAATTATAGCAAATTGAGTACGCTGAGAATTAAATTTATGAGGTAAAAGATACCCTTACAGCAATTATTATTCTGTGTGACCTTTTGTATATGACATCAAAAGACTTTAAAATGTTACATTCAAGCACATAAAACCTTTGTGTGATGTACTACTTACATTTCCAGGGATTTTGATGACTTCTGGTTGAAGTTCACAGTAGTGTTCTAGCTATGCTGAGGAAGGGTGGAAAATGAAGACATTGAGTCCACTTTAAGACACCATAGTGAACTGGCTGAAGAGGTAAAAATAGGATTGACAAAATAATGCCAGATTTTCACTTCAGCCAAGTGGAAAATGTTTTTTCAGCCTCTATAGGAGTTCTCCTCCCAATGAGATTTCAATATTTAAGAAGTTTATAGGTTTCTAGTTTCTAGTGAAAACCAGGTGATAATCGAAATAAGTTGAAATTCATCTGTGGTTACAACCAGTTCCTCAAGCTGCTCTTCCCTTCAGTGGTCCAGAACTCTTGGTCAGGAGAGCTGCATTTTGTTGTAACAGCAGTAGAGCCCTGTGGCTGTGCTGCTACAATATTCAATACTCAGTTCAGATGAATTGCTTCATAACCAATAAAAAGCATCTCCTGAAATTTGGAAGAAATATGTAATTACTTAACTGAAGGCTTCTTACCTCAGCTACTAAACTAATAAATATTCACTTTTTAAATATAATAACTTTTGGACTTCTCTGATCAATCTTCCAGCACAGACAAAACAAAACACAGGTACAAATTTCCAAATCCTAACACTTCTAAGGAATTTTTGTAAGGTCATCTTTGAAAACATGATGGAAATAACCAGAGGAACACCTGTCTACTACTACTACTACCACTCCTCCCCACCTGATCCTCAACTAGGTTTTATTTGCTCTCAATATTCCTGAAGATAATGTTTCCACCAATTTGATAAATCCAAAGTACGAAATTCTCAGATTTTTGGGACTACAGCAGAACTTAGAGTATGTTCTGTTAGACTCCAGCAAAGGTACTGACAAGAAAGGCAAAAACTCCCTCTGCATGAGTGCTTTAAGGAAACTATTGTGACAATGTACCCCAGCATAGCACAGACTCCCTAGCCTGGAATAAACAACTGTATCACATTGCTACATCTGATTTATGCTTTCAACTGCTGTTTGCAAAGGTGTATAAACTGTCTAAAGACAAAATTATGCAAAAATAAACCTGCAATTATCCAAGGCATGGAAATTAAATGACTCTGTATTTACTCTGATCCAGGTGATAGCAGCATCTGGTTCTTAAATTTAACTAAATGGTGCCTGGAGGCCTTGGAAAAGCTCTGCAGTCACCTAGCTGTTCCAAACACATGAATGTGGCCCTCCAGAGGCCTGCAGGGAGACCTCCAGCAGTCCTAGCCAGCCAGCCATTAGAAGAAAACAAAACCAGCTCATGAACAGCTGTCCCAGTAGGTCTGATTATATGCTTTACAAATTACAAAATTACCTTGAAAATGTGGGTGTTCCTATCCAGCTTCCAACAAGTGGAATAACTGCTAGAAAAAGGAGCCCGTTAAAGACACAATGAATGCCAATAAAAAATATCCAATCAACAACACATTTAAGTTAAAATAACCACAGCTATAGTGAAAGATTACCCAGGCAGAATTGTTTTCAGTTTTCATACTAAATTTTTTTGTGCATAAACAAAGCACTTGAGAAAAGAGAAAAAAATTGCGAACAATTACAGAAGCATTAGATGAACTATGATGCAAATAATAAATAAATGCCTAATATACACCTGGTTTCATATTCTAGCATTTCCCTTTCTTTAGGAGATAAATCGATTTTTGGACTTTGCAATAAAACAGAGAAATAAACGACTGGATTTTTAAATACTGAAATACTAATTAGTCCCAGTTTTCCCTTTAAAAAAATCAAACTGTCACTAAACCATCAAAGATGTATTCCCTTCCCACTTCTCCTACATGAGGATATATTACTGAAACATTGCCTAAACAATTAAAAACTTATTCTGATGCTGGCGTGTGGGAATGGAGGCTGAGCCGTTCAAGCCAGCCCAGCGATGCAGCTGTGCAGAAACGCAGAGCCCTGAAGGGAGCGCGGGGGAGCTGAACGCCCTGCCCAGCCTGGACCGGGGACAGCACGGCCACAGGAACCACCTGGCGCCACCCTCTGCTACCAGGCTGGAAATGTTCATTTTTATCTATAATAAAGAGCTACACTATTCTTACCCCATCCATTATCCACAGCTTTCTATTGAGGTGTTCATCTCCAGTCCACCATGCTAGGATTACCATGCATTCAAGTAAAACCCCTTCTAACGTGTCATCCCTGTCTCTTTAATCAGTCATTCACATCCACAAAATTTATACACTAACCGCAAAATCCTATCCCACGTTCTCCTTAGGTATAATACTACAACACATCTTGGCAACACTTAATCTACTATTGCCCTCCAATGACTACTCTTGCTAAGACACTCTTACCTCATTATTTGGCTGCTCTTCAGGGTATTACACAAGCAGCGGTGAGCCTTACTCCTGCATTTGGAACTGATTTCTCATTGCATACTATTAAAACAGGTATCCCTCCCCAGGTCTAGTCTGTATCTAGGACCCTTATGGACAATGGCCATAAGATCAGTTACAAAGAGATTCAAAAAACAGCTCCTGAATTTATCACACAAAAGAACAGATTGCTCATTTTGTAGAAACCTTTTGCTTGAGATGTCACTTGCAATGATTAATCTTTCAGCTTTCTCAAATTATGTGGTTGTGACTCTAAAAATTACCTTTAGAAAGGACTTCCACTATTATAATTTAATCCAACTCTAGAGCATCATGCTTTAAAATAATTGTACTTATAAGTCTGTAAATCATGTGACTGAAAATATCTTCCTTTAGAACTGATTAGAAGACATAATCTTGTGTTTCTCACCACCACATAAAATTAAGCTCCAGTTTATTTACTAGTCTGAACTCAGAAATACAGAACTCAACAAGAAACTTACCTCCATTAGTACCTGGAATCCATATCATCCAATTTAAGACCCTTGCCTGGCTGCAACATAATTCTCTTGTTTCATGGCCAGCTTTCATTCTCATTGCAAAAAGGCACTCTATGAAGAATAATCTCTCTGAAGTTGTACTGAGATATTGCTGTGGCACATAAAGGGAAGGGAACTGCTCCTGGATCTCACAAATTGCGTAAACTTAGGTGAATTGAGGTGAACAAGTTTATTATTTATCAAATATAGTCAGTGGTACTTAACTTTGTGTAATATGCCGAGATTATTACAGGATGAACAGCCACCTGTGGCTGAAAGGTTGCAAACACATACATGGCAGAAATTAAGATTTCTGAAATAAACAGATTCAAGGAGGTAGTACACAATGAGACAAACAGGACTGGACAAGTACTTACAGAAACACAAGAGCCTGGAAAAGCACAGATAGCTCTAGCCACAGTCTGCTTTCTATATTATTCTCAGGTTCACATTTTTACTACCATATATTAACAGCTATTGCTAAAACCATTAACAGCCAACTTTGTGCCTTGTTCAGCCACTCGTGCTCTGAAATCAACACTTCCCATTAAAAATGGGCATTGGTGCACTTGGTAACCTGCACTTCGATGCAAAATTCAGCACTGGGAAGCCTCTGTTTTAATTTCGTCAGTAACTTCTGAGAAATACCAAACGCAAACCTTGCAGAATGTGAATAGAGCTGACCTCTCCCTTGTACCGCCCCATTAAAACAACAGGCGTACAAGCTCTCAAATTTGCACAAATCCCCAAATGCTCATAGGCAAGTACATTTTCCTTGTTACTGCTTCCAGGCACATTCAAGAACGAAAACAAGCTGTGAGTCGGGGCAGGTTTCCCGAGGAGTGTGCGGTGAGCGGCCCGCAGCCGGCGGTGCGCACAGACCGCTCCTGAGGCGCCGGCGGGAGCGCAGGCCGCACCCCGCCCGCGCTGCCCCGGGCCCGCGGCACCGTCCGGCCCGGCCCGTCCTGAGGGACCCCGGCAGCTCCGGGCCCCGTCCGATCCTGACGGACCCCTCCGCCCCGTCCCGTCCTGATGGCCTCCGGCAGCCCTGGGCCCCGCCCCGCAACTGCCATCCACAAGCTCCAGAGAAATCTGCCAATCACCATTGACATTTTATCCATCTATTCCTCGACTGAGCTGCTTGAGGTGCCATGAGGGCTGAGGTGGCAGCTCCGACCTTACCAACTGCCCCGAACAACTCAGCGACTTGTCATTTCTACACTTAATTTTTTCAATAGAATGTTTATTAAAAGTACATACAATAAACGTCTTAAAGAAAATGCTTGAATAGAGAATTAGAAATAAAATCCCATGAAAATGGGAATATCACAAAACATATTCAGTATACCAGACACCTGTGCTGTGAGACTTGGATTTTACAAAGCACAGCTGAAAAGTGATAATGCCTTTTCCATTGTGATAGGAATTTTACTCCAAAGGTTAATCACTTGTAGCACTTGGGTATCTGTAAATCAGTTAATCAAGACTGTTGTCTTGGTGAATTTTCAATACTGAGACTTAAATTATATAAACATGCATAGCAGAAGAGAAGGTCTGCTAACCCAAACCCACTGAAACTCAGCTAGAACAGCTGGCATTGCCACCAACATTCATGCTTTTTTTCTAAGAAGCTGTAGTTTTTGTACTAAGTGTTGTTAGCACATTTCAACATTTAACCTGAGGAGTTAACAATCTCTCCTGTATGTGAAATTGCAAGAAGTGAACAAGCAACACTAGCTGCAAAGTTTGACTTTTTAAAAAAAATACCACCAAAACCACGAGGTTAACTCTGAATTAAAGAATTTTATTTTGTGCATTTCAGTAATGAATAATGACATTTTCTAAAATCAGCTGTTGCTGTGATAGACAGACATGTAAAGCTCATGTTTCCATTTTACATTACAACATGCAGTGTGAGAATTATACATTAGTTTACTTGAATTCTCAAGTTAATAATCTTTGAGTAAATCAAGAGCTATTAACTGTGTGAACATTGGAAACAGTTAAAATTATTTCAGTTGGGAGGAAAAATAATTCTTAATACAATATAGATCAAGAAGCACCAACTGGAACACAATGGATGCACAGTTCTTACTGAGTTACTTAGTTTATTTCTATTTTACCAATTATAAGTTCGCATTACTAGAAGTTTTTGAGTGTAAAAAATAAATGATAATGGTACAGCTCAGGATCAGTCAATACAAGTCAGCTATTTTTAGGGGATAATGACTGGATCTATATGGATATCAACTCATTTTATGTTAATATTGTTTTCTTCCCTCTTCATTTTTCAACTGCCTGGCTTGACAAAGTGTTGAGTAGCTTTTTGAGGAAAAAAGAAAAAAAAGGGGAAACCCCAAAACCACCACCCCCCAATAAAGTTAATAACCTTAAATCTTACTTTTGTTGCTACTTAACAGCAAAGTCAACCAATACACATTTTTCCCTATTTAAAGTATTTGTCACTAAAACTATGCTCAACTAATCAGGTGTAGAAGCAACATTATAAATGGGCATGTTTAGAAGTTTCATAACGTATGTCTTTTTGTGTACACAGTGGTGATTTATCTTTAAAATTTTACTATTAAATTAGAAAAAAAACCCTAGCAGTGACAAATATGCAGTCTCTATCAGCAGTGCAGGCTGCAAAACTGGAAAGCAATCTGTACATAGCATAGGAAGGTTTGGACAAAAAATTTCTCATGGTTTTTTTTCCCCAACACTTAAAGAGTGTTAATGCCAATGAATATAATTTTGACACCTGGTGGAAAACTTCAACAGTAATAGCTCTTAAGCTTCACTTCCAATTTTAAAATGTTTCCATGAAGTAAGAACAATTTTTTTTCTGCCATTTTGTTCCTGCTTTCTAAGCCACAGGAGCCATAAAACATACCTCGAAATAATAAACAAGAAATAAGTAATTTCAATAGGAAACAGTAGGACATAAACCTCAATATAATTATCAAGAATTTTGGAAAGTTCAGTGCAGTATGAAAAATACTTTCTATGCCTCTTGCACATTAAAAAAATAATCTGTAGCTGACATTTCGGTAACATTTTTGATCAAATGACATTTCTTATGCATTGTGTTGAGAAAATAAAAAATTCCCAACCCATGTACTGCAGCTCAAAAGTTCAGGCATAATATAGACATTACCTATTCCTAACTTCTAAGGACTGAACACTTCAGCAAGGGAGTTAAAATCCTTATTAACCTTTCAAACAAATAGTATATGAGTATAGCCACTTCTTACAATTCATCTCTTGAACCTGTTAACTTGCACTTACAGTATCTACCTGAAATACATCTCCCTGAACAAGACAGCATGTGTGTACTGTACTTAAGACACAATACAGAAACTTTAAAATACAGACATGATAAAATCTTGATCTATGTGTTTTAGTGCATTATCATTACATCCTGTATTTAGTTTTTCAGCGTATGTTGTCTAAC
Source organism: Oenanthe melanoleuca (assembly GCF_029582105.1). Classification (NCBI taxonomy): domain Eukaryota; kingdom Metazoa; phylum Chordata; class Aves; order Passeriformes; family Muscicapidae; genus Oenanthe; species Oenanthe melanoleuca. The sequence continues at coordinate 9,078,416 of NC_079342.1, forward strand.
ATTAAGAAATAGTGCTTTTGCTTTTCTGTCTTGTGATGTGGGAAGTGTTGTCAACCTCACTCTCTGGCTGTTTATTGCACTAAGATGGAAAAATTGTACAAAGAGTTGAGAATTACCAACTACTCTCCTCTCAGTTTGTGAACCCTGAACTTAAAAAGGACATGCAGGCATCCAAATATGAAAAAAACATTTTTCATCATGTTCACTGGATTTGTTCCCGAAGGACAGAGGTAGCATGCTTATTGCTACTGGTGCAATTTCAGAAGGCCCAGAAGCCTCATAATCTCCTCTCTGATAGTAGGCTATGTCTTTGCATTGTGTTAAAGATTTCCACCTGATTAACAGAGCTAGGACTTTCCCAAGAAAGAAGGGCTCAGGTGATCCTATCTCTTCAATAAATTAATTTAATAAGCAGTCAAGCATGTTGGCCTTCCCTAACACATAGGCTGTGCATTGTATGCACACTTTTTATGAACAATCCATGGTGAAAACCAGATATAAATGAAAAAACAGGTTTGCTATATGGCTCATGGTATTTAAATAAATTTAAAGACAGATTAAAATAGGATGTTAGCTCATTATTGCTTGAGTTAACTCTCAAAGTAAAGTTTTAAAAATTTTATATATAACTTCAAAAGTTGATTTATTACAGTATTCATATACTTTATTTCTGTGGTTGCTTAGTGGAGTGTTCAATTGAACACATACAAAAACATCCCCATTATACAGTTCAATGGAGAGATAACATATTATGCCTTCAATAATGCATGGTGCTAGAGCACAAAGCATACCAATCTCAAAGCTAGAGGTTAGTGTACTTCCCCTTAAGCATGCATTTGCAAAAACATCCATTTACTCTTTAAGAGACAAAGGAAAAAAAAACATAAGAGCTGTGCTACGTATTTTTAGCTCAGGAAGGAGCATAATTACTTTGTTAAATTAAGATTTTGTTTTGAAAAGGCTGAAAAACCAAAGCTACTAAAAATTAAGTTTGTGCATATTCTTAAAATTGCTCCTTACTAAAAGTTTCTGCATCAAGTGTGCACTGCAGTTTTAATTTTGTCACGCCCTGATTTTCAAAACACTTAAGCCCCACAGTTATAGGGCACAGAAGCTGCTGGCATTCAGCATCTCTGAAAGTCAGGACACAGCTTCAGTGATTGTGCAGAACAGTTAATTTCCCTTGCAGTGTAAGCCAAGTGTTCATTTATGCCCAATAGTAAGACCACAGAAGTTTCATCAAATCAATCAAAATAAACTTTTACAAGTCATAAAGGACTTCAAGGATAACACCAATCGACCAGGCTTGAGTTTCACAGCTAAAAGGACAATACTGCCCATTCTCATTGGTTAGTTCTGGAAGGCCTTTCCAGGATGACCTGATAAAAGAAAACACAAGCAAGTATTGTTAGATTACAGACTGAAATAAAAGAAACAATTCATTTTAAAGCCATTTGGAAGATAAACTCAGTAGGAAACTGAAAATCTTGACAAAAGGTCTGCTCTCCTACAAGCACAGTATATCCTTTAATAACTGAGATCCAATATTTTTTCCACTTGCAGTTGTTAATTGTAGTGGAAGCATTTCTTCTTCAAAGCAGACTCTCTGCTACTAATAATAACCAAACTCAGACAATTGTGTGCCGCTCCTGTTTATCATTCTGGTAGTCTTGCATTTGGAGGATTAGATTACAACGGTATTCAAATTACACTTGAAATTGATTATGGTGCTAAAAAGTGACAAGGGCTGGAAGACAGCATGATTAAATAAACCTTCTTTTCCTCCTTAGGAATAAAATTCCCTCACAAACTAGCACTCTTTCAAATATACAAATAAAGTCTGCTGCTACATTAACTATTCTGTACAGAAAAAGTATCAAAGCAGAGTAAAAGTACACTACTTTAAGACAGAAAAAGGGAAGAGTGTTACCAAACTGCAAATTATTTCTGGTACCACCAAACAAGAGACTTGGTCAAGACACTACATAAGGCAAAATATTGCTTCACAAATCCTTTTTTCTTCCATGTGTACTCACACAAACTCTTTTGTCCTGAGTCCTGAATTACTCTTTTGGGTAAAAATAAAAAAGTGTTTCATGTGCTGCAGAGCAGATTACATGGAAGAGATATCAAGGGAAAGGTTTTTTGTTTATTTTAGTTTGTCTCAAATACCTATTAATTAAAATAGACAGCAAAAGAAGAAAAATAGTGTGTGGATTTGGTGGTTTGGGTTGATAGAAGACTCAAAATACAAGTTCCTCTGTCTCCTTAGAAAATCAAGGCAATCAGTATGACAGTTTCAGAATCTTAATTTCCTCACTTAGAATACAAAAAAATTCTAACAATATTTTGCTTTGTTTTATCTGCTGCAATTTTAATCTGTCACTACTTACCCTTCCATGATTAAGTTTTAAAGTTTGTTTTTAAATATTCTGATTTTTTAAAAAGACAACTCACTGATATTTTTTTTCTGAAATTGATTTCTTGTATGAAATAAGATCCTAATTTTTACATAAGATTTATTTCACTCAATCTTCGCATGGATAAGTATTAGGAATTCTGCAATCTGTAAAAGATACTAGATCTCACCTGTATTTAAACCTGACTTGAGATCTGCAACTGCATATTTAGTAGTCAACTTCCTATCCAGAAAAAAGATCCTGTTTATACAGTAGATCTGCACTCTCATATGCAAATGTTGGATGGTGGGTACCACTAGCTTGGTATTTTGAACATTTCAAATCTGTGTTTATTGTTACCTTACCTTTCAAGATGAACATAGTGGCGAGAAAGAACATTCTTAATCATAACTACGGTTTTTGCATATATCTCTGGACCAATCAACCTAGAGAAATACAGTTTGGCACGAAGAAAATATCCAATTGGCCACACCCATTCCTAAACAAAAAATGAAAAGAGATGATTATCAAAGCAGTTGGTTTGAAAAGATAACTACATTTTTTTTAAAATTGAAGGAAGTAGCTCTTACAGGTCCTTGGTGATAATTAAACCCTCTGGATATATTGTAGTTGTCATTGTCAAGAGCATTATCATAGACTCCACAGTACACCATATCACTGCAAGAAATAAAATGTATTATGCAAACAAAGTCTTAATTAAAACTGATACACAGAAAAGGAAATCAGAAATTAACCAAAAAACTTGTAATTTACATTTATTGATGGTTAAGCTAGGGAGGTCTCCACCAGGCTCTACACTTTACATGACAGTAGAATTCCAAATTAAGCTTAAATTTGGTAGGAAAGTGGCCAAGGTCTTGAAAGGACTTAGGAGTCATAATTTTACCCTTTTACTCAAACTGTACTGCTGTACAATGTATAAAACACTGTATGTCCAAAGATATAAATTCAACATCTTTAGTATGATACAAAATTTGACTTGCTTACTGTGAGGCATCCAAAAACACCCAGCCATTGCCTTTATAAAGAAATCAATTACATGGACTTCTAGAATGGCAAAAAAATTCTTCTGGAAGTACTTCCTGCAGCCTTATTTCATTGGTATAAATGAAGATTTCACAACTTCCCTACATAAAATAATTTATCTTCTTTAGGAATTACCACTTGATCTGATCTCTACTGTACTTACTCTGGGTCTAAGGTTTTCATGCCTAATGGACCAAGAAGCTTTTCCTCTGCTATCTGCAGAGCTTTCCAAGCTCTCTCAGGTGTAAACAACTCAGGGGCCTAATAAAATAATAAAGATTTAATGAATAATCTCTGTGCATATACATACATAAGGCTGTGTATACAAATGCAGAAGATGACAAAAAGCCTGAGTTTTGCATTATTGAATCAATTTCTGAAAGGCAGAATAAGCAAGAAAACAGAAGGTATCCAGTGCTTTTTTCAATTTTGATTTTATTTTATATACTCTTTATATACCCTTAGCCAAATACTATTAATGAAGCTCTCTACAAATCCAATGAAGACAAAGAATCCATCCTTTTAGCCAGTTTGATGGGAAAAGCAGCCCTCCACATCTAGCCATAAAATATATTCTGAATACAGTGAACATGGCAAATTGGCAAGTCCTGTCTTGATATATTTTTTAGGAGATAGCCTAAGATGCACAAATATTAAAAGCATGGAAAAAACCCACTGCTTACAGAAAGGTATTCTAAGCAATGTATGCTCCTGATAGAATGCCATGCAGGTGGACCTTACATTTTTTTTTTTATAACAGAACTAAGCTTGCATTTAAGTGCAAAGCCCTCCTCCCACTCTCCCACACTTACCACAACCATTGCTATTGGAAAATTTGGCCTGAGTTGGTAATCACACCATGGACTTGAAGCTCCATAGCTGTCCTTATAAATTCCACGTTTGTGTACAAGATCTGGGTGTTTTTCATTAGGATCTGCTGGATTCTCAGAGACAAAGAACAGCCTTTCAAAGTTTCCTTGAATTTTCCTGTCCCACTCATCATATGTGATCATCTCCTCCTTTCCTGCAAGATGTTACACAGTTTTAATTTTCTGCAATCAACCACAGAGACAACAGCAGAAATATTCTTCTTGAATTCCTGACACTTAATATAACAGAAGCAGACCTAGCATCACCTCTCTCAGTTTTTGATTGCCTACATTTAGGCCAATTGCACAGATCACAGGAGCAACAGCACACTGAAATTTATAGTGAGATTAACACAACATCTGAGTCTCCAGAGGGCACATATTCACTTGGGCTGGCTAAGCTTAAAGCAACTTTGTGATTAGAAAAGTATTCCCTCTAAAACATAAGGGACTTCCAATGATACTTATGCAAATATTCCCGGTAAGGGGCTTTATCTATTATGAATACTGGGAGAGGGACAGAAAAAGAAAATAAAGAGAAGTGTCCTGCATAATTTTACTCTGCATTCTTGTAATGAATGCTACAATCATCATAATACACAGTAATCTTATCACTTATATGCATTTTGAGGAAAGGTGTTCAGGCTCTGAAATTCCTTTGGAATCCACAGAATAAGCTATTTGAAATATTGAGAAGACAGTATAAACTTCTAATAATTTTTTACAGTAAGAAAAGGATTTTGATCATACAAGATACTTTCTCAAGTTTTTGCCCTTCTGTCCCTAAACCTTCTGAGGTTATATGGTCACTATTTCATTGTTTTAACTATTTTTATACCCCAGTAATGCAATTATGAGATGTGCCTGTTTTTACCATGTCTTTTTACAGTGACTCCACGGAATGGAAATATATTTTTCCCAGATAAATCCTTCAACCAACGAACAGCCGACTTGCACAGGCCAACCATTTCCACAGCAGAGCCATCTCTAAAATAATAAAGATAAAAAGAGCTCATTATTTACTTTAAGAAGGCTATTACAGTTAAATTAGTAACTAAAACATTTAGATTACTATTTATCTTATTTAGACAATTTCTTTTTTTCTTATTTTCCTACTATTCCCCTATTTCTCAGTCAGGGAATGAACTTGATTGTAAACTGGGTAGCCAATACCTTTTTCTGTCTAGCAGCCTTATTTAAAGTGGTGGTATCATACCCAGCTAACCAGCACAAATGGAGGATAATTTTATACCGGTGATTAAGAACATGAAAAAAGGATCAACCCCAAATGTGGTCCTCTGATGTTAAAACTGTGTTCAATACAAATTTTCCAAACTGCACACACTTCTGTAACTTAGGTAATAGTTCTGCCATAAGAGATTTCGCAAGTCGAAAGTGAGGGATTAAAATAAGCACTAAATGCACTTCTTGGACTTGCTTCTTTTTTCATGTAATATTCATGTAATCAATATATGCAAATATTTCATATTGTATCATACTCAGCTTTACTGTCTACTTAATGGGATTTTTTCTCTCATATCACCAACTCAGCCTCTTTTGGAAAGTACTTCAAGCTCTCTTGGCTCCCAATTAAAATGCTTGACTTGTCAAGTAAGATAACTTTTTCCTCAATTCTCACCTATGGATGGCAATTAATTTGAAACTGATACTGTACCCAATTCAAACAAGGATGCCTGCAGCAGATGTTGTAAATATTTTTGAATACAAACTAAGAAATATTCAAACACCACAGTTATCGATATATAACTTATATGAGAAGTCTGAATAACAAAATACTGCTAGTACAGCAAATATACAGTATTTCCTAAACTACATTTTACTACTTGAATTCGGAGTCAACTCTTGGCATGGAGCTAAGACTGTGACAGAAGCCATGGACTTCACCTGCCCAAAACCACAGCTTTTTACTTCAAATCAGCACAAAGAAAAAAATTCCATTAACATTTTAGTAGGTAGAAACATTTAGAATATTTGAGAGAGAACCTCTCAGATGTGTGAATAGAGCTCATAGTGGTTCTGCAGAAGAATTTAAATTAAAGAAACAATGTAAAACCCCTTGCCTAAGCCCAGCTTTCATACCTCGGAGTAGCTGGAATTCCTTTGTTGCGAGCTTTATCACCCTCTCCCATTTTATCCATCCAAGTGCCACAATTGAAGCGGTTCCCTCCGAAGACAAAGCCAGTTTCATGGTCGATGCCTGCAGTTATGTTAAAACCTGGCAAGAAAGAATATCAGGTGTTAAGTTCATTTTTCATACAAAACAAAACCCCAAGTACCCACACTGCCAACATCCAACATCCTAATAAACAAGACTTTCCAACAAGAGACCTGAGGTAGGTTTCTGAAGGCAACTGTACTTTAAGTGAAATTTTAAAGATAACTTGCATCTTAACATATGACCAGCTGCTGACAATAAACTATTATTTCGGCATTTCAAAAGTATTTTGTGTATATAAAGTAATATAGTTTTAGTGACCATAAATATTTCCTCTTTCTATATTGAAATAAAATTATAAGAGGAAAAGGAAATACAAAATATACTTATCAACTTCTGTTTTGCACAGCAAGTGTTCTGTGTATGTTACCTTCATCTCTCATGTTTTGATCAATCTGAGGACCAGCATTCCTTTCTCGGAAATTTATGCCTTCCATATGTCGCTGCATTGCTTCCTGTATTACTTCATAAAGTGGCTGATCCTAGATTCATTACATGTTTGGAAGATATGTGAAAGGCAAGATGAAAAATGAGTAGAAGGCATTTCTTAAACCTCTTATTATATAATATTCCAAAAAAACTCTCAAACCATCAAACATTTTCAATCAGCAGCCTTGGCAATGGCAATACATTGTATACAACTTCTCATATAAACATTTTTTCAAGACAAAAACCAACAAAAATATTAAAAGATGATGGAATGCTTTTTCCTCCTTGCACTTGATCTAATCAGGTGATGCAAGAAGTGCCTAAAATATGGAATTCTTGTGCTATAATCAAATTTCAACAGGTTCTTGTATTTACGAAAATTACATCCTTTCATTAAAACATTATAGTTTTGTTAAATAAGAATTTTTACCACAGCGCCTGCAGGCTGAGGAGAAGAATCATCTCTTGGGTACATCCTAGAAACAGGACACCTGAGAATGTCTAATCCATTGGGAACAATTTTACTGTAGTCCTGGATACACTGAAGCCACCACCACACAGCATCCCGACAGTTGTATCTGGCATGTGTCCCCCCGCCGAGCAGATTGGGAATGAGACCATGTCTTAAAGTCCCGGCAAATGCTAAAATGATGTTTCTAGAACAAAAGAAAATCACAGTCTTGACTAAGTTGTCTTCAAGTTGGACCAAGTATCAAGTACAAAGCATACAGGCTTACATTAATAGCAAGAAGACAAACAGGATTTTAAAGACAGATGCCAAAATTTGCTTGTTGAAAGCTACAAATTTCTCAATTTATCATGAGCTTTTTACTGTAAAAAAACCACCCATTTCCTAACAAATTCCTCAATATGAATACATTTAAATAATTTTGTACAAAACATACATCATCTATTCATATGGAAAAGATAATTTGTTTTTTAATAGGTAGTGATATAGATCCTAAATCCAAATCCCACTGAGGTCACAGGGAAGGTTTTTATTGACCTTGTATATGATTACCCTGGTATCCATTCTGATGGGTGGGGTGGAATAGGGACGGAGGGCAGGAGTAGATGGGAATTTCCTATTAAAATACAGAGAGGTGACAGCAACTGAGGTTATGAGAAGTTTTACTTGAGAACCGTTGCGCATACCTTGCAGAAAACACGGATTCCAACTAGCTTTTAAAGGCAAAATAAACATCCTACTTGACTGCAGATCTCTCTGCATGAGAAAGCTAACAGTTGGCCAAATGTACAACAGCATGAATACATGCTGATTTACACCAACTAATTTTTATATTTCTATTATGTGCCAAGCTCCCTCCAAATTAATATTAATCAAAATATCAAATTCATCTGGCTTATGTATGATTCATTTGTCAGATTAAATAGTTATAGCTACCAGACCGCAACAATGCACAATTAGCTGACTTCTAGTATAAATAAAAAAATACTAGCAGTTACAAAAAAATCATGACAGAGCTGCATTCACGCCTTTCTGATTAAAGCAGTATTCTCTTTTGCTACTTGAAATTTTTATGTAAATAATTCTGAAATTATTGCTCAGCAACAATGATGCAAGTACTAGTGAAACAATCACTTGTCCAAGGACAAACAGCAGTGTCACTGGGGTTAAAACTACCTTATCTCTACAGAATATTAGCTTTGTAACAGTGCTAAGAAGGCAAAAGAGTGTTTGAGTAGTATTTTAATCCCACTTAGAGGGAGCTGCCAAATATGTTTAGTGCCATTAAAGTTTTATATTGCACATCAACTGTTTCTAACAGCTTGTGCATCAGCTCAGGTTTTGAGAGCACTGCTTTTTTCCTAACTGCCTACAAAGCCAACAAGAACCAAGCTAGGCCAGTCTTACCTTGCATCTAGATAGCGCCCAGTAACTAACAGCAGACCTCTTAGTGCAATAAAAGTATCCCTTCCCCACGAACGAAAAATTCCTGAAGAAAAGTGAGGTAAACCTGAAAAAAAGTCATTATTCATCTAATTAATTGATGTGTCAGAAATCTCCAAGCACACATGTATAGAACAACCAGAAGTAAAAAATATATCCTTATTTATAACTTTTTCCTATCTTAAGATATTTCAAATAAGCAATCTCCTAGAAGGAGTTCTTGAGAGAATTAAATACACCCTTTTCTAGAACAATGTCATCTAGAATTTCAAGATCACAGAAACGTATTTCTCATACCAGTAAGAGTGACTTTAATTTTTATTAAATCACCTGGCAATTTAACCAAAAGTTAAAGAAAACTAACCCAAAAAATCAGAACTATGACAAGATTGTAACACTTGGTTGGCAAGATTTTATGTATGAGATTTGTGGCATCTCAGCAGCATAAAGAGGATGAGATTGTTCTCAGACACTGTGAAAGACATCCTGCTTCTCTTTTCCAGCAGTTTATAGAACTACATTTTACTGCAGATATTATAACACGTAGCTTTAAGAATGATTCTAACTGATAAGGCATAATCACAACAGTAAGGTCCATACTTGTCTTTTCTTCCATTTATTTCCTTTTATGATCTATTAAACAGAAATTCCACATGGTAGAGTTTCAAACCAGCTGAATCTTGTGCATGCCTGGTAGAACAATATTTTACTTCTATCTCTTACTTTAACAAAGTATTTACTAATTCTCAAACATGGCCTCCACATCTCTGCAAATTTGTAGTACGTGGCAGCAGCACTGGAGAATGACAATCTGTGTGCAATTTAAAAATCTCAGCACAACTACCAGAGAGTATGCAAGAGGAATATTTAAAACCAAACCCTTCAGTATAATTAATCTTTATGACCAGTTTAAGGGAACACTGTGCCTCTGTGCTTCTAGGTAACACTAAGAAGGCAAATGGAATGTTATTAAAATCCAGAAACTAAAAGCAATAAAGCTACACAAGAGTGATGGCAAAAAGAAAAGCACTCCACTGAGAGAGATGCCACTGCATCTGTAGATGTTTAAAAGTTTCCAAGGCTTCAGAAAAGAAATGAGCCAACTTGGAACCAAAATAAATTCATTCTAAGCCACAGAAGATAATACTTTGGACATAGGCAAATGCCCACAGGAATATTGCCAGATGCTGGCAGAACATTTGGAGGTATAAATACTACTTGCTGACTGCTTTTATGCTCTTTCCTTTTGGAGACAGTTTCATCAGAGGAGTTCCTCTGCTAATAGCTCTCTCTGAGAAATTGTAAACCATAAAGTCACTCTTGTTACTCCATTACAATTCACTTCTAAAATTCACATTTATGAAATATAAACTAAAACCCCTTATGATAAGTACACTCATCTCAAGCAAGTCTTCTGGAAACGAAAACAATATTTTTGTAGATCTCTATATGTGGTAACAACAAATATAGCAAAAAGTCCCTAAATAATGCATTAGAAGATAAAGCTCTCCCTCCCAACCTCCATGAGTACTTCTAGAGAAAACTCGTATACTTTTAACATGAGCAAATCTTTAGCTTCAACACAAGGCAAAAGTGAGTGAAATTACTACATTTTGTTCAATGTTTCTGACATGTGGCTCTCAAACATGATGCAGAAAATTTTAATATAGTTACTAAAACTAGTTTAACTGTTTTAGAAGACTTCTTTTTTTAAAGGTTGTTCTCACTTACCAGCTGCCATGGAAACACAACATTGTTCTTTCTGATTTGTAATCTCATTCAGCCTATAGGGAACATCAGGTAAGGAAGGAGACAGATCTGGCAGACAAGAGTATTTTCCTATCCCACATAACTGGATTGAACCCAAGGAAAGGTGTTTAACAAATGTTGATCCATTCTGCACAAAGCTGTAATTCAACATAATTAAATTAAATTAACTTTGCATTCAACTACAGCAGTCTGTAAAATGCTACTTCATTTACAGATGGCAATGAAAAATGCTTTTATTAAAAATGCTTTTTATTTAAAAATGCGTCCTTTACAGATGGCTATGACAAGCATTACTCGTAAGAAATATAAAAAAATCTAAGAAATGAATTAATACTAGCATTTTTTATAAACTGATTTTTAATCTAAGATTTAATTTGTAGAACACTCGTTTCCCTAAAACAGGTGCCCAATGTTAAGAATCAAATCTTAGTTGATTAATGCCAGTTTATAACATGTGCTTCTAGAAAACAGTTTAAAAAATGGTTGTTTTGGTTTAGTCAATGCTTATACACAGACCTAAGACTTCAAAAATATGATAAAAAATACTTTGCTATGAACAAAATTTTGTCAAAACTAGTTCGGTATTTTTAGAGATCATATTTTTACATACATATACAAAAACTGCAACTCAAAAAATCTGTTGAGGCATTGCTTGAAATAGTTGATCTCCATTCCTGACTAGCTGATCTCCATGCATTTCTTCATAAAATATATTACATTCCATGATTTCACAGCCACTGCAAATTTTATTCCTACTTTAATGTCCCTGTTTCTACAAAACAATGTTGACTTGTCCAGCATATTTACAGAATAGACTCTCCATGAAATCAGTTTCCCTTTTGCAAGAAAAATGGAGCAGACTCTGGAAATAAAAGTTATTTCAAAAGTAAGCAGAGCTCTCAGATAATGAGGAGTAATAATGGAGAAGTGTTGAACAAATTATCAGCATCAAATACAATCCAGAATTTTCTTAGTAACCTGAACTTTAAGGAATCATTGCATTGGTACTAAAATAATAGTATTTTAAAAAAAGTTTCCAAAGCCTGGCAAAAAAGATGCTGGCTTAGGGTTTCCTCCTCCTATTGCACAGTGCCAACAGTAGTTATAACTTGAAGCCCTGGATAGGTATCTGAACTCTCAGTCTTCCAAACCACCACTTTTAGAAGATGGATTTGATAATTCTCTACCAATTTTACCCTTTTATATTAGAGGAGTATGAAAATATTCCAATTACATTCTCCAGCAGATAAAACTTAAAAGCTTCCATTAAATACAGATGCCCTTATAGCTCTGATAAAAGGCCAAGCATACCTGGACATCTGATGCCATCCCACATCCAGAAGTGTTGTATATGCTCCCACTAAAATGGCATCAAAGTAACATGGGATGAGGTAACGTGGAATTCTTTTCAGGTAGACAAACATGGCCTTCAACCATTTACCAACCTGTTACAATACAACAGAATTAGAACTTGATCCATCACAGTTCAAAATCCAGTGCTTTCAATTACAGTTTTTGTACATGTATAACACTCCAGTTACACTGCATCCTTCTGCTCCAAACTTCCAGCTAAAAGACATGAACTCTAAGAAAAGTAGTAGAGAAAAATGTATATTGCATATATACTATCAAAATAAATGGGTCAAAATGTAAAGTTTAGAAAGAGACTACATTTTGTAGTCTTATAGTTCATTTTTTGACTCTCATGAAGTTGTTATTAAAATTAAGTAGCAAAAGGCATCACTATAATCCAAACATGGGAAGGAAGTTTTGCATTGGTAAAAAGACAGGACTGAAGAGATGAAGCTGAAGACCAGGCACAAAAAGTTATCAGAGCTAAATTACGTAGAACCACTAGAGAATAACTGAAGATCTGTGTCTTGGACTCAGGATTCTAGAGTTTCCCATCCTTATTGCAAAACATTTGACATCTGGAAAATATTTTTCTTTCCTTTTAGTCCTGCTAAACAACATTATGACAGCTTTCTAGTAAGTCACTAAAGATTTAAGCCTTGCAGATAAAGAAGGCACCTGTCAAAATATCACATGATGAGACTATACTAACAACAAATTTGTAGTTTCACATGACTTAAGTCTTTGAAATGGAACGAGACATTACAAATTAACAAGTCAAAAATACACAGAGAAAAAAACCCAATAGTCTTTGAAGAGCAGTAAATGTGGCAAGTATCAGACTAACTCGTTTTCTAGAAAAGCTCTGTTTCTCAGGTCAAATTTGGCATTAGCTTCAGTACATTAGACTGCTTTATCCATTCTTCTGCTTTGTATCACTAGACTTGACTCCAGGAATAAAATGAAGTAAGAATGTTTAAGCCTTTATTACTGTATTTGTAAGATAAGTTACAAAAACCAGGTCTTGTGAAATAAAGAAAGAAGCAGTTCCCATGAAAGAAAATAAACTATGATAAAGAAAAGGACTGAACTGTAATGCAGCTACAAAGGAACCTTGAACCTCAGTAACTCCTGTCTTCCCAGTGCTTGGCTGACTTCAACTGTATCATACTCATATATGCAGTAGTATTTAGGCACTCTCTTGAAAGTACTTTCCTAAAAAACACAAACAAACAATACCACCCCCGCCCCAGCCCAAAACCTAGAGGAAAAAAGTATCAGTAATTTAATTTTTTATTTGAGAAGTAAAACAGGGAGGAACCCCTGCAAGCTTTAACTCAAGAGCTAACAATAACTTCATGCCCTATATATTTTTCATTTCCCTTTTGCAGTCTATTCTTAAATAGGACTGAGAGGAGGGAAGAAAAAAATCTATTAATTGTTTAATCTAATAGAAGAAATTGCCTAGACAAGAAATATGTTAGTCTGAATTTAAAAAAAATAAATATCAGTAATTGAAAAATAAAAACTATCCATTTAGAACCCCAAAGTTACCGAATAAGTATTTTTACTCACTTCTGCACAGGCTCCAGCACGTGAAATCAGACGATTACTGACATAATCAATCATCCAGTCCCCAGATCTTAAATTATCACAAAATGGATGACCCAAATCATTCTTTGGTCTAATGTCTGCCATCACTGACATTAACCCTGAAGATAAAAACCCAACTCTGTATTAAAAGACACATTATTATCACAAACAGCAATTACAATTCAGGAGGAAAAGGTACATAGCAACAGATGCTTTAACTGGATTGCTTCTTTCTGTCCTGCATAACAAGTTACACTACAACCCAATTCCAGTTTCCTCAGCAAAAATTCTAGAAACTTATGAAAATCATTGCAAATAACCAGCACAATGGAATTTGTATGTTTGATAAATGACAGACACTCCTCAGTAATCTAGTAATGCCTCAGATTAGATTATTGCAACTTTTCACTGGAAGTATATTTGTTTTCTTTTTACTTTAAAAGTCAAGGCAGTGGTGTTAAAACACACACTGGGCTGCAGTGTTAAGTTTCAAAACGTTAAGACAGAGGGGTTTTGTTCTAGTATTATATTTCCTGGGTACAAAACCAATTAGTAGCATGGTCAAGTAGGAAAAAAATAATTTTTTTTACCACACAATGGCAGCAGCAATGCAACAGCATTATGATGTTATCTAGATTAAGCAGCTCTCATTTACTTTCTTTACATGACAGAAAAAATAGTGCTGAAACTATTACCTTGGAGGCCTGCATACTTTAGGGGTGACCAGTTTGGTATATTGTAACAGCCTCCACCATCTTCCTGTTCTTCTGCCTCACATCTATACAGCACTTGATTTAATTCTGCCAAAGTTAGTTTGGATGCAATTCTAAAAAGACAGTGGAAAAAATAAAAATAATCAAACCCAAAATAACATCGGTAGGGAAACAGGGAAAGGATTTCACAAACAATTCTCATTTCCAACTTAAATTAAAATACTAAAAGATATACAATTCTCTCAATACTTTTATCTTGTAAATTAGAAGCCTGATTTTTTGATGTTCCAAGATACTCTCAGATGTTTCAGTGTTGATTTAGAAACACAGTATTAAGTACAAAAATCACACCCAAACAATCACACCCCAACACTGACCATGTTAAAAGTCTACTTTAGGAAGCAACTACACAAACTGGGAAGTTTTTCAGTATTAGCCTCATTAATATTATACATGTGAGAAGATCTGAGTTTTCATTGCACTCTGACAATTCAAACCCATCTGTATCACCACCACCAGAACTCAACAACCCCTCAATAAGGTTACATAATATTCTCTGCTCCCCTAGTAGCTCTCTTGGTTCTATGTCAGAAACTTAAAGAATACTCACGAAGCAAATGGTGTTTTTAATATTGGTGCCGAGTGATCATCAGGAAGACTTCCAGATTTGAAATGAGAGCTGAACTGGATCAAATGATTGCGGAGTATCCCCACAGCTTCTTGTGCCTTTGGGTCCAGACTAACTCTGTAGATAAGAAAGCACATCTTGTAGAAATACAGCACTTAGAACTATTCTCCAGTCTCCTGTCACTTCTTTTTAACTCACACAGCCATATGGAAATTATAATAACATACCTGAATACTATTACACTTCCTGGTGTTAATCTTTCAAATTCTATTTCTTGAACAAACTCATTTGGCCCTTTTATAGCAGTTCCAGCTTGCTTTATGATTTTACTGTCCTTTATCTTAAAAAAGAAAAGAAATTTGCAACTGAAATTCACTGTCTTTTTTTTTTCTAATATAAAGTAACAGAAATTAAAAAATATTACATCAGAACATGGGTGAAGGATGCTAATTACCTGGATATGCTCTCTGAGTTCCATTGTGAAATTAGGCAATCCATTTATAAAATGTAGATCCTTTTTGTAAGGACTAGCACTTCTCTCAATAGTCCTTGCCTCAAGTACTACTTCATCTATTTTGCCTGGAAAAAGTTAAACCATGTTGCATATTGAATTTCATATTTGAAATGAAAAAAGTGATTCTTTAGAAATTATGAAACAAAAACTAAAATGAAAAAGCCGAATATTCAATGTACAAGTCTCTGTCGTATAGCAGAAGAACAGAATATATGGCAAGTATTTTAAATATCCTATAAATATTCATTACACACTCACATGCTGTATTGTATTTAAAATAGCAATTTTTGTTATTTTATAATAAATCAATAATAAGAATCAGATGATGAGAGAATAACAACTTGTCTTTTATTGGTCATCAGCTCTCTTAGTTTCCCTATTATCTTTCAAGAGACTGTGCTAGATTGCTTTCCAAACTGCAGCTACAGATGGTTTATCTTTAAGGGGTAACAATTTATTATTAATATACAAATTCTAATTTTCTCTAACCTTTAAGTAATTTACAGACATAAGGTAGACCATTCTGCTTTTAAAACAAGCACACCCATGCACTCAAAGAACTGAGTATATTTAAAAAGCCAGTTTGGAAAGCTTCTCTTCAGAAATATTTCCAGGTAATGTATAGAAGTCATTATACTTTGTTACTTTTAAGTATATATAATACTCTGTGTAATTAATTAGTATTATGTATGTACTGCATACATATTGTCCTTACATTGACTTATTCAATAAAGAGTTCTTACCAAAACGTATTTTCAAGCTACAAAATAGCTACATATATTCATATATGCAATTCCCTCAACTCTGTACCATTAACCATCTCACTACTATTACTAGCTCACAAACAGGACCATAAACCCTCCCCACCCCTCAAGGGGAGCTTGCAGCAGGAATATACTTAAATATGAATGTTTCTGAAAACCTGCAAGTCTGTTATTGGTTCTTTAATCACTTTTGGGAGATACACCTTGGCACACATAAAATGAGTGTTATATACTGAGAGTTCTCATATGGATTTCATTTGCATGGGCTTGAAGTTAAAAAGCATGAATAACTTGAAATTTTTGTATATGACAAAGAAATCTGTTTACCTGGGATACACATTTCAGGTACTTCTTTACTGTAGAAACAAGTTTTAGGATCCCTGAAGGCAGTTCGACATACAGCCACAACAGACTGGTGTGTGGTAGGGCAGTGTCTTGTCACTGCAACTATATCTTCATCAACTTGATCTACATACACCTAGAAAAGATATAACATTGCAGCTGTGCTCACTCAGAGCACACATATGAAGAAATTGCAGTGTTACCCTCACTTCTTGCCTGATTAAAGCCTTTAGCCCCCAGCTCCTGATGCAGCCTGTTTATGGCCAGCCTTCCTGCTAGAATTCCTGTTTGGAAATTAACTTCACCAGAAGTCAGATATGCTGCTGGATTCCACTTTGCATAAAACCTCTCTTCAGAGACTACCGAGATCTGTAAATAAAAACAAATTTAAGCAAATATGAACTACTCTGGGAAATAAAAACTACCACACCTTGAAGTCTGAACTGTGTAAGTTCAAATTTCATATGAAGCTGGACAATCTGAAGTAATGCCAGATAGAAAACTGCTTGGAATTTCAAGCCAACAACATTAAAATACATGTTCTAGGATGAGAATAAAAAGTATTTTTAAAGGTATCTTAGGCCTTGAACTGGAAACACATACCTGGTGTGGTACTAATTCATCATAGCCTTTGGTACTTCCTGTAGCACAGCATGCCATGGAAACAATCATTGCACTAGGAAGAGCATCATATGCAGATCGGTGCTGCATCAAAAAATATATAGCTAATTAATAGTGAAACTAAGAAAATTCAATCCTCCCAATTCAGCATACAGAAAATACATTCAATTTGACAAAGGAAGTGCTAATCTCATGGTCATAATTTCCTCCATTACAACACAATTACTGGAGAAAGTTGCCACAAATTAACTAAGAAAAGCAACTTCAAAAAAACCATCAAAATTAGCACTCCCTGCCCACCACTCTCTCTCATTCCTGACTGTAAACAAGCTCAGGAGAAGAGGTCAACAAGTAGAAACAGAATCACTTACAGCAGCTGGATGAAAGACTCAAACCAGCTTATTTAGTAACTTTGTATACTTCTCCCCTTGAAAAACAAAATCTTGAATGTCAGAGGGTAATGTTATAAATTTTTTTTTTCTCTTCATTAAAGCTTGAACTGAATGTTCTAAACATTGTTCAGGATACCCAGATTGCATCAAGCCCTCCCACAGTTCAGAAATATCACTTCCAAAACATTAAAGGTATAATATTTTTTTTTATTTTGGTTTGGTGCTCACCTGAATCGGACATTCATTATCATGTGTAATATCCATGAACAGTGCATGAGCAATAGCAGGCATCAAAGGCCTCAAACGCGGCTGAACAAAAGATCCGACTGGCTCACCTCCAAAGCGATAAACCAACCTCCCCTCTTCATGGCTATTGTAGGCAGTCATGGCCTCTAAAGAACAGAATACTTAAAGTGTTTGCATAACAGGAACTACCACCCAGGACAGCATGCACAAAGATGTTAATGTGGCATTTAGAAGTTGTTATTTTGATGTGTTCAATCACAAAAAAAATCAAACACATATAGCTATATTCTCCAGTGGGGAAACACAGCCTTAGAATATTCAATTCACTAGAACGTATTAAGGAAGAGAAAGCTAATGGAAAACAAAGGATAAAGCAGAGATCAGACTATTTCTCACAGGCTTTAAAAAACTCATGCAACAAAAATCAGACACGATGCACGACTTACATAGCAGAACTGTGCTACAACTCCTTTTTCCTTCACTAGACCAAGAGTGAAATATTTAAACTTCTATAAACAAAGGAGGTCTTCCCTTACTTTATGGCTAGTATTGTATTTTTTGCCAAGTATCAAAAAAGTCACAATACAGAATCTGTACTTCTGATTATATGGAGTATGAAATTTAAAGTGCATAATCCGGTAGAAGACTTTTTCTTGGATAAAGCATGTCATCTATAATCTCTCATTGGAAAGAGACCACACACGCAGCAAGCCTACCTCTTATTAAGGAGGTAATGCCCAGCCTATTCACAAAGATATTGTCCAGCTCCTCATTTCCTGTGAACAGTTCAGCCACTACATACAAATCGGCTCGCAATTTTCTAGCTGTGTCCAGCATGTACTGCAAAAAGCACAGCCAAAAAAGCCACAGAAAGGGGAAAGGTAGATACAAAAAAGGACAAGTTTCAAAGCTAGGCAGGGATTGGACAATAGGAAAATGCCATGCAGCAAAGATAAATAGAAAGCCAAAATTAAGGAACAAAACAAGTTGTTACATGGAAGAGGACACACAAACATAAGCAAAACCAAGAATTAGCATACAACACAGGAGAAGTTCAACAGAACATAAAGAAGAAAAGGTAATTGCATAAGCAAAGAATATGTAAGAAAAATAAAAAAAAGCATACCAATGTTAGTTTCACATTTAAAACTCCAAACCATACATGACAATCCTACATAATTTTCAACTGCTTATTGTACCTCTAATCAGGCTGGTAATTCCCAGGCGGTTGACAAAAACATTGTCAATGTACTCACTGCCCGTGAAGAGTTCAGCTATCACATAAAGATTAGGTCTGACTGATCTGGCTGTTGCTAGCATCTCCTATAGATCATAATACATTTTTAATGCAAGATATCCATTGTCAGCTATGTATACACAAACACTAACATGAATGCTAACAGAACATAAATGAATCATTCATATATGCAGCACATTAAATATATCGGTAACATGGAAGTTTCAGAAAACCACAGTTAAATTTTACAAATACTACTTATGGATTGATTAATTCCAGGAAATTTTCTGTAGCCTTTGGGCTAACTATTACTTTGTTTTAAAGTAAAATCTTTGCTCAAAATACAAGAGCAAAGGTCAGATAAAAGAGATACCTACTGAACTAAGAAATCTGAGCAGCACTCTAGTTTAAGCCTTTGCCGTTACTGTTCCAAAAATAGTAACACTAAACAAAAGAATGGCAAAAGTTTTGAAACGGCTGCATTTAGGAGCTACTTGAAAACTTGTGTCGGCAAATCAACTTTTTTTAGAGAGCTCTTCACAGATTTAAGTAAGCTGTGTTACAAAGCTGAGACTAAGCACTAACAAGCTGTACTACTCTAAACCTATTTAGAGCTAATTTACTAGCAAGTACAACTTCTGGATGCAGTCAGCTCCCTGGGAAACAAGCAGCACTAGTCTTAGCAATACACCTGCCAGACTAAACTTTTTGCAGGAGTCCATTGCCAGCTTTTAAATTCTGTGAAGTGAAAGCACTTCCTATTTAATTCAGCAATAGCAAAATATATATGGCAAAAAAATAAACCAGTCAGACTTTGAATCAAATATGGCAATCACTCCAGCTCAAACTGAAGTACTGGATACTGGCAGTCATTGCACTACATCCACAGCTCAGTGAGGGAAAAGTTAGCCAGGCCTGTCCACATCCACAGTATTTCAGCTAAAGTAGATAAGTAAAAGATGCAATAGCTCCACCACTCTTCTGTTTAACGTAGCTGAAACCATCTCTGAACACTACCAGACAAGAAACCTTGCTTTTATGCTACGAGGAAGATTCATTCCCTCCTAAACTTTGCCACAAGTCCTGCACTGTTGCTGTGCAATCTGCAGGGTCTATTTCACCGACAGGAAGCTGCTTAATAATAAACACGCTTAATTTTGCGTACCTCAGCTACGTGAATAGGTGTTGAGTGACAGTTGTCCAGACGAACACCATGGAAATATTTGGCAGTGATTTCAGTGTATTTTTTCATATGTGCCCAGAGGTATGGGCAGTCTTCAGGTTTATTACCATAACGCAGTTTCACACTGTCTCCCCAACAAATGAGCTCTCTTCTCAAGTACACATTTGAACCTGTAAAGGGAATAAATTATGTTAGTGTATACATATAATATAGAACATGCACCAAAAAAGTGGCATTTTATTTTCGACTCTGGAGAGCAGAAAAACACTGTAATGAACAGTAAAAATTATAACAAAACCCATATCAACTGAAAAATCTATATACACTACACTGATGTACAATTTCAAGCTCCTCCATGGAGAATATCTAGCCTCTATAGCGATACTGAAATAATTATTCAGATTGAAATAAAATTCCTTTTAATTCTTTAAAGTAGTATAAAAAAAATGTACTTCAGAAAAAGAAAAAACATCAAACAAATGAAGAAAATTAGTAGTTTTGTTTTTCACAATGGCCAAATTTAAAAAAAGAATTTCACTGTGTTATCATAATCTGTCACAGCCACCATTTACAATTTTATCTTCTATTAACAGCAGACTGTGATGGATTTCCAAAGCCATCAAGTAAAAAAACAGGAACTGGAAATAACCACAAGTTCCCAAAACATTCACGTAAGCACAGCCAAACCTTTTCTTCACTAATAGCAGTACAGCCAGACGGACAGAAAAACTGTGTTTCTTTGGATGTGCACTGTGATTTTTTTCAAAGGGTCATTTAGAGAACTGGCTGCCTTTGTGTACCACATTTTCACATTGTGTTCTCAGTTGAAATAATGTGTGGTAAAAACAAAGGCATAACACAAATATAAAGCACTCAAAAACCTGTAGCTGAGTTACAAGAGAAACTTCAGTAATGGAAATTAAGAATGCCAACTAAAGCCAGTGACTGAGAGGGAAAAAAATACAAAAGTCTGCCTAGAAGAGAGGGCAATAAGCAAACGGTAACTGACCAGAAACACTCTAGAAACACTATTATCTCAATCCTTGAGAAGGAGAATAAAAGTAAATAAAATTTAGTGAAAGGGTGTAGATTACTTTGCAGAAATCAAATGTTTGCTAACTGCAGATCACTCTGCAGTATCATCAGATTAGCTTGTAAAGCAGACTCAAACTTTCAGATATTTTTTAATTACAATTAAGCTGGCCTTTGTTTCATTTATTTTGCCAAGTGAATGGCCACTCTGAACACAAGCTGTTTTTGCTTTTTCTGGGTATCAACACTGTCCCCAAAGGAGTCAGAATGCAGTATTTTATTGCATGGTGATTTCATGCTCTATTTTACCTTCGCAAGTAATCTGCATACTTAATTTGGATTAACTGGGTCATCTCTTGACTGCCTGACTGCCACTCAGTGGACTTTTCAAGGATCCAGTTTTTGCTCACTAATGCAGTAAAATACTATTCACCTTTTCATTGCATTAGTTTTTCTGCCACACTGTCATTGTCTCATGGAAATGCCAACAAGCACTGGTGTTGGAACAAAGTACAAAGTAAGCAACAAAGACAATGACAAAAGTGGGGAGGCAGGACATCCCCATTTCAGTGGCAAAAAGCTGGTAATTTCCCTCTCAAATCTTGTAAAACTGTACCTCAAATTCCAGCTCTTACAGTTCACCTGCAAAGGCTGAATGGGAAATTAAAGTGCTATAAGCTTAGTGTCTGCTATTCTGCAGCTTCATAGGAATACATCTGGAAAAAAGACAAATTAAATAAAGCCCTTTTTGCTTTGGCTAGAATATCAAATGGTTTGTAAGAATTCAAATTTCTTTTACAAACCTGGTTCTGCAAAGTTTCTAAGAGGATCATCTCCCATAACCCAGCCATTATGAGCCATGAAATAACAAGCTTTATCTGGCTGATTTATCATGGTTTCTTCTTCCTCCACAGTCAGCTCTTTGAATGGATATGTAAAATACCTATGGAATACACAGACAATTAAAAGAGAAAACAGACACAAGCACCAAACACATATGGTAACCTAAGCTGCAATTCATTGTCTTTGAAATTAAAGTATCTGATAAGAACTGACTCGTACATAATACAGATAAAAAAGAGAGCAACTTGAATAAATGATGGAGAGTTTTCTATTTTGAAGGAAGCTTTGAAGGAGCAAGAACAGATGGTGCCAGCTGGTAATGTAAGATTAAAGATGTAGCTCTTTAGATATGAGTGGCATCAAGTACATAAAACGTGAAAGGTGTAAACTTTCCTAGTTCCACTCCTCTTCCACCTACAACAGCAATTTGCACTATGTAAGGTTTTGATGTGCTCCGAGTATTGTCTCATGCTTTCTCATCACATTTATGAAATAGCTATTGCTGTTGCTTAAAAAAACCCTCTCAATTTGCTAAGTGAATTTTGCATTTGTCCATGTGAAAAAAAAACATATATTTCTACATATATATGCATACTTTCATTCTTTCCCTGCATAGATTCTAATAGTTTCCAAACAAACAAGAAAATATGTATGTACCTGGTAACCAAGGGATGTTTTCTACTGATAGGTCCCAGCTTGGGACCATTACAAGCAATTCGTTCATAAACCACAGTCCCCACAAGGCAATTGACAGCCTGGAAATAATCGAATTATGCATTATTGAAATGCCTGCATTTATTTTGCAATTTTAAACAATTCAGCATTAAAACAGTAATTTCAACACCTGTTCTTGATGGTGAGTAGTTAGTCTGTATTGCTCAGCATTTAGTTCCTCAATCCTCTTGCGAAACCAATTACAACATTCTTCTATTGCAGCTGGTCCATTGCTTATCAGGAGGACATTAAAAGCAGAGAACAATTAGAAAAAAAAGTATTTTAAAAACATTCCAGCTAAATTACTAAAAGGAATAAAAAAATGAATTTTTCCTCATTTCTGTAAAGAATGTCTTTTTCTGGCTTCATAGGTTTAGCTTCATTTAGATTTTAACTTGTAATCAGTAACAGTACCTGTGTGGTATGAACGTCGCCAGTGCTATGTTCATATCTACAGTACAGCCAAGTCGTCTATAATCAGGGTCCTGAATTATTTGAAGATGATGATTTGGATCAGGTTTAGTGCCCATTTTGCCTGAGAACAAAATAGAAATGAAGCAAAAACAGGAATTACATTTAACAGACATACAACTTTTATAATTCTAGCATAACCAAGATGTGGGTGGATGAAGGCATTGAATGGGTCTTTGAAGATTTTCCTAGCCTTCAAAGCATTCTTGTATACTTAAATCAGCACAATGGATGTCTCGCATAGTAAAAAAAAAGCATTTTCTTGTTTTCTGTCTGACTGTTAAGTTTACATCTCTTGAATTATATATATATATCTGACATGCTTCAGCATCATACTCTTGCTTTACCTTGAGTAAGAAGGGTTTTAAATTGCTGCACGGCTTTGTTAACATCCACTTGGAAAAATTCCCATAATTTAATTTTTGGATATATATCTTCATAAATTATTTTACGTAAACACTGTAAAAAATAAAAATTGCATTAGTTACTAACGTTGTTTGTTAATATAATTAAGTTAAAAAAAAGAGGAGAATAAGGGCTTATTTCACTAAACATATCTATAAAGTATACACTCATTTTTGTGCATTTATACAACCCTAGAAATTTTAAAGGTTTATTCAGCTATTTATGCAGTTCATTAGCTTACACTTAGCTCTCATACACTTACATTCAAGTGCTGATCATTTTCAATCACGGGAGGGACCCCTTTGGCAATACACTTCCCATCAGCCACCATACCAGTCAAATGCCACAGAGCTCTGTCCAGGACCCAAGCTGGCTTCAGGTGAGGAGAATTTACAAGATTATAGCCACATTCTGGATGCATCCTGAGCCACTCACTGTTAGTAGCTTAGTGAAGAAAGGGAGGGGGAAAAACCAAACAAAAATGTAAATACATGAGCTGAACCCTCTTTGTATTTTGTAAACATCTTAACACGAAGAAGCAGAGGTGCTATAGCACATATAGTTCATCCGTATTTCAACTAAAGTTTCCATGCCAATAGAAAATAGTATCTTATGCGGAAATGTTATTACTGACTGACTTTTTTTGTTAAAGAATACAGCTGCAGAAACCATAGAAAAACTTTTTGTTAGTTACATTAAAATATGCAGTAGTATCACCAACTCTAAAACACCAAAAAGAAAACAAATTTTTGTTGCAAGAAATACATCAAATACAAGAATGTAAGATACTGATATTCTTTGAGTTTTGAAAGCCAAACATACACCACAAACTTGTATTATAAAGTTGTTGATTTTTTAATATCCTTCATCCTGTCAAGATGCCACACGCAGCCAGAGAGGAAGAGTGCACATATACAAAAAAATAATTAATGCAAAATATAGTTAAAAGGGCATTTAAGACAGGATTAGCTGTGACACTTGTGTCCATAGAAAGAAGCTGAGCTGTAGGAAGCAACATTACTGAGTTCTACAAAGCAAGATGAGTGCACTGTCTGGTGCATGCAAATGGAACACTCATTCAGGCCAAACACTACACTCTGTGTCCATTTGCCAAGCTTCCACTGCAGCATCAACAAGCACCAGAAGATATGCTGAACTTAAAAATTAGCTCAGAGAAGGTAAGGAGCCCTCACTAGAACACAGGTGTAGTAGTCTAATATAGACAGCATGCATGCAGCAGTACAGGTGAATACACACATAACACAGAATTTTGATTTTGAAAGTATGACAATGAAGAAAAAAACCAAGAGTTAATTTCTATTTTTGCAACACTGTTTAATTGAAAATAAATTTCATATCTTCCTCTGAATGAGTATTTCAAATGGAAAAACTAAGTTATAAAACTAAAACTAAGAAAACCTCATAGAATGTCTAAGAACAAAAAAACAAGTATTCAGAAAAGCTGATGAAAACAGAAGTAGTATTTCACACATGGGAGAATACAACACATTATTATAATGAAAACGTGAAGAGTCACTAATGTGTCCAGAATTATTGCAGAACTAATAACACTTAAAATTCCAAGTTCGCTTAGTTCAAAGAAGTTAAAACAAAAATTTCAAAGGGGAAAAAAAATGTACAAGCTCAGTCTATAGTGTAAACAGCTCTACTGAGCACCTTGTTACTTTTACATCTCAAGATATGGCAAAATTCTATCATTATAAGGTCAAACCATTTGTGGAAATTAAAATCCTTATGTTTAAATACAACCTGCCACTAAACCCACCACATTTTAAAGTTATGTAAAGCAATATTAAGCTTAGGCTGTTAAAGGCTGTTCCAGGCCAAACAGATTATTCCCCCCAGCTCTTTTCTTCTTTATACTTTACTATTTCTGAAAAAAACCTTTCTTCTCCAAAAAGCAAAGTCAGCTTGTTCTATTCTTCTAACAAGAACTATAATTTACTGAAAAACAATTTAATAATTAAATACAATTAATTCTAAAAATAATTAATTAACACATAATTTAAACCTAAAGAGTTAACATTAAAAAAAAAAAAGTCAACAGGCCTTCCATTAGTTCTGGTACAGAACCAAAGTTGTTTCCTTATAAGAAGGTAAGCTTCAGTGATTAACAATGTAACACGAAGAGAAATCTAACTCTGCAGAAGAAAAATTATCCAAAAACATCACTGGTGATTACACTTGCTACAGCTAAGGAAAAAATAAGTATAGTAAAGACTATGTGTACAGAATAAAGTAAGTATAGGAATATGGAAATACCAAGATAAGGAATTAAAGCAAACTCTCTAAAATTAATTACATTCCTCTTAGAAAAATCTAAAATTATTTTTTAAGTGACTAAATCATTTTTACATAAATTCAACACAAACCTATTATCTAGCTGTGATGCTCATGGCCCAAGATTTCTTTTTCTGATCCTTTATAAAGCTGGGAAAAGGTGGTGTTTGATATGACTAAGTGCTTGAAAGTAAGTTTTATTGAAGTGCTATACTGAAGTTGTACAATAGTATCCTCTTGTGAAAGAAAAGTAATACATAATTTACTTCACTTTATTTTTATTACTTCATACAATTTATTATAGCCCTGGAAAGCTCAGAAAAGAAAAAAACTCCAACTGTCTTTTTTCTGGCTCCTGGTGAAAAGCGAACATATTTCTTATTTGAATATACCAGAGAGGGTTTGCAAGTTTATCTGAGATACTCCTGCAGAGATGCCAAAGGCTCAAGGACATTTCACATCAGCTCATGACTTCACTTTTCCAGTTGGGCCACAGATGCTGCCTCCCAGAGACATCCAGAGCTGATTCCCACTGCTCCCTGCTGTGCCCACAGTGTGGGCTCCACTCCAGAGTGGACCAAACATCTCAGCCTAACGCCTGATCCTGCAGCTGATGCTGCCTGGCTCCCACAGGGGCAGAGGGGAAGCAGTGCAATTTTTATACAATTGTCTCCACTAGAAATGAAAAACTACCCACAGATAGAACCACTGTAAGCTGAGGGGTCATGACAGGCAACAAAGCCATCAAGGATACCTTGCTTAATGATCTAAGAACTGCAATAATCTGAGTATTTTTAACCTCCTAGAAGACACTTTTCAGCATAGTACGAATGTTGAGCCATCCATCCCAATGGAGATTACGAACTCTGAATGTAACCTGAAAAAGTCCTTCTACAAATGTAGCCAAATAACAAATATATTCTGGTGTGTAATTATTATAGTTAAATGTTTCTGTCCATCAAAAAACATTCTCCTTAGTAGCATGCAAATATACACTGTTAAAAAATGAGAGGACCTCAAGTATCTGTAAAAGAAACTGAGCTTCTTCTAGTTGAAAAGTGTAAGAATTTTTTTACCCAGAACTGGAAGGATGTTTAAAAGCCCGATTCCCTCAAACTCAGAGCCAACAATTAGTAATTTCTCAACAAACAGACAGGGAAAGCACTTTGTTGCAGACTGACTGGACAGGAATGTTTGGCAGCATTCAACACCAAAGAATTAAAGCAAACGAAACTCGCAAATTATTTATGTTTAGGCATTTCTGAATGCCAAAAGACATCAATGTACATAACCCCTTTTTGTAGTGTCTGCTATGAGAATGGTAATTATGATCTCTAGGATTAAAATACGCAGTAACAACTGCATTATAAATGAAGAAAACTCATTATCCAAATAATCAACAAAATCACAAATTATGAAGTACTACAATTTAAATTGCATCAGATCACACAGAAGAAAATCCACTGTCCTTCAGCAATTAAGTAACATCTTCGATATATTAACATATCTATGCTTCAAAAAAAGCCTACTCTAAACAAAGCTCTCTTTCTTTCCCCACAGACTGAGCTGTAACAACTTAATCCTACCTTCTTTTCCCAACCCTGCTTCTAGTCGGTATGTTAGACCTAAATTAGAGCAGTTACTTTTAAGCAGCTACAATTGTAATACTCTATTTAACAAGAAAGTACTCAGTTTACATTCATCAAACAATTCATAATACAGACTCTGCTCATATATGGGAACTACAGACCACCCATCGTCTATATAAATACAGATACATAACTTATTAATTATTTTTAAGAAGGGCTCTCCTCACTCTTTCAATCTTCTATACCTGTTACAGAGATGTATCAGTTATAATTGCAAGGAGTTGTCCTGGATTTGAGAGACTCAAAGACAGACACAACTACAATATTTAAAACAGTTATTAAAAATGGGTTCAGGAGGGAGAAGTTAAGGGAAATAATGAAAAATAATTATAGGACAATCTGGTTATTAACACATGAAAATCATACCAGTATGATTGTAGACTACATCTGTGATGCAAAGCATATTCCATTCATTTTTCATTTTTTCCACAAGCGCTCCTATATCGCTCCAAGTGCACTTTTTATTATGGTCTGAAAATTCAGGATTTACTTCTAACTGGTCAGCCAATGAATAACATGATCTAGACAATCCAAGCTTCTGTAGTGGCGTAAAATGAATCATGTTGTAACCTATGTAATATAAAACCATTTATTTAATGAGAAAAAAAAATTAGTCAAAGTTAATTAAAAGAAGCATAACAAGCTGCACTTATGTATTTAGAGCTAGTGTTTGGAATAAGCAATGTAAATTAATCTGAATCTTCCTCTTTAAATTCTATGTAACACAAGCTTTAAAAATTACCCTGTTGGTTCTACAAACTTCCAAGTCTATCTGAAATGAAAACAAGTAAGTGGTTTCCCATGTTAGGAAATCCCATAATTCTTGTACCTCTGCCAATACTTTAATCAATTCACTGACTTAATCTGTTAATAAAATTGAATGTAGTAGAAAAATATGTAACTGACAAAGAATTGCTTACACTGAAGCTCTTCCATGTAACTTTGGAACAAAACAAAAACTTCTACCCTTGAATATGTTTATTAGCATTACCTGTTTCTTTTGCCACTTTAAGCCTATCTTCCCATTCATGAAATGGTCCCAGACACTTAGCGAGGTACGTCTGGAGCGTAACACAATCCAAAGGCAGTACATGATTATCAGCTCCAACATGCAAAATGGGATCCACAACTATGTAACCTCCACCACTTTTTTCATTTCTAGGAGAAAATAATTTTCATTGGTATAATTAACACTCATTGTACCTGTCAGCTTCAGAGAGAGAATTCAAATAGCACAGGTTTTCAGAAACACAGTAATCCAGTACAGTGGCTGGACGGAGAAGGGTAACAGGACTCCATGACACAGGAAGAAAATAGTAAACACTGAAATGTTCACCTCTTAGGCACCATCTCTCTACTGGACTTAAAGAATACAAATGGGATACATAGCTTAAAATTCTGGAAAAGTGAGGCATCTTTGTTATTTCCTCCTTTTGTCATATGAAACACAGAAAGTACAACTGCCCATCTTTTAGACGTAGATCTACATTTTGAGCCCCCATCCTCAGGAAGGTATCTGGCAAAATGCCTGGAAGAATCTAACCACCCATCTTCCAGAAACACAAAATACCAGACTACAATTACTACAGATAATGGCATTCTCTTCTATAGTTGTCCCACTAAAACAAAAGATGAAGTAAAGGATCCAAGTGAATTCCAGAACCTCTGTGCCAGATAGAAAATGACCCTCAAAGTCAACAAAGAAAGCACAAAATAATCACTGAGATACTCAGAAGGCTGATGAATTTGAAAACTTGTAAAAATAGATTGCTTCTCCAGCCTTCACAGAAAGTTCATCAACTTGGTTCTGTACATTCCCCAGAATACCTCTGCATCACAAAGTACTATATAACCACCAGTTACTGTCTTTCATTGGTGGATTCTAATTGGTCCCATGGTCACAATTTGAAAAAGGCATAGAAAAAGAAAGGGGGATTTTCAGTTCAAGATGTAGACCAAGGAAGCAAACTGCATTTGGCTGCAGGTATACAAATTTCACTTACCCAAGACTAAAATAGTATTGGTATGACCCAGAAATTTGGAGATCCAACTTGCAGTATTTGTCAGAGTCATCTTCTTTCCCTGTGGGATTGTGCCATGATAATGTCCTGAACTTGTGGCGATCAAATACTTCTCCAGAAGCTGGATAATTTGTGTACACAGTAACGGCCTTGCCCTGAAGAGTTGGGCCCAATCGGAATTGTAGCTCAAAACCTCAAGAAAAAAAGAAAAAGACAAAAGGTAAAATCACTTGATCAGGAGGACAAGGTATTTCTAGTCTCTCACTAGAATTCCTAATTTGCTACTATGTTAATAACACCATCATATCTGCCAAGAATTTCAGCAGAATTCTTATTTCTACAGCATAGAATCATAGAATACCTAGAGCTGGAAGGCACTCTCAAAGATCACTCAAGTTCAACTCCTGGCCTTGCACAGAACTCCCCAGGAATCACACCATGTGCCTGAGAGCGTTCTCCAAATGCTTCTTGAACTCTGTCAAGCTTGGTTGTGACCACTTCCCTGGGGAGCCTGTTCCAGTGACCAAACACGCTCTGGGTGAAGAACCTTTGCCTAATATCCCACCTAAACCTCCCCTGGCACAGCTCCATGCCATTCCCTTGGGTCCTGTCACTGTCACCAGAACAGAGATGAGTGCCTGCCCCACACAAGGAAGTTGCAGACTGGAATGAAGTCTCCCCTCAGTCTGCTCCAGGCTGAACAGGCCAAGTGACCTCAGCTACACCTCAGACAGCTTCCCCTCAAGGTCCTTCACCGTCTTCACTGCACTTCTTTGGACACCCTCTAATAGGTCTTATATTGCAGCACTCAAAACTGCATCATCTCTCCCTTCCTTCCTAACATTGTTCTTTGCATACTTTACACATATTCTTTTTTCCTTTACTTACATGGCACCATTAATCTTCTTTCCAATTTATTTGTCTTTGCTACAAAAACTTTTAAAAACAAAACACAGCAAAACATCTCAACCATCAGACTACACACAATTTTATGTAGATTTTGGATTATGTAGTCTTTAAGCACTTAGTCTATATACCAAGCACCAAGTCTATATAGTAGGCTGACCCATTAAAACATCTGAAAAATATTAGGAACACTTTTAAAACCAGAAAATATTTCAAATACCTTCATTATTCACTGAGGATTCATTAAACAGATGAATTCCTTATGCTTTTAACTGAAGAATTATATACACTTGTGTGTGATCTACAATATACAAATTGTTAAGCTTTCAGAGAGCTCAGCAAACCAAAGGGAGTCTTGTATATGTGCTTCAGGTCACACACATACATAGAAAGAGGCTTAAGTTTAAGCTTAAGATACCTGTGATAATGAGACAAAATTAAATTAAAAAAATAGAACCTAAAAGCATATGTACTTTACTGAGTTAAAAAATTCTGTTTAGTCAGGAGGTTTTAGAAAGGTTTCCACTTGCAGGTATGAGAGTCACCATCAAAAGTGGTTAATTACAGGGTTCACTCAAGTGAATGAAACAGATATAAGTTCTTACACAGTACACGCCAGTCACATAGTTAAGTGTGGTAAATCACTTATTAGCCCTAGCAGTCTACAAAACTGGGAGTAAAAGAAACCTGAGTACTTGAAAAAAAGGAGGAAATTAATAATACACAGATAATGAATCAGATAAGAACCAAAAAATTCCGGACACCAAGTTTCAATACCTTAAGTTGAAAAAAAATCACTTGCTTATTAAATAGAATCATGGGGACTCCAATACCAGAATTCAGTGTCTGAATACATTTAAACATAAATGTTATCCAGTTTTGTGTTTCTCTTATTAACAAAATCATCACTGCACCAAAACCCATCAGGTAAAGCAGCTGTTTTCTGATCTGAATGTCTGTCAGGTAAAATGAAGCTCATTTGAATGCAATACATATAAGTATAAAACCACTTTTAGAAGGTTCAGTACCCTCTCTTTTGTACTGGCCTGACATTTTGTTACAGGGATTACTAAAATTAGAGCACAGGGATATATGCCATTGATATCTTATTTCCTCTAAGAGTTATACTGATATCAGGAATGCTGTGCTCAAAATTAGCTATGCCCTCTCAGACTGCTACCAGCAGAGGCACTTTGAATGTTTGACAGCCATGCAAACTGCTTCCCTCCTTTCAAGAAAATTTACCCAACTGCATGGATAAGTTAGATATGGAAGTTAGGATGAACTCTGCTCTTCTTCACTACTGACATTTCCTTACATTAGGCTGGTCAAAAGATTCTGGAATCAATATAGTTGAAGAGAATTTTTAATCTCAGGAACCAAAATCTTGTCTCTTTATGTTCCTAGACTAGTAACACACTGTAATAAAATCCACAAAATCTCTTAATAAAAATTGTTGTACTGTTAAAAATGTTTTTAAAGACAAGGGCTTTAGTTTTATACTCTAAATTTGCTGACCAGCATAATAGTGGACCAATTAGTGGATGGTTTTTAGAGGTTTTTTTACAAATAGACTTAAAACACTCTCAGGGAAAAATGTCATCAAGTTATTAGAAGCATGCAGTAGGACACATAGCTCTGGAAATATAACAAATCTGATAACAAGATTTAGGAGTTGCTAAAGAGCTTATATTCTGAAACGCTACCTCAAACCTGCAGACTTGGCAAAATGCTAATATTACTGATAGATTTCAAAATTATAATATTAAAACATGGGGTACTGCGTAAGAAGATGAACACTGGAGATCCTGACTTATGAGGACTTTTTCAGGTCACTGAAGTACAGGCTATAAAAGGAGAAGGACAAGACCTATCTAAAAAAACACTTAGCACTTCAGTCCCATGAAGACTGACGGCTCTTGGCCAATCTGCTCTCCTTTTCCCAAGAGTTTAACGAGTCAGATTAAACTCTGTGTGGAGCCTATAGAGCTCTGCAGAGGAAACCAATCAAAACAAAATAAATCAACCCAACCCACCCCACAACCAAACCCAAACCAACAACACCCCCCGCACACCCCCAAAACTCCACCACTTCAGGCTGAGGTCTCTTTCCACTGCCGTTCAAAGACGAAGACAATGCCTCGGCTATTTCCTTCTCACCCGGCCCCGGCACCCCGACCTACCCTGCTCCAGCCTGAAGAGGGTCTTGTCCAGCTTCTCCATCTCGGCGAGGTGCAGCAGCCGCGTCTCCTTACCGCCCGGCATGGCTGCGGCCGCGCGTCCGGCGCTCCCGCCGCGCCGAGGCTCTCAGTGCGGGGAGGGAGAGGCGAGCCCTGCCGTGAGGGAACACACACAAAACCCGGCGGGTCAGCCGAGACCCCCGGCACGACGCGGCCGCCCAGGAGCGCCTCACGCCGCCGGCCGCGCTTACATGTTCCCCGGTGCCGGGGGAGCGCGGACACTCGGCACCGCAGGGCAGGGCGGAGGGGAAGCGGCCACGGGACGAGCTGTCAGGCAGCGCCCAGCCCTGCTCCGGCCGGGGACCGCCGCCGGAGCACCCCGGAGCAGCTCCTGTCCCACAGCGCGGCCCGGCCCGCAGCCAGAGCTGCGGGGGTGCCCCCGGGGAGGGGAAGCCTGACACCTGTCACTCTTCGCGCCCGCCCAGGCGCTGCCGGAGTGCCCCGCCAGGCCCCTCACGGCCGCCCCGCCGCCCTCCGCGGGGAGCGCTGCCCACCGCAGCCGTTCCACCATACTCACGAGCGGGGCCGCAGAGCGGCGGAGGCGCCGCTCTCCGCGGAGGAGAAGGCTGCCGAGGCCGAGCGCAGCCGGGGCTGGAGCTGCCCGCAGCGGCCGCCCCGGGCTGGTTCGGGTGGTCAGTGACGCACTTGCCCGCAGCCGCCGCAGCACCGCTCCTTTCCTGTCCTTTTCTTGCCTTTTTTTTTTTTTTTTTTTTTTAAAACAAAGTTTATTGGTTCCGCGGCGGCCGCACTCAGAGACGGGCGGCGCCGGCGCAGCTCCCGCGAGAGCCCAGGACCCGCCCCGGCGGCGCTGCGGGACGGCCGGGCCGCGGCTCCCCCGCCCCTCCACTCTCGTTCTCTCCCCGCCGATCCCGCCCCTCCACTCCAGGCCCCACCCGGCCTCGCCCCTCCGGCCTTGTCCCGCCCCGCCGATCCCGCCCCTCCGCTCCAGGCCCCGCCGTGCCCGGTCCTGCCCGGCCCCGTTCTTCCGCTCACGACCCCGCCCTGCCGAGCCAAGCCCACCCCTTAGCTCCCGCTCCCGCCCCTCCGCTGGCGGCCCCGCGAAGCGCGCCCTGAAGGGAGAGAATACTGCCGGGATACCCCCGGGATACGTCAGGGGTACCCCGGGCTTCTCCCAGAGACACCTCAGGGGTACCTCAGGCCCCTCCCCCGTGCCCCGCGCTGTTGCGGCAGCGAGCGGGCTGATCTCTCCTTGATCCTGGGCCGTGCAGCCCGGCAGGGCTGTCGGACAGCGCGGCGTGGCGGTACCTGTGTGTCCTGTCCCAGCCTCTACAGCCACAGCCCCAGCAGCGCCTTTACACTCGGCTGGCGCGCACAGGCAGGAGAGGTGTCCCTGCGGGGCCCGGCACCTGAGTGCAGAGCTCTGTGCGGTTTATCTGGCACTCCTGAGGGCGAGGTGGCTGTAAAGGCTGCCCGGAGTGTCCCGCCTGATGCCTCTGGAGCCAGCCGCTCCTTGCCGTGACGGGACCGCCGCTCCGCCGAGTTCCCTCAGCGCTCCCGCCCCGCTGCCTCAGGGCCGGCGCCATCCTGATAGGCTGCGCTGCTATAAAAACATGATGTCAGCCAGAGTTTAAGTGCTATATATAGTGTGTGGACAAGACTACAAACTCCGTGGATCTGCCTTTGACCAAGAGGTAGCATGGTTTTTAAAAAAATCCCAAACACGAGAACAAACTTCCACCCCCCACTCTTGTTTTGCAGCATACTGTCACCCGAACTACTGACACCAGCCAGCCCTTACCGTTGCTTTGTATTGCAGAACACCTGGGACTTTTGCTCCAGGCCTCTCACGGCCGAAGTCATTAACTGCACCCCAGTGTAAAGGTCAGCCCTGCAGCTTTGGAAGGTCAGTCTATTTTTATTGCCTAGAAATACATTAAAGAAAAAAAGTGCTTCTCAATTTACAGTGACTGTGTTATACTGAGTTTGTTTTTTCTTTTTTTTCTTCTTCTTCTCTTTCAATTTTGTGGAATTGGAAGGAGTCTGCAAAACAATTTAGGCTTAAGCATTTGCTTTCAGCCATCCCATGCATATTCCTGTAAGTGTATTTTACTGCAGGGTTTCATCCAATTAATTACAGTGCATTTAGGAGTAGTCCAAAGGTCTTGATATTTATGGAAACACTTCCACTCATTTCAAAACTGAGGTTTTTTTATCATTTGATAGATTTTTCTCCTTTATTTTCTCTTTCACTTACTCCTCCCTCTGAAAATTTCAAGAAATCTGTTTGTTCCTCATTACAGTTCATATTTTTTGGTATTGTTGAGAAAGGTTATCATGTTGGTATAGATGAATATGTCAGCTTGTATGCCCTTGACATATATTAGGGTTCCTACACAGAATGAGGGAAAAAAGAAAAGCACCCCTGTAAGTGCAGCTCACTAAAGATTTGCCTCATCAAGGCTCATTAGATATGATTCAGATGTGATACCTAAAATCTGAGTTATTTCACATGGCTATTTCCTGAGTGCCCAGTAGAATTCTCCCATTGTACTTGTCTTTACCAGCTCCCTTATTCTTTGCTTAGCTTGCTGTCCTGCATGTCCTGCATAAAGGACAGACTTGCACCTAGAAGCCTGGCTTTCCTGGTGTGCCGACTGTTCCTTCTGAATTCCCAGAAAAGAAGATGATTCAACATAGGAATGGGAAATACAAGAAGCTTCAACAGTTTTGAAGGCATAAGAACAAAACCAACAGAGGTAATTGAAAGAGATCTGGACCATCTTTTTTCTAGGTCCCTCTGCAAGTTTCAGAAGCTTGAAGTGACTGCAGTTGGTCTGCCTCAGAGCCTTGCACAAGTCTTTCCTTCAGGCTTTCTGTTGTCCTGTCACATACTGCAAATGGGCTGGGATTTAAAAATTTAATGAGCTGCTTACACAGAGAGCAGCTGTAAGAGAGGGAGAGCAAATAACGCCTATGTAGCCAAGTCCTTTGGATAAATAGTTATCCTAAAGTGCTTGTTGAATACTTTGTGAAAAGCAAGATAGGAACCTAAAGGAAGTTAGGGAGAATTGAATGCAATTTCTTCCTGTTACTATGTTCTAAAACATGGCTCTTTTGATTTCCTTGCTCCATACAGAAACTCACCCTACCCTTACTAGGTTTGCACTGGCACATCTCCTCTATACTACACATTGAGACAGGTTTTGAAATGTACCCAGGCTTATGAAAAAGAATTTTTTTTAGAGTCTTGGACAAAAATCATTAGGAAACAAATCCTGAGCCAGTTGTTTTGACATCATTTGTGGCTAAACCAGATGTCAACAGTGTAAATAAAGGACTTGATTCATTACACAGCAGAGAAGTTTCATAGGTTCAGTGAAATCACTTAGTAATTGGCACTGTAAAATTTCATTGTCCTTCAGTTCAATATAAAAAAAAAATACTGTTTCAAAGATAATGGAGGTTTTAGGTCTCTTGATAAAGTGTAATCAGGAACAGAGCAGACTTCTCTAGTCCTGTCTCCATCAGCATCATCTCTTATGCTGGTCCATACCTTACAGACTTTGGGTCTATGTTCATTTAGCACATGTAAATTGAGCAGTTTTTCTCTATATGGAAACCACACCAGCAAAACACAAATACACAGGTACCTTTGAGCTACACTTTGAGTGCTACCTTTGAGCATTGCACTTTTGTCTAGAACACAGCCAACACCAACTGAGCATTTGCTACACTAAGTGGCATCTAAGGGGTGGTTTTCACAGTGCCATTTTATCTTCAGTTTGCAGTTTCTCTGTGTGTGATTATGATATACCACAGCAGGAAATGATCAATAGTTGCTTCAAAGTAAGAGTACATACCATATCAATGGTAATCATCTGGAAATAATTTTGCCGTATTTTCAAGTGTACTCATACTGGAATTCTTCAGTCCTTTTACGTACACCTGTAAAGTGGTCCTCTTTACTTGCCTCCTGCTTTGCACTGTTACAGAGCACTTATCCTAGTAGTGGTGTCAATATACTTTGGGGAGCTTTTCACTAGGTGTCACATCTCACTAATGTCATATTGCTTATGCCTATTTTAAAGGGTAAAAAGTAAATTACTTACATGGTGGCAGTAGTTTTTTATTTTTAATAACAGAAAAATAGTTCCCAATAACAACAGTAAAAGCCAAGTAGCACAGACAGTACTTAACTGAACATCTAACTAAAATTAAAAACAGATTCCTTTGGCCTGCATATAGGAAATATGAAACTTGATAGAATTTAAAGTGAGCACATTTTTTCTCAATGTTCTGTAAATTAATGAATTAACAGTATTATTGTTCAAACAATAAGAAGCTTAAGAGGTGTTGAGTCTTCTGTCTGTCTAGCTTTTGTTTTCTAATGTTTGCAGAAATGCAAACTTGAAAGAAAGTTCCTTTTCTTTAAAACTGGATCTTTGCAATTTGGTTAAGCTGCAGTCTTTTCTGAGTTAGATCTCTGCTATGCAGTGACTGAAAACAAGTGCTTTCTTAGACAGTTACATGCTCAGCAGAAATTTGGATATGTTCTTGGACATTAAAATCTAGTATTGAGTGAAAACATTAGTGAGAATATTGACTTAATCGCCTATAGCTTTTTTAAGAGTCCCTTCTAAAGGGCCAAACAGATTGCAATAGCCTGATGGACAGTGAATAAATGATAGGCTGGAATAAAAATGTCTATTGAAGTCAGAAATCATAGGAAAAGGAGAGGCTAGGACACGAACCTATTTAGTTTGTCCCTACTGGCCTTTCATGTAAGGCAGTGTTGGTTTGACCTTTCAAAGATTAACATTTTGGGTTTGTTTTCAATTCTAGTTTGGCCATTCTTTCACTGTGTGGCCTCAAACAATCAATACTCAAACATCCATAGAAAGTTAATTTTTAATAGAGTTTAATTTTTAATAGAAAATTGTAAAATTCAATGCAGAT
Source organism: Oenanthe melanoleuca (assembly GCF_029582105.1). NCBI lineage: Eukaryota > Metazoa > Chordata > Aves > Passeriformes > Muscicapidae > Oenanthe > Oenanthe melanoleuca. The sequence goes on from NC_079342.1 coordinate 9,116,163, forward strand.
ATCTTTAAAGAGGACCATATAAAATGTCATTAAAGGTAGCTTTTCACATAAGTTCTTAAGATACATTTGACTGTGCTTTAGCTAACAGCATCATTATTTGGTAATAATAATCTGCGTACATGGGGACTTGGCAAATGAAACAAACAAAACAAAACAAAACATCTGAATTATATTCTTGTACCATTTAACTTAGTTAAGCGTAAAATTGATTTACAAATACTGGGCCAATTTTTGTTGTAGAAGAACATATCATACCAGTGTCCTGAATCACTACCAGGACTAGTATCTTCCTGTGAATTGTTCCGTGTAACACAAGTGAGATATGCTGAGATTTAAGACTTCAGTGGATCTATTCCTAAATGAAATGTCTTATCAAGCAGATCTATTTCCTCCTCAAAATTAAATATTCAAAGTGTCTCTTGCACACCCCATCTCCTTTATGATGTTCCTTCCTGATATATCAGACTATACTGAGAATACCATGAATATTTTCATGATCCATTAAAATAATAATCCTTAAATCTTACCTAGATAGGTCTTTGAGTTCAAATGATAACCAACTGATTTTGCTTTTCTCCTCTATATATTTGGCATCTGATTTTTAAGCAAAGAAAAAATTACATTAAGTCATCTGAAAGCTAATATTATGAACTGTAGTCCTACTCTGTGATCTTTCAGTGCAGGCAGAATTCAAGCCAGTGTAATTTGAACAGGCTAACATGGTATAATATATTGCAGAAGGTAAATATTTAACCAAATGTATTAGTACCAGAATTTATTTTTAAAGATATTAAGCATGAGCAGGAAGAACAAGGCAGGTGATATGAGTGGTTTGCGCTGGAGTGCTACAAAGCTGGAATTCAGACTGGCAAATCTTTTGCTATACAGCAATCAGACCACAACATTTACAGCTGAACCATCTTCAAATGCTGCTACCAGAAAATAAAAATCCTTAGTGTTTCTGTCATTGATATCATCAGATCTTTTTGTTATCCACAAATTTAAGTTTAGGATTACTGATGAGAAGTAGTTGGCCCATACCTGGTCAGTGGATCCTACATGAACATCCAGAACTCAGGAATTACTGTTGTATTTTGGGGCAAACTGCTGCTGCTGTCCAGTTTTCTTGAGTATTCTACCTCTGCATAAAGCACTGGGTCTCCATTTCAGCTGGAGGAATTAGTGTCTCATACAATAGAACAGCTTCGATATTTTGCTTCTGAGAAAATCTGGAACTTCCTTGCAGGTACTGGCTCCCAAAGTGTCCATGCACTAATCTGACTGTGCAGGAGGCAGCTTTTCATAGCCTGTCTGGACTGGGTCCCTTTACACTTGATGTTGCCCTGTGCTCATTTGAGGATTGCTGCTTACAGGACTTGAAGACTGGTACAAAACAATCTTCTCTCTCTTATTCTTCTCACAGCTCACAATGTTGTATATGCCTTTTACCAGCTCTGTTATGATCTGACCAGCTTATTAGCTTTTGAAAGTCTCTGTAAACCTTTAGGTGAGTCTTGCTAAAGTAAGAGCTAAAATCCCTGCAGCCCTTTCGAAGGAGAGTACTCAAACATCACCACATGGTTCCCCCACAGGGGAACTGGGCATGTACTGACTAGAATGTTGCTACAACTGAAGTGCTGTGCATCATCCCTGCTGCAGGACTGCCTTGTGCTTGAACCCTGAGCAACTGCAAAACCCACAGACATGCTGGGTCTGCACAAAGAATGCATTTAAAGCCCTGAAGGGGTCCAATTAGGAGCTACTGAGAAAAGGTGAAGAAATGGAAATGGGTTGTCTGTGAAAGGATTTCTGAGATGGGATGAAAAATCCAATCCAAGTGAAAGGGCAGAGGAAAATTCTAGGGGGGCAAAGGTGGAATTGAGATTGGCTGACAAAGAAACTGATTGTGTGAGAGAACATTGTAGAAGATTTCAGCTAATCTTAGCTTGACATTATGAATTCTGTAATCAGGTCTAAAGTGCCTTACACTCAAGGGCTTACAGGTCAATGCCTTTGCTAGCAAGTTTTTTTCCCCTTGTAAAGCAGAACAATAAAAACTTATCACATCTTGTTGCTATAATGAAATCAATAATTTAAAAAATCATCACAGCAGTGGTCAGAAAATACAGAAAACTCAATAAAGTTAATAATGCAGTACTTTTTATTGATAGTGTGTATCAGATAAAGCACTGACCCACAGCACTTCTATGGGATGAAATGATTTTACTGAAGTCCTTTATGTGTATTGGGCACTACAGAAGTGGAGACTCTCAGAAAAGTGACAGGTTGTGTGTCATTTTCTCATAACACCTATACAGACCTGTCTCAATTTGATATCAGGGAAGCAATCTTAAATATTTCAATTCAGATAAACAAAGAAGTACTTTTAAAAAAATCTACTTAAGTCAAAGTGGATAGATATTTTGGTAGAAAGCTGTGAGGCAGGGACTTCAGCTATTGTGTCAGAATAGAGGTGCAAAACTAAAGCAGGTTTCTGTGCAGTCGACTGGCAAACCTTACTTGACTGATTGGCTACTGCCACCAGGTGGCTTGTTACAGTCATTGACTGAAAACTCTGAAACGCATTTTACCTCTAGGTAAACGAGTGTTTTCGTATAAATACGGTTCCAAGTCTAAATTTTATGTATGACATAAAAAAATTTTAAATTAATGTGATTAGTAAAGAACCAAATAATGCATACAGTAGAAGGAAATTTCTGAACATAAGGGGACTACTTTAATCTAGTTTGTAAATTAACAGTACATACAGGTTAGTATAAAACGGCGCCAAAGCTCAAGAAAAAAGAAATTATTAATTATGGAGAAAAATATCTCATCCTACATTGTGACTTTATCATCATTTATTTCCTTTTAGATGGTAAGGATTGTTTCAATGATTCAACATTTCCCTCTCGTCATGACAAACCCCCTCCACCATATACAAATTGGTTTGATAGGAAGGATTCTTCATATCTGAGATAACAATATTGTTATTAATTCCCTAATATGTCTTTAACTAAGAAAATAATGCTGAAAAGATTGAAAAATTATGAAAGCTTGAAAAATCTTGAAATGCATAGTCTTGTATGTGTAGTTTATGCAATAGAGAGGTGAGTAAATATTGGTGCCAGGACTGTTATCTTCAGAGAAAGCCTAGTATCCAGCATGTATATCCAAAATTATATCCATGTATATCCAAATCCAAATGCACTTTTCCAAACACATTCCAGAATTTCAAAACAGGCAACAAAAAATTGTTTGATTCAGTTATCATCAAAACAATCTGGTAGGGATGCAGCCTTTTTGCACATCACTCAATTTGAACTTCTGTGATGTTTTATGGTGATAACCTTGCCATTAACGTAGAGCTCAATGCACATATATGAAACTTGAGCAAGGTCTGACCTAAAAGGCCACAGCTTTGCTGAATAGTTAGCTTAATATCTAAAAAGAAAGTTGATTAAAAGGGATCACATAGTAACATGTGTTCTCTTCAATGGCTTATTGTTCTCCATATAGCTTTGAGCTTAAAAAATAGAATAGCTATCAGTATAAACCTTGGACTGGTCAATAGTTAATTTCCAAAATTATATATATTTACTTAATTACTTTCTTGGATCTTAAGCAAGAGAAACTTCCCTTTATATACTTGGAATGAAATCTCCCCCATGAAATTCCCACTGCTTTCAAAATTATAAGCTTTCACTTACTTCATTAAGTGCCTATAATAAACCATGTAAAAAAACTCATCAGTTTCTTTTCATGTTAGTTGTTGTGTCATTTGTTTGCCACTTGACGTCCTCATCCTCTGCATAGGTCAATAGTAGGTTACACAGCTTTATCTCTCTTCAGACTTGCAGGGAGATTGAAATCCACTCCCCCCAGCTCTCCATGTCTCTATCTCATTTAGTTAAGCTAGAATATCTGCTTTGTAATAAATACAGAATTGTTAGGAGCACACTAACAGCAGTTGCACTACACCTTACAAAGAAGATGGACTTTTTATAGTTCATATACCCTAATGCACTCTATTTACTTTATTCTGGATATGACACTTAACAAATAAGCATGCAGTACCCTTTCATAGAAACATCTTCATTAAGGCTGCAGAACTATTGATTTAATTAATTTTTTTAAGGAGACTGGTATGTTTGAGAGGATCCCTTCCAGGTGGATTGATGATTGCCCATGCAGTAGTATGGGGACTTGTACTCAGTAGTTACAGACTTGATTTTTCTTCTCACTGGTTCTTTTGGTGTTTTCTTGCTTTATAGCTCTTTAGCAACAGCTAACATCTTTTGAAGTAAGAGATGATAAGAGAATGATAAGCAAAACAGCATTCCCTCCCTTACCGTCTTTACTTTTCACAGAAAAAAGATTTTTTCTTCTTAAACAATGATTACCATTTCCAACAGAATTGTAGCTTGCATTTTCATGGGCCTTAATGAGGAAATTACTTCCATATATACTTATATATGTTATAATGTTTCAGACATATATACCCCTTCCTGTCCAAGACTCTAAAATAATATCTTAAAATATTTACATATTAATTCTACTACACTCTGTGAAAGTTATGAACCTAAATATTGTCAAGAATATTGGTCTCTCTGGTCACCAGTTTTGTTACTGTAAATATTTTATTATTTGCCTTACTAATAATGTATTTGTATTAGTTAAAAACACACAAGCACATACTAAAGCATGTATGTATTTATGTGCATATGTACTAAAGTATGTATGTGCCTGCAATTTTATGAAACTCTTTCATATATGGGAACTTTATAAATGTAGTTGTATATAGAATTCTTTTTTTTCCCTAGCTAGGGGGAAATAGCCATATTTGACTTCTAGCTATTGCTTATGCATTATGTTTCTTCAGTTACTGAACAGCTTCCCAGTGACTTGCATGGACAAGATAATACAAATGTACAGTCAAGTAATTTTTCTGATTAGGCAAATTAATCCCTTATTGTTTTATACATTAAATACATTTTCAAACTATGTTGTCACAGAGTACGTCTAAAGGTTAATGCTGCTTTTAAAGAAACTGAGAAAAGAGTGAACACTAACAGAGCATTTCCTAGACTATTATATTTTAGTAGATAATTAATTATTTTTAGAAAATATTACTGAATTAATAGTACTAAGATCTCTAGAACTGCTCTAAGCAACTAGTAAGCAACTGAATCACTACAGCTCTCCAGTAAAGGTGTTTTTAAATACAAATACAATATTTCTATGCTGTGGAAAGGCAAAATTCCTATTGGATTTTTAAGTAATTTTCTTTTTGTGCCACTTCGTGAGCAATTGATAACTTGGATTTAAACAATACAGAAGTCTAAGAAGCCTGTGTAAGCAATTGCAGTTTCTGCCAGCAAAGCCCCAGTTATAACTAGTATTTATTTGCTTTCTTGATAAGTAAGCCCTGATTTTGCAAGCCTGTGTATGTGACCACCTTTCGGCCCACGAATAGCAGCGCGAACGAGCTCTGTGAGCTTTGTCAAGGCCGATCTCAGTAAAACTCTAGCTGTTGACCCAGGACAGCCATCCACACCTGCAGCGCTGGGAGCCTGCGTAGAGACGAGGTGCCCTAAGGCGCCCCTGGGCTGTTCTGGTGGCTCCCGGCGGGCAGCACCTGGTGCAGGCACACGGAGCGATCGCGGCTCCGCTGTTCTGGGGGTTCTCGGCGGGCAGCACCTGGGGAAGGCACACGGAGCGATCGCGGCTCCGCTGTTCTGGGGGCTCCCGGCGGGCAGCACCTGGGGCAGGCACACGGAGCGATCGCGGCTCCGCTGTTCTGGGGGCTCCCGGCGGGCAGCACCTGGGGCAGGCACACGGAGCGATCGCGGCTCCGCTGTTCTGGGGGTTGTCGGCGGGCAGCACCTGGGGCGGGCACACGGAGAGTTCGTGGTTCTGCGGTTCCCGGGCGCGGCTCCTCGCCCGCCCGGGCTCTCCGCCCCTCGGGCACAGCGCGCGGCCGCCCCCGCAGCCAGAAAAGCGCCGCGGCCGCAAGGGAGTCCAAAGCAGCCCGAGGGGCCGCCTGGCCCAGCCGCACCTTCCTCCTCATCCTTTTCCTCCGCAGCGGAGAGCGGTGCTTCCCGGAGCACGGGTGTGCGGGGCTGAGGGGCTGCTTTAGCCTTTGTGGTAGTGCTTTGGTTAAAGTGATGCCAGTGAGTGCTCAAAGTGGATATTGCAAGCTTTTTGGAAAGTGTGTTTGCTTAATAGAACGTCTGCAGAAGGTATGAAGCAAAGCAAACTCTGGTGGAGTTTTTAAATCACCTTGTAGCTGCTGCCTTTCATGCAAGATTTCTGAATTGCTTTAGGGAAAACTCCTAAACCTGTGTGCCTTAATGAGTGCAGGTAAGTTATGGCTTATTTTGTCTGGAAACCACGCCAACCACGTTCTTCTGGTATCTTTATTGCTTCCTGTTATGTGAATATTAGTTTCCTATTTTGTTTCTTTGTTAACGTGCATAGGAGATGGCTCTATGATAAATATGTTCATGCTATAGTTGAAGTTACTTGTTGGGGTAACAAACTAAGTTTCTTTAGATCAGTCTCCAACTCTGGATTCTTCATAGAGATTCAAGTTTGCAAGGTTAGGGCCTTGAAGATTCTATGCAAAGCAGCTACCCAAGTAAAAATTAAAGCAAACAAGTGATCAAGGCAAAATCCTTGCCTCCTGTTCATTCTCAGTGAAATAGATGGAAAAAAGATAAAGCTACCATATTTTTAAAATTGTTTGTTATTCTTCTGAAATAAAGTGTATCTGCTAGGGAGTAAATGCATAATGAGCTTTAAAATCATGCTGCAAATTTGTGTCAACTAATACTTGGAGGAAGAAGGTATCAAAAGTTGGTTGTAGGTTCCCCACTCCCTGCCTGCCCTTAACTGCACCAGAAGACAAGTACTTAGTATGAAACTCTTTGAGGTCTGGGGAAGTGTCTGACAAAGCAAAGGAAGCTGCAGAGTCAGTGTTTCACTACTGCTTCATGCATTTCAGCTGAAGTGTGGGGAAGCTGTATAAAACATGTGCCTGAAGTAAAGATGCTCTTATAAACCTTACTTTTTTGTGTATGTACTGTTTCTTTTTTTAGACAACTTTCCTGGATACAGTAAAGGATAATTCAGTTAGATGCAAACCAAATAGAAGAGATTACAAAGTAATATAAGTTGTTTTACTACAAGTAGAGAGTCAATGGCAGTTTTACTCAGACTTTGTCACTGTAACAGAAGGACTGGCTGTAAGGTAAGTACCTACACAGAAACTCTTACAAAAAATAACTTTGAAACAAATGCCCTTGAAATTTTCTTTCCTAGAAAGAACAAGATGCTGAGGTATATATGTTTTGTGTGCATGAGTGTGTGTGTGTATTTTGAAAGTAGTGAATTATTAGGAATATGGTTTTTGTGCTTGCTCAATCCAGCTGTCATGATATGATTACCTTTAACTAAGCAGAAGAGGCCAACCCAAGCTCTTTTTATGAATTCAGAGGGAGAGTGACTCTTGCACAGCGAGACTGTCTGCTTTCCATTTGTAGGGGTTTATTTCTAAAGGGGTGTGTCATAAACCCTTTATATTAATATAGCTTATTCCCCTTCAGGTGTGTCTTTCCTTTTCTGTTCACCCTTTTGTCTGACGGTCAGGAGAAATTTCTGTCAATGGTAGTTTTTGTACCTTTGAGCTGACAATATGTTTGGTTGCCTGTTGCCTGATGTCTTCTTCCTCTCTGAAGTTAGTTTTAGATTTCACACTATGTAGCAAATGAAGTTAAACAGCTGGAAGAAGATAAGTTCTATGAAGACAACCTGAGTTGGAGTGTGAGCATTGTGCTCATGATTTATCAGGCTACCAGGGCTTTCTTAGCTGTTGATACCTGCAGGGACAGTAGGAGTTGTTTTCAACACAGGAAGAAGTAACTTGCTGTTCTCCATTTATCTAAATATTTTTTTAGATTTTGGTGGGTTGTTTTTTTTTAGAATTCTATTAATCTCTACTTAATCTTTTTTTTTTTTTTCTGCCAACTTTTGAGTCATTCAGTTGAATCTGACAAGAATATTTTTTGTTTCATTTTAAATCCCTACCACATCCTCTGCTACTTAAAGCAGGATATTACTCTACTCTTTTTCTTGTCTTTGTGATATGCAGCCTTATCTCTTGTTTTGAAAATTTCCCTGGTACATATAATTGTAATGAACCTTAGTCTTTAGTTTTCTATAAGTGTCTTTAACTTATGTATAAAATTAGATGCAAACTTTTGACAGTTTGGAGAAGTGTTGGGACTAGAAGGAAATACTTTAATTAAAACTTAAAGATATGATCATAATGTTATCTTGAATACTTAGGAGGAGTTGAGTGTTGGGTGTTTATTTTCTAGTTCTTGAAATTTAACTGTTGAACATACTTTTACTTCTGAGCTTTTTCTATTATTTAGCGGTGTAAAGTTGCTGAGGAACTTATATTTTGAAGTACAAATATAGCATTGCCTTGGGAATTGTGGATTTCCATGTATGAGAACTTTGGAAGAGTTCATGTTGATGACTCCTATTGTGTAAGATTAATTATGTGCCTTGTCTTTATTTGACTGCTTTTTAGGTATCAAGAGTTCAGTCTGAAATGGCTCTGTGTGTTTCTTATCTTCATGTCCATCCATACTGCCAGGGAACTTCTTAGCTTGATACTTCTTATCACTTGCTGCAAAATGGGCATGGCCTTTTCAGAAGGCTGCCTGGTCTATGTTCCACCAGAGCTGATAACTCACTTCTTGTGCCTAAGGATTGAAAGGAAGTTTATCTCTGTTCTCCTGGCCTTTTGGATGTGGAAACTCTTTTGTTGGCTAAGGTGTTCTGTGAAGGTCCTGCATGCTACTAAGCAGCAAAACAATTGCCACAACTTTTATCAAGACAGTATTGTGGTGTAGCAAAACATTGTGTGATGAAAGCTGAGGTTAGGGGTTCATAAAACTGTTTAGGATCTGGGGTCCTATTATCCCATATCTTTCATGCATGCTGCTCCCTTGGCAAGAGTGTGATAAACAATCTGTTGTTTGATTAATTGTCCAGAGCCAAATATCCAAAAGGAAGAGTGCAAAAAAGAAGTCTTATGCTTGTCAGCAGCAAACATACATATTTCTTTGTCTAAATCTTCGTACCAAATTCTCACTCTTGCGTGTATAAAATCTACTTCTGACACTGGGCAACTTTAGTTTCCTTGCAGAAAGAAGAACTTGTTACCCAGGAATTATTTGTCATATGTGAAGAAGTAGACACGGGTTGTGGAAACAAAAGCCAGTCGGTAATGATTTGAAGGCTATGATTAATAAAAGTGGGTTTGATACTATCTGTGTAGTTCCTCAGTACTGTCAACCTTTATCTGTGAAGCCTGTTTTAAGATCCATCTGTCCTGTGCAAATGTTTAAGGAACTTGAATTTTTTTTTTTTTTTTTGAGAGAGAGAACAGGAGAGGTATTTGCAAAATACATTTTAAAAGTGCTGTCAAAATGCATGGAGGGAAATAATCCACCTAGTGGACAGAGGGATCCATTGATACCTGTAGATGGCCTGAAATGTGGTATCTGAACATTATAACAATGCCTTGCAGTTGTCAGAAGCAGATGTTATTCAGAAGCTGGGAGTGTTGTCTTTTGAATGCTTTTTTTTAAAAATGGTTTTTTATTCTACCATTCAACTGATTTCTGAAGAGGAGTGGTGACCTATAATGTAAATATTTATTGTGTTTAATTTTCTGTAAGCTTTATTTTATACAGATGGAGCTGCCTGGTATTGTTCTTGCTGTTTGGATGTTTGTTTGCCTCTGTGCATCTGTGGTTGGCTATCCAAATGGAAAAGTAAGAGAAGCCTGTACTAACATGATACCCTGCCATGGTGGCTCTCCTCAGCTGTCACCTGAGCACAGCATTACAGTGAATGGGACTGAATTTAAACCAGGGGACAGCATAGAAGGTATTGTGTCAGTTACAGCTGAAGAGTTTAATTTATTGTATCTTTGTATTATAGTATGTCTTTCCTCAGTTTTCTATACTGGATTTATCTAAGCAGTTGAATCTTGTTTAGACAATCCATTAACTATCATTCAGTACTTGTGAAATGAGCATCTGATATTCGTTGTTGAAATACTTCCATCTTCCTCTGAAGCAGAGTTAAACTTTCTTTTATTTTTCTTCTTGCTTTAGTTCACCTGTCTGGACCAGATTTTGAAGGATTTTTCATACAAGCCCGGGATTCAGAACACCTGGACAGCCCTGCAGTTGGTTCTTTTGTGTTAGCTGATCGCAGACATTCTCAGCTGCTGACATGTGGTCGTACCAAGGTAGAGTCCAGTGGCTTGAAATCATTCATTGGGCACTGAGGAGCTTGTACCAGAATATGTCTGGAATAGGATAGATAATCCATGTAGTCTTATTTAAGTTCAGTAAATTTCTGGAGAAATTGGTCCAACTTGGAGAATAGAGACATGACTCACTGCAGCTCTGGACTATTCTTATGAACTGTTTAAATTATCCTGGTAACAGAAAGCTGTTGACTGCTGCAGGAAGATGCAGCATTTGTAACGTAAGCTTTACTTTTACACAATGAACTTAGTGTATTCCTAATATTAAAAGAAGGAGCCATTGCATTACCTCTTCATCCTCTTATTCTCAAAAAGTGGAGCATTTCCTTATTAAGAAAATCTCACTATTTCTAAATAAATGCTGCAGGGACCTGTACCTCATTGCTGGAGTCTTCTGGATTGAAAGTCATTCCTTGTAGTCTTGAAGTTTGTCAGTATGAGTAATTGGCAGTGCTATACCTCACCTGAGCTGATCATGACTGACTGGGGAAAAGCCAATTGCCCTGGGTTTGTGCAGTGTAACAGTGCAGTGTCTCTGTAAGATTTAGTTGCAGCCTCTGCTGACTGTGTGAAGTAACAAAATTTGTATCCACTGTGTAACTCTTGATTTGTGTGTGTTCTCAGAATTCAGCTGTCAGTCACACAAGTAAAGCAAAAAAGAAAGACATAAAAGTTTATTGGATTGCTCCTGGGGATGCTCCAAAAAATGTGCAGTTTCTGTAAGTAAACCTAGTATCAATTCTAATTTATTAGAGTGCAAACAAGGTAAACCTGTATCATTGTCTGTGTCAAGTATTGTCCAGCAACTGAAAAGCCCTTGGTCCAGTAGCCTGAAAAGTCAACACGTGCTGCATGAATGTTTCTTGTATCCACTGCAGCATGTGGTATTATGTTTTCCTACTTTTCTTCTTTTCTACTGAGATTTAAGATATTTTCCTAGCTTAATCTGTAAAATGTAGAGGCCTCCATAAAGATGAGGGTTTTGCAAATAATTTGTGTGAATTATAGATTATTTTCCTTTTATTTCTTTTTTAAAATAGCAGCCAACTATAAATGTGTATGTAATGTGTGTTGTGTTTTTTAAGAGCCACAGTTGTGAAGAAATACAGGATTTTCTGGGTGAAAATTCCAGGTCCTATTATTTCTCAGCCTGATGTGCTGTCCCCAACACCACCTTTGCATGCAAGATCAGAGGCTATGTCAACTTCACACCCAGTTTCCTACATATCAAAGCCAGTAAGTAATGATAAAACTAAATCAGGCTATCCTCAATGCTTGTGATGAGTGGAATTTAATGAGATGACATTGATACAGCCTATCAACAGAAAAGGAGAGATGATGGATGAGTAACTTTGATATCTAAGGCTAAGAACAGCTACCCTTAGTTGAGTTGCTTGAACTTCACAGGGTCAAATGTTCTCGTGCTTCACACAGGTCAGAAGATTAACAGAACATTTAGAAATTAATGATCAGAAAATACTGTGCATGCTTGTCATGAGAGATGGCAAAAGGTCCTGGCTAATAACTTCCTATTTAGCAACTGCAGGCTCAGAAGCTTTTTTTTCTGAGTGTGTCTGTGTTACTGACTTCTCTTACTGAGTCTTGAATGGACCAAGCAAGGGATGCTATGTGATTTAGGATAACTGTGACTTATAATCAATGTATTTTCTCAATATGTATTGTGGAGTCTCTACTTTAAAAAGCAACCATAAAGCTGTAATACCCTTCTTTTCTTTCTCATATTAAAGCTGACATTACCTCTCCAGATATTAAACCAGAGGAAATTTTTTTTTTCAGAAGTTTTTGCTGACTTTTCAAAGTTATTCTATTGTAATGTCTTTAAAATGAAAATTTAACTCAAATTTAGCTTGGAATTAACCATCATTTTGCTCTGTAGTCCTGGGGTAGTTGTAGACATGGTTTAAGAGATTGTGTGTGTGTGTACATAGGTGATGTTGCTCCTTGTATGTTTTTTTTCCTACCTTGGGTAGAAAGGAGCAAGATAATGGAAACTCTCATTGCTCACAATTTGTTTGTTTGCTTAATTGTTTAGTTTAGTGCCTCAGGTTGTGGAATTACGAAGTTCTGCATTAGGAATCCTACAAACTGTGATCCTGGAAGTGCATCCTGCTTTTTTCTATCCTTCCAACAAGAGGAGAGCTCAGTTTTTATTGAAATGAGTGGTCCAAGTGAAGGATATTTAGCACTTGCATTTTCCCATGACCAGTGGATGGTGAGTGTTCTGTTTTAATTTCTGTAGCTGCTTTTGTGATGTTAGTAAAGTTTGAATCGAAATGCACATGGAAAATGGAAGTACTGTCAGATGTCACACAAAATGTGACTCTCCCATAGTGCTAAAACACAGGTTGTTTCTTATAGGCAAATATTCACTTTTAGCTCAGGACTGAATAACTGCAGTAGAATTTCCCTATGGATATCTCTTATGGCAGAATTCAGCCTGTCTCACTGAAATTCCTGGTTAAATCAATCTATTTACCCATCTAAAAAAATCTTACGTCTCAGAAGCTGAGTTGTTATTCTGAAAACCATTTGCATTTGATCTTTGAATGTTACTCCTATACAAACAGTCTTAGTGTTGAAAGATACTTCTTTCTGACTTATGTTAAAGTGAAGGGATGATGCTGTTGATAGATGCATAATCCATAAGATACTTGTTGCACAAAGAAGTGCTGTTTATATTCATATCCCTAGTGCAGGAACACTTGGTTCTTAGCAACACTTTTTTTACAGGAGAAAAAAAATCTTGTAACGGAAGTGGATTTTTAAATCACTCCAACATTCATCTCTGAATTTACTAAACTAAATTTAGTACACAGGACAAAATCATTAAAGAAACTTCTGATTGTGTGGTTGTTACTCTGGGAGGGTAGAGTGAATCATAATGCGTGTCGCTATGTGTCATCTCTTTGACTTGATGTGGTTCCTCAGTAATAATATGATTTGTTTGAAAAATGGAAAATAAAAGCTTGATAACTACAGAAATCTGAAATTTTGCTGTCTTTATGAAATCAAAGACCTTTTGAAGACTGCCAGTAGTGTTTTTTATTGGGCTATAGATATTTTTCTTTTCAACTCTGCAGGGTGGTGATGATGCTTATCTGTGTGTTAATGAGGATCACCGCGTTCATGTCAGCACTGCCCATCTGAAGGAGCGAAGTCATCCTCTCTTGGATTCAGAGGTATGTTTTAAAACAACTCAGATGCCTTCACAGATGTAGCTTTGAAGTAAAGTATGCTGCTGTTTTATGCTTTTGTTTTGCACAGCATGTGTAAATACTGAAGTGGGTCCATAATTCTCTAAGGTGAGATTGACTGGGCTCTTATTTCCTGTAAATGTTAACTTTGGAAGTCTAAATTTAATTTGTAAAGGTAATCATGTGATGGGAGCTTAGTCTATTTAGAACCTTTGTCCTTATTATTAGTCTGTCCCTTTGCTAGAACTGCAGTTGCAACTGGTATGTCCTGGGTTAAACATTGTTATGGGCTGTAAAAATTAGTGATAGTAAGTTCAAATCCTAAGTTGCTATGTTGACTTACTGACATAACTCTTGCATACTAATTTAGAAGAAGATCCCTTCCCTGGATCATTCGCATTCTTTCTTTATACATCAGTGACACTCTTGTCTTTTGCAGGGCTACTTTTAAGCCAATTACTCTGCCAGCCTGAAAACACTGAGTATTAATTGTCTCCTGTTTTACAGAATGCACTTGAAGATGTGTCGTGGAGGCTTGCAGATGGTGTTCTTCAATGTTCTTTCAGGAGGAGCATTCGTCTCCCTGCCTATACAGGGAGATTTAATCTGGATACCAGTTACTACATCTTTCTGGCAGATGGGGAAGCTAGTGAAGGTAAACTTGACTTGCATATAGAGTTGCTTTTCTACAGCTCCAAATGAGTTAGTAACCCTTCTGTAAGAAGATATGGCTTAGGTGAGAACTGGTGTCTGAATTAAGGTTTACAAGTTTGAGGCCTTTGATTCACTTACCTTTACTGCATCTCTGGATCATGGATTTGCTTGTGGCAGTTATTGCAAATTTACTCATATGTATTGTATGCTCACTTGATCATAGGAACTGATAGCTTCTTGAGAGCTGGCCACATATTTTTTTTTTTAACTTTTAAATGGAGACTAGAATCAAAGGGAATTTTTCTTTGTGTCTTATGTATGTAGCGGAGAGGAAAAAGGAATTTCCTGTAGCTGCATGAGTTGTGTTTTCTGTGTTAAGTGTGCAGGTAGCTTAGCTGATGTTAGGTTCTTGCCAGATTGTGTGTTAGCTTGTGTGATTATGCACAGTGGTCACAAGAATGCTTGAATGAGGAATGGGTGCCCTTACAAGGGCAGTGGCTTTAATTAGCAAGAAATAAACCACTTTGTCACTGCTCAGGTGGACCGATACACAAACATGGTCGTCAGCCCCTGGTCACCGATGGACTGTACAACGTCACAGGCCTTCCTCAGGATATCGGAGGTTCCCGGGCCCCACGCCTTATCAAGGCTCATGGTAAGCTGCAGTTTCTAGTTTGGTCTCCCAGTTCTAGACTTGCTGAGACTGCAGGTTATTGCAGAGTTGGTATTTCCTCTTGTCTTTCTGGCATTTATGTTGTATATTCTGTTGGCTAGCAAGATCTGATACTCTGGTAGCAGGGTGAAGTTATTAATTTTTCATTCCAAGAACAGTGTTGGAAGATTGTTTTTGCCCAGGAAAATGAACCCATTCTTGCCTTTTCCCTTAAATTTATAATTGAGACTTGTTTATTACTTTATTTCAAGTTGTTGTAGTTGCATTTTTGGTTTAGCTGTATTTGAAATGAGAAACCACTCAACTGGAAGTCTAGAGTCACTAAAGTTGATGGGAGTTTTTCTCCCACACTACTGGACTTGAATGCAGGTCCATGATAGAACTGCTGCTCATTCTTTGTCACACATGTTGTAGCAATGTCATCTTTCATTCTCTGATGTCTGAGTTGGTGATAGAATGTTTTCTCTCACCAGTATGTACAAAGAGTTCTCTCACCAGTATGTACAATGTATCTTTTGCATGGATATTTCTGTTCTCTAGCAAGATAAAGGCTGTGAAGCTGTGGCCTGAACCAGGTGATATGTTTTTAATCATTGATGAAGTCTGACCATGTGCATGTGAACTATACTACATAGCCTTGGAAGTTGTATTTGTGTGCACTTAAGTTACCTACCACTTACCTTGTTGGGTTATTTGTTTTTTCCTGTTTTCAGGAGCACTCATGTTTGTTGCTTGGATTACCACGGTTAGTATTGGTGTTATTGTTGCACGATTCTTCAAACCTGTCTGGTCTCATTCATTCCTACTTGGAAAGGAGCTGTGGTTTCAGGTGGGCAAAATCTCTATGTATCTCCAGCTGTATTTTCTAGCATTATTGCAAGCAGAATTATAAACCTACTAGATACTAGAAATAGACTAAACATGGTATGATTTACATCTTTCTTTAATCTTATAAAGCGGAACAATTAAAAATCAGAAGTTCACCTACTTTACTAGTAAAGATAAAGTCTTAAGCAGGGATTTAGAAGATCTTTTAACTGTAGGTCTATTTAATGTCTTTTAATGACGTATTTAAGAAAGCTGTAGAGTTTCTAAAAGCAAACTGAACTTTTCTAGGTGCATCGTATGCTTATGTTGACCACAGTCATGCTTACAAGCATTTCTTTTGTGTTGCCTTTTGTATACCGAGGAGGCTGGAGCCACGTAAGTGTGTTTTTGTCTTGTTTGTTAACTCAAAGGTACAGGTGGGACTAAATGAATGAGGAAGTCCACTGCCAGCTATTATGACTATTTCTAAGTAAATACCTGTGAAAGCTGTTTTTAAGTAGGCTGATTTCAAATTCTAGCAACACAGAAGAGGATTTTTGTCTCCTTTAAACTGCACTGAAAAATTTTGGTGTTTTCCTTTCTTCCTCTTTCTCCCAAATAAATTGTTTGCTCATAGTTTCTTTATGTGCTATTTTGGTTTTACTGTTTCCTTAGAGAATATAATCTTGGGAAGGGAGTAAGGATGTGATGGCTGGCATAAGCATGGTAAACCTGCTGGGAATAAGTGTTTTTGTGAACTTAGACATAACAGTGAGTGATAAGCTTAGTCTGGAGCAGTAGCTAGATAGAGATTGTATACCTGTTGCTTTCACCTGTACTCTGTTTGATGCAAGGTGACATCAGAAGTTGGAAGGTCTAGAGAGTATTTGAATTCAAGGTAGGAGAATATGGTCAAGGGTGTGAGCTAGAGAAATTGAGTAAAACATTTTTGGGTGAAAGAGAAGACCCATACTGGGATGAGATATAAAATAGGCCTATCCTGGAGACACAGGATTGAGGCTGGAGATCTTGGACTATGGCTTATATAGTCATGTTAGTCTGCTCTTCAGCTGGTGGAATTTCTCAATACAGCCAAAAGGTGGGACAAACCCTGAGCAGAGACATACCAGTGTGTCTGCTACCAAGGCATACAGTCTCCATCTGCCTGCAGGGCAGCTTGTGTCCTGTTGCCTCTCTCAGTGCTGCTCCATTGTAAGTTATAGTACATGAGTTAATACAATTTGCAACTGTTTTGGTCTTTTCTCTCTGTTTATATAGATATTATATTTAAGAAAAATGTCCTCTGTTTAGCAAGCAGGTTTTCATCCTTATCTTGGCTGTGGTGTGATGGCTTTGACAATCTTTCAACCACTTATGGCAGGTTTCAGACCATCTCGTCATGCACCAAGGTACAACTGACTCATTAAATTACAGCCACAGGAATTAAATGTGACTGTTTCTTTAAACATTCTTTTTAAAATTACAAGTTTTTACAGCTTGATAGTAGGCAAAATGTTCTTTGATTTGAACCCCCTTCCCTCAGCTGTGTAATCAATAAAATGTTTCATTGTTTTGTAGGAGGCAATTGTTTAACTGGTTTCACTGGAGTACTGGTACAACAGCTAGAATATTAGCTGGTGAGTAGAAGTAATAGTTGTAATTCCCATTTAACTGATTTAAAGGAGCTTTGCCCTTTGTTTGGGCTGTTGTTCATTTAAAACATCTATTACATCTAGTCCAGGCTTGTCTGAAGATCCTTTTTCTTGGCCATCTTTTGTGTGAGTTTTAAGGGGTCACTGGATACAACTAAGAGAAAAAGTGACTTTAAAACCAAAGGAATTACCGGCAAATCTGAAATTCCTCTGTAATGAGTACCTGTCCTTATCTTCATGATTTCTTGTTGTCTTGGAAGATACAAGAATAGTATTCTTACAGTAGCACAGTTCAATATTATTGAATGAGAGGAATTTCACTTGTGGATCCAGGAGCTGGGTTTAATTCTACTAAAGAGGCAAGCTTCCACAGAAATCTGCAGCACTATTATTGTGGTGACTGGTCTTGTTGGTAGTCACAAATGCTGGTTACAAATGTGTGGCTGGAATGTGATAGGGCATTAAGCAGGTTGAAAACCATCTTGGCCTTTTCTTCTTGTCGTGGTGCTCAAACTACCAAAAAAGTCCAAAACAACTCCCTATTCCCTCTCAAAAAGCCTTCAACAAGTTTTAGTGGTATGAGCTCTTTTAACCTCATTCCTCAAGCAGTTTTAAGTAATTAATGGGAAATCTATTTTCAAAAGCAATTGAGAGCATTTTTAAAGCACCTGGGCACAACATTCTTACTGTGTGTTTCTTTTTTTTTTTTAATCATGTTTGTACTGAATAGTTGTGACTATGTTCTTGGGAATGGATCTGCCAGCACTTAACCTGCCGGACCCATGGGACACCTATGCAATGATTGGCTTTGTAGCTTGGCACGTTGGTACTGATGTTCTTCTGGAAATCCACAGCTACTGTCTCATTCGTAAAGGTACAAACCCAGCACAACACCTGTTGTCCCCTTGGTTACTGAGCATAAAACCTGTGTGGATTGAATTTCAGGAGGTGTTCTTTGGCTTCTATCTTGGAAGCTGAAAGAGAATAACTTTTGAGTAATAGTGTCCTATCTTCTGTAGAAAAATGAATATGGAAGTAAACCAGTTTAAGACAAAAGCATTCTAGAAGAGTGGGGGCCATTTTAAATAAAATCTTCTCATTTCTCAAACTACAGTTCATAGACTGAAACGTGTAAATATTTTCTGAGACTCTATTTTTTGCCATAACTTTGATCCCTGGTGGGTAGGTTAAGTCCAGATTAATTCATGAAGATTTAATATGCATTTAACTGTTGACAAATTGCTGTAATTGCTGGAGCAAGCTTGAATGCTTGCCATTTTGACTACTGGGAAAGGAATATAAAATCCTGACTTCAATATGTCTAGGGAAGAGATAGGTAGTAACTTCATTAGAAATTGTTATCTTCACTGGCTAATGTCACAGAGAGGAGGTGATTGCACATGTGAATGACCTGGTCTAAGGCTGAGATGAGACAGCTGCAGAATTGAAGAAATGTGATTAAGAGTCTGTGTAAGGTGTCATGTGGAGAAGGAGTGATTATAAAAGATGTGAATTTAAATTTAACTGCAGTAATTACTTTCTAGAAATAGGGAAATTACTCTGAAATGTTTGGACAATGAGTGTTCTCATGTTGGCTAATGAAAATACTTTTCAATGAAATCCAGTTATCTTAAAATATAAAATATATGAGCTCAAAACTCAGTGTTTTGATTATTCAGTCTAGCAAAAGACAGATGCTTTTTTACTTCAGTGTTCAGAATTTACTTTTTGTAGGTCAGCTCCAGAATAATTTTTCATTTGTGTTGTGAGCATGATAGTAGCAGGTCGTGAAATGTCAAATGAAACTCCCAAGTCCTTTTCGGATTTAATGCTTTGTAAGACTTAGTCACAGGATCAAGACTTCTGCAGTATAAAAATGAAACCCCCTTTCTCTTAAGGGCAGACTTGACTTCTATTTTTCTTCCCATGAACAGTTGAAGTGATAGAGGATGACAGAGTACAGATACTGCAGTCACTCACATCTGCAGAAGCAGAGGTGAGTCATAATTTGATAACTAACTACTGTGAAATGGGAGGATTCTTTGTTTAAACCAATAAAAAGACTGACTGTTCAGTGACTTTTCTTCCCCTTTTCTTGCAGGGTCATCTGTTTAAACAGATTGTATTAACCATCTATATCTGTGGAAATATAGTATTCCTGGTTGCCTTCCTGATAGCAATCAACCAAGTATGAAATAAGTATTTGAGAATTTAGTGACAAAATACTGTGCAGTTGAAAAATCTGCAAGGAATACTTTTCATTACAACTTTTTTCTCAATGTGTTCCTGAAGATGTAATTGAAGAACAGCAATAAGAATGCATGTTATGCTCAGTGTTGGGGAGATCTGGAATTCAAATCTAGAGACGAATTGTCCTACAGTCAATTGCAGTCCTACAAAAGCTGTCTTCTGATGGGACTCTTAATGGGAACCTTTGCCTGAATAAGGAATGAATCTGTTTTTGAAGCACACTAGTTAACTTGATTGAAGCTTATAGGTGAGAAGACTGAGATGTGCTACAATTGTTACTTAGATAATTCCCTAAACCTTTGGTGAATATTACTGGGGGAACTGGTAAGAAATGACTGATCTGTCCACTTTACTGTTTTAATGTGTGATATGCCAGCTTCCTGCTCTTGACAGTCTTGTTCATAAAGAAACTCCCAACCAAACCATGAAACTTAGTGGAAGATTGTCACAAATACAGGTTGATGCATGAGCTAAATAGATAAAAGTAAAATGCAAAAAGCACTGTCTGCTCTAAGAGCAGTGTACTTACACAACAAGCACAGGACTTTAGGAACTTCAGTCCTTTAGTAAAACCACCATTTGCCTCACTCAAAATACTGCTGTCTCATCCCTCTCGGTGCTTCTGAATCATAAAGAGAAAACATGTTATATAATATATGTAATATAAATGCATTAAAACCTGTTGTAACGTATCTAAAACCCAAACCAGGAAGAACCTGTGTGTTTATGGTTTTTTTTAATCTGTCTTTGGTTGCTTGTGGCTTCTGAATTACTTGACTGTGTGAACAAGATGGATTTATGCCAACCGATGCTTTAATGGAAGTCAAAATACTTGCTCTAGAATGGTGCAGTTTTATTTGTGTTATTGAGCATAAATTGGGAGCTAGGTTGACTTCAGGAGAAGCAGCTTCTGTTAGTATTTAGTGAAAGTCCTTTGAGCTGGTATATCTAGAAGACAGAATTATAAGAATTCTATAGCAAGTCTATTCTGAAAGAATTTTGGAGGGCAATTTTTTGGTCAACAAAAAGTTTCTCCAAATATTTGAACTAGTTACAGACTCTAGAAAGAGAACATATTGTTTCACATTTTTTGTTCATGGTTTGCTCAAGTATGGAAAGATACTCTTCAAATGGCATTTTAGAAATGAAACCTTAATATGCTGTGCAGTTACAGTGCTTTGCAGTTGTGTTTTGTGGCTCTGAACAGCTTGTTCCCACACTTTTCATTTTTCTTACTGAAAAGTATCGATTTTTTAGTTGTAACAATTTTTTTTTTTTTTTTTTTTCCCCATCCAGGCCTGCTAAGCTAGCTGGGAATGAAGGTGTTGGGAGTATTGGGTAGAATAGTGAGTAGTGAGGCCTGACTCTGTATAGACTTTTACAGCAACATCTCCACAGGTGTGGCCAGCTCTAAAATCCTTGTAGGTGTGGGTCAGGTGGTGGTTCTCTGCAGCTGCCAAAGCTGTCTGCTCTGTCTCTTCCTCCACCTTCCCAAGTCCATGGTGCAGCCTGTTGCATGGACAGGTAATATTCAGGGAGCTGCACGTTTGTTGGTAGTCAGTGATCTTTTTGGCTGCTCAGAGATCTGATTTAGCCATAAGGGTGTTTATAGAGCTTGGATTAATCCCTTTGTCAGCAGCAGCTGACTGAGAGTGAGTCCAAGTTGAATCATCTCCCTTAGAAAAGTCATGTGCAGATTGGGAAAGGGGGAGCACAAAGAAATGAGTCACAACCCAGGCTGAAGGACAAGAAGCATGGGACCAACTGTGTGGGTGTGAGGTTTTTTTAGAGAACTCTGGTCTCAAGCCTGGCAATCTCAGGCTCATCTACTACTAAAGTTTTGTGGGACTGTTTCATCTACTGTGAGTTTATAGAAGAAAAATCACTCAACCTAGGCATGATTGATGGCTTTTTAAATTAAGATTAATGCCAGATTCTTTCTGCAATACAATACCTGTACTGAGGGTTGTTTCATTTACATGTGACAATGAACATGGGTTTTAAAACATGAATGTAAATATCTTAATAAAAGTTCTTGTCCCTTTTAGTAATGTGAAAATACTATTAAAAGGAAGCTAGAAAAATCTTGCCTAGGAGCAAAATGGATTGTCTGTTTTCTGTAGATGTTGCTTTATAAATTAAAGCTATGTAAATCCTTCCTGGAGAAACTATTATTGAAATTGAATATTAAAATAGTTTTAAAATGGTTTCTTTTCCTCAAGAAGAAAAAAATTTCATTTTCCACATCTAATACAACTTTAAAATTCATAAAATTTTCAGTTCCTCTGGATAACTTTTTTCTTTCCACTGTTTGCAGTACTATCTAGTTTCTTATGGGAGCCCTTATGTACAGTTTTGTAACTTAATTGATTGAAAGTCTACCTTATTTTACATAATTTCTGTTCACACAACCACTCCTGCCCTTTTCCTGCATAACTAGGAAGTGATGTGTCATTATATTCCAGTGTCTTTCAAAGTTTTTTGTGTAGAAAGGGTTTGATATTGGCAGAAAAATAGATGACAGGTAAAAATTTGTGATTAGTCTCACGAGTAGTCTATTGTTTTGATTGTTAGGTGCAGCCTCCAAATACTGGTCATATCACTTGGCTTAGCCACAAGTCATGTTCCTTGCCTGTGTTTTGAACAAAAATTACTTGGTGCAAATGTAAATGGAGTGCACAGCTACTTTGTTTTACTTTCAGTAGTTTTTAGCTAGTCGACATTTTAGACTCCAGCATGAACCAGGGGAAGGTGTATTTAATTTGTCCCTCTTCCACTGAGTGCTACACTGCTTTCTGTTTTGTCAAAAATCACAAGATGGGGAGATGTCCAGTTGTAATAATGGCCCTGTTTTTCCTTTGCCCAGGAGAGGCTAAGGAGAGCTTGCCTGCTTTGTGTCCCATCAGTTTGTAACACTGCGTGGCGCCCTTGTTCAAGGAACAGCACTTCTGTGTCGCTTGCTTTCTGTAAACTGTCAGTGAGAGGTTGACATGTAAAGGTTTTCCAGAATAGGAAGGGTTCCTAAATGAACTAATTGGAAAATTCTCAAGGTTTATTAAGAAACTCAGTCTTTAAATCCAAGTCAACTCATACAAAGAGACATTTTGGAATGGGTGTTTGCTTGATATCCATGATTAAGCTTTTGTTTGAGCAGGTATGGATGTTGTTCTTTTTTTGGGAAAATCCTTTTCAAGACAACTGAAGATGAACAGCAATCACTAAGGAGAAAGTGCAGTATTCTGCATTTCTGTGCAGGAGTTAATACCTCAGTGGTTTTAGACTTTTGGTGCAGGTTGAAGTAAGAAGTGTCCAAGTGAATGGAAGGATGGTTAACAGATGATCTGCTAGTAGGTCTGAGAAATTCTTTGCTCACATAAATCTGACTCCAGTTTCTCTAAGGGGCTTGTATGAAGGGGGAAACTGTTGCACATACCTGAGTAAGTGGCACAGCAGCACTGGCACCGGACAAATTCTTCAGAACGTGCTTGGAACCACCTGTTTTAGTTCATACCTGACCTAGTTCAACCACTGCCTAGCTTCTGCTGGTCTTCCCTGTGCTGTGCAAAAGTGACTTTACATTATGTAAACCACAAAACTGCATCACTCTGAACCAGCTATTTATGACAATCATCCCACACAAATGATACTGCACTTAAGAAGGGCTGCAGCTTCAGCTTTGATTAATTTTGTCTTGTGGGGCCTTAGAAATCACTTGGCTTTGATGATGAATTACAGTTTTGCATGGCATCTCTACTGACACTTGATGATTTGCCACCTTGTATTTCAGTTCTTATTGGTAGAGGATGCAGGAAAACTCTGGAGCTGTAGCACTCAGGTGGTGTACATTCCTACTTTCCAGGAGCACAAAACTTTTCAGTCTTTCTTTTAAACTACTTTGACTAGTACCGTGATGGTAGTTGCTTCCCTTTTCCATATATATTTAATAGTACAGGTTGTTGGGGGAGCAGAGGATGAATGTCCATAGCCATCCGCTGCTGTTTGTGGCTGCTTCATATCACTCACCTCCTCTCATTTTTTGGTGTATCCTTAAGGGTTGAGGCTGAAGCTGCCTGCTCTCACAACCAACAAATAAAAAAGCACAAGGAAAAAAACCCACTATAAAACAACAACAACAAAGAAGAGGATAGACATAGAGGAAGTGTACTATAATAAAATTTATTCATTCTTATTTACTATTCCACTCTCCAGGTAACCATTTCTGACAAGTCTTAAAATTTGGGATTCTTACCCACATCAGACTGGGAGCCACCAAGTGTTTAGAGACTATAAATCAGTCAATTACTACCATCGTGCCTCAGTATGAGGTAGTAACTTCAGTTTCCTGCTTTGAAAAGAATACCAGCAAAAAATTACAGGTTTTTTGTTTTGTTTTTTGTTTGTTTTTGCTGGTGCATAATTTGAGTCAGCTATACCAGAATAACACAACCTGAACTTTATCTGTTTGGTGTTACAAATGAGGCTAAGACCTAGTGAATTAAAGCTGCTGTACTGATTTGAGTATAATGGTGTAGTGTGTTACGAGGCACTTTTTCTCCCCAAGAACTATGTACTGGAAGATCTGACCTGGATGAGATTTTTCTAGGTGTGGTTGAACCTGGTTTTAGGGCCCCTACCTGTTTTTAAGGTTAAGAATTAACCTGTTTTTTTGGTGGGAGCTTGAAACTTGCTAGAGAACTGTGCCCAGCAGTGGCTGCACCTGTAACAGATTTTTGTTTTCAGCTGCAGGACAATCTTCTGGCAACTCAATATTTCTGGTGGGAGGCTTGCTGATTTTAGCTCCTCAGCCAACTGAAACATAAACACTATGGTTGCTGGGATATTTTTCTGTTGCTGGGGTATTTTGTTTGTTTGTTTTGGTTGTTTTTGGTTTGTTTTTTTTTTTTAAATGGACTGGCACTGCCTGTCTGGCAACAAATTTCTTGGAAAATTAGGGCTTTCTCAGCAAGCTGGGAGGTGAAACCATGCTCAGAAGGCTTTTCATATTATTATGCACAGGATTGATCTGTGAGGTTGTGGGTGGGCAGCATGTTTGTGGGATGGTGAAGAAAGCAGGGTGTGAGGATGGCTACACTGTCATATGTAACATAGAAGGGTGAATGGAGTGTGGAGCTCCAGAAGGTGGCTAAATATTTAAATATGCTGGCTTAATTATATTTGGTTTGATCTGCTATCACTTAAAAAGGAATGCTTTACATTTCATCCAAGGTAGTATAACTGGATAGGACTTTTTATATTTACATTTCTTCCTGCTCCTCTCATATTTCACTTTTTATTAAGCAATGCTTTTACAGAAAGAATGCTGGAACAGCAAAATCAGATAGATTGGCACACTTTAATGTGAAACAATGTCCCGTGACGTTCCATGGAGATAGGTGTTTACCTGCTCTGTGTATATAGCAACAGCATATTTCTGATTGTGAGAACAAGTATGCACATGTCTTCATTCTTGTATATACACTGCATTTATGGCCTTAGGTAACTTCCCACTACTTTTACCAAAATCCAGTGATTTGTGTATATGTGGCAGTTGGTCAAATCTGAAAGTCTGTTGAAGTCCATTGCATTATGCAGAGGGCAAAATAGCCCATGAAACAGAGTAGCAAAACAAATATTATGATCCAGAAAAAGTATGTGGAAGAAAGTCTTCTTAGCTTTATCTGCTTTCAGTGATAAATTTACTTCCATGTCATTACAGCTGTTAAAGCACCTTTTTCCCCAGCTTTGCCATCCTCATCCTCAGAGCTGCAAAAATAAACAAACAAAGCCCTTGCATTTTTTCTTTCTATTTCTGAAGCAAAATCTCCTTATTTAGAAAAATGAAGAATACACATACCTCCAGTGGTTAATCCAGCAGAATAAGCATGTTTTTAGTGTTACAGAAAGAAATCAGTAGAAGGTGTTAGTTCTGGTAATTTTGCAATAAAGTGAGTATATTAAGACATTACTCTATAACTGCTATTTAAAAATTAGCACAGCTATATTCTGTTTTGGCTCTGTAACCTTCACTAACACGTTACACAGAGTTGGTTTTGCCCTTGACTGGATGTTGACAGATTAAAAGGACACATGAATAATTAAACAAACTCTTTGTTTAAACTAAACTCCTCAGTGGGAGCTGTAACTATTTGGAAACCTTTTCCTTTTCTGTGATGCTCAGAGAACTTTCCTCTCTTCCCAGTGCTGTGAGTCAGAGTGGGAGTTAGTCATGTTCCTGATTTCATCGGGTGCAGTAACAGTACCTGTATAAACACAGCTACAGCTATTGTCTGTAACTGGGTATAATACGGGTAAGTTGCAAAGGGACAGAGTAAGACCAATGATTTCATGTTAAGGTTATTTTTAGAACAGCAATATGATGCTGGTTTTTGATATGTAAAAGCCTCCCCCCAGCACATTGTTGATCTGAGAATGCAATGGGAATAATCTCCATTACTCTGACCTGTTAGTTTGAAGAGTCACCAAAAATAGCATGTCTCATTCCTGCACCCTGCATGTGTCTCTCTGCTGAGACACAAGGGGTCAAAGCAGCTGTTTACTTGATTTACACATGTCAGCAAGTGTCCAAATCAAGTTATGTTTTTAATGCTGAAGTTGATGTAAATCATAGAAGCATCTGAGTGTAACTTTATATCATAGAGCCACTGATGTTAACCTTAGCTCTTACAAAGACACTGTGTACTTTTTACAGGCTGAGGAATTCTGAAGGATTCAAGCCCTGGTCATGGTTTGAGAACAGTCAGTTTGATACCTCACTTATAGCTCATAGAGTTTGTTTTTGTCTTGCTCTATACATTATAGAAAACAGATGGTGTGCATGAATCTTCATTAGAAATGATTTTTGTATTTTATGTTCTTCAACACAGATGGAGCTGTCTCCATTGTGTTTTTTGAAGGTTGCAAAGCTTCCATTGGTAGGAAAAAATAGCTCATCTAGACTAGCTAGCTGCCAAAAGCCTTGGACCTTCATATCCCCGTGAGAGCCTGTTCCACACTGTCAGTAGGTTTTGCTGCTTATTCAGCTTTAGTTTTGCATTTCCTTCTTCATTTCACTATGCCTAGCCTTTGTTCCCTCCCAAGGACTTTTCATTTCCCTAATGAGTATTGCATCTTCAAAACATTTGCACTTGAATTAATTTGCCTGAAATTTAAAGAAGAAAATAAGGTCTAATAATGCAAATAGGGGTGTACCAATTATAGTGCTGCCATGCTTTTTTCTGTATGGTTTTTCCCAGGGCACATACTTTGAGATATTGGTGGGGAAAGGAAAATTGCTGCTATATGGAAAGAGAGATGCCCTACATCTTTGTAAGGTTGTGGGCATGAAAAGCTCCTAATTTAATCTCGTGTGTTTCCATATAGATTGGCACATGGAACAATGCCTCTGCTTCCTTGTCCTTGGCCATCATGAGCTAATTCAGTAGCTTGTTCTGAAGGATCATTTCTTTCCTAAAGAAAAACTGTTACATGAGAGGCCACCATGCTGGCCTGTCCTGTGCTTCTTTGTTTTCCATTGTCTTTCAAAGTCCTCAGTGCTTAATGTTTAAATGCTGTAAGTGCTTCCAAGGCTTTAGTTTCTGAGAGGATTAGTTTTTGTGTTTTACTGTTTGTTGTTCTAGCAACAAATGATGAGCTATCAAAAGTAATTGACTCCACTCTTTTCTCTAGTGGCCTTTAGGGTGAACCTGCTAGGGTGGGCATCAATGGCTGCTTTGAAAACAATCTATTTCTCTAAGAAATAGCTCTGTATAATACATTGTTCTAGATTGAGAGGCTTTCCTGGTTTTGTTTCCCTTTTGGAAGTCTCCATAGGATTATAGGGTTGCTTGGGAAAGATTGAGTCACTTCCTGGCTTTTTCAACTGATCAAAAATGTCCCAGGGAGTGGCAATAAATAAGTGGAGAGCTAAAGAAGAATATGGCTTCATTCCAGATTCTACTAGGCATGAAGATACTCATTTGGAGGCAGTGCTGAGTGGGGGAATTTTTGAGGCAATTACCAAACTGCTTGTAATTTAGCTGGGGTCCATTTTTTCCAGCTGTGAGCATCCCTTCTCCATTATCCTATACCTATGTGATGAGGGAATTAATCTGGGGACTTATATGGGGAATTAATCCCCAAAATATACTGGGCTGGGAGCAGCTTCTGGAGTGGTTTATCTTGCCTGTACTACTTCTGCTTCTACTTCAGTTGCTGGCAGAAGAGCTGCTGGCAGCAGACCTTGGTGCTGGAGAACACAGGGAAGAACAGACATGGCAGGATGGGTGCTTGAGGAAAGTCCTCTCAAGTAATTCGAAAGTATAGTGGTTTTATTGATCACAAAGGATGGGCAGCACTGCTGGAGCATTTCTGGCTGTTGTGTGCATGACTCCATAATGTTCATACTTGTAAAAGCTGAGAGCCTTTCCTGCTGAACAGTTCTTCCCTATCACTGCCTACTGATGCAAAAATACTTGGAAGTTCTTACATGACCCAAAGATCATCCTCTTTCCTGGCTTTATATGTAGTGTAAGGAATTCCTGGGCTGTCAATACAGCTTTAGGCAGGCTCTAAACTTAGATTTTTGCCCCAAATTGTCTGGAGGGAGGCAATGTGGCATCAGGCTCACGATCTTCCTGTAATCCAACCAGTGGTTCTTTCCCTCAAGTGCAATATGACGACTGCCTGAGATCTGCTGCTGTGTAAGCATACTTGAATGGAGTTTAATTGTATGTGTTAAAATGCAACATAGTCATAAAGAAGAGTTTTCTATGTTTCTGGAAGATTTTGCTATTGCTTTCAAACTTTTATTATAAAATTTTATAATAAGAAATAGATACTGTATGTATTAATAGAGTATAAAAAGTACTCAAAAATAACCGTGGACTACTGGATTGACGGTGTGTAGTGATGAAAAGTGTCTCATCTTTCAGAAGCTATAAAAATGTCTAACTTGGCTTAATGAAAAATGTTGCAACTTGCATAAACACTATTAAGACAATATTGGCAATATTGATTCCTCAAAAATACAAAGCAAAGCTGATTATTAAGCAGTACTCATTATTTAAGGAGTAACTTGGATGATCTAGGAAGTAGTTGGAATGCAGACAGGCAGAAAAACATGCCAGTGAGGGAGGAGGAATTGTTAAGTAGCAATACTGTTAGTTACCTACAAGAAATGAAAACCAATTCTGCTAATTTTGGTAGCATTAATGGAACTTGAAAGAGAGCTACTTTTAATCTTTGAAGGTTACAGAAATGGCATTTCTGCAATAAATTATTTTCCAAATTTTGATATGGTAACTAGTGCATTGCTAAAGACAAAATAATTCAACAGATCCAAAATGTAGATTATTTGTTAAAAAACAAGAGCAAAAAAAATTGTTAATAATAGCATATTAGTCTGAAACAATCCAAACAATAGAAGAAGTGACACAGTTGCCAGCAGATAAGAGCAATATCAATTTGCTACATGAGCAAACAGCAGTGACATGATTTTCCTTGTCTGTTACCTGTTAGCGAGGGATCTTCTGTACCATCTCCAGACATCTGGCTGTGAAGATGAGCATGGTGTGTCGGTGAGCTTAAGCGTTCCTCTTGTTCTTGAAGGGAGATGGAATTTTTGTGAGGTACCTTGTTCAAGCTTTCACCCAGACTGCTCACAGGGTTTGTCTGTTGAGCTTCTGTGGTTTTCCTGTTTGGTGGCTGATAAACTTGACTGTAATGGCCTATGGGATGATATGCTGGTTTCTCAGATTTGCTGTCATCTTCCTCATCATCATCAATGATAACTAGTTCTGCACGGATAACCCCGTCGTACTGGGACAGCTTCTGGTTCGCCGCTGCGTCGTCATCATCAACGCGCTGGTAACCCATGAACACCATTGTGACAGGCTCAGACTCATCCACGTAACAAGGCACAGCCTGCACAATGTTGTACCGAACGTCTTCCTCATCTTGAGAGGCAGGGGGTGCTTCATTAGGATGACAGGGATTTAAAAACCTTGTCTCACTGTGTCTTTCCATGGTATTCTGGTAAGGTTTGAATTCCTCATGTGCAGCATTTCTTTCTTCATTATGAATCATCCTGTTCTCAGGATTAGTGTGCACTTTCTTCTCTGTATGAGAAATTACTGGAGAGGGAGACTTTGGTTGTATTACCTTTGGAAGATGAAGGCCATTCTCTTTATTTTGCTGCATAAAGGGCTCTGTTTTGGAGGAGAGCCCTGTCTGATGATTGCTAAATCCATTCATCTCTCTTTTGTCAGTGCCTTCTGGTTTTGGTCCAGGTTCTAATTTGTCTTTCTGAGGAGTAACTGGCCTGCAGAATTTGTTTGCAAAGACAGGTTCATGGTACTCTGTGGGAGACTGAGAATTCTTTTCAGTTGCCTGCCGTAGCAGGTCTTCCACTTCAACAGGAGCAAGTTCATCCATCCCATTTTGTGTTGTGCTCCCATTCGAGGACACTGCATAGACTGACTTCCTGCCATCATCATAGACTTTAACTCCCGTCTCTTTAAACTCTTTTGAGGGAAGAGGTATTGTTGATAACACTGTGTTTTCGCCTGTCTTCATGTCTTTTTCAACCTTAATTTCCATGGCAAACAATGCTGTTGAAAGAAACAAGTGCTTAAACTGGTAATGCTGTAGCTGCAAGAAATATAGGGGTTCTGACAGTGATAGAGAACAACTGTCAGAATGAATTGTTAAATATGTGAAATTATCACATACACAACCAATATATTTGATTCTCATTTGAATGTCCCCTTGTATCCTGTGGAAAAAAATATTTTCATTCTGTGAGGAAAAATCAGCTGTTAAGGAGACAGTTTCCATTACATGATAGACTGAGAAATCCAGATTTAACTTTGGCCCCTGGCGTTATGCTGGGCAATAGCAGCTGGAAGAGCTCAGTGTACTGTGATGCCAGAGAGTCTTGGGCACTCTGAAGGGTTAGGAGGCTTTGTAGTAGTTGAGAAATAACCAGACTACTGCTGGCTACTCAACAGGTGTAAGTGCAGACAGAAAATGTGAAATGATTGATATGGAGTCTGTACTTAGTTATGACAGGCAGAGGAATGAAGTGCTGGAAAGGAGTGTCAGTGGTGAAGAGTTATTTTCAGTGGCACACACTTTACATCACTGTCTCACCTCTCAGTTTTGATGACCTAACTGGTAACACAGCTTAAATGAGAACAAACGTCTCATCTGTAACGTCTATTCTTTGCTTAAAGTGTATTAGATTCAATATATAGGAAGCTTTTGTACATATTGACACCTTCTGGAGTTGCTAATAAGCAGTACCTTTTCTCTTTTCTTCATCATCCATATCAGCATGTGCTGTACTTCTCAGTGCAGAAGGTCTGAAATACTTGGGAAGGTCAGGGATGCTGGCATATATGTAGTCTGCTGCCTCTGAGTAAAGAAGATCCACAGATCCACAAAGCATTAGTATGTTTTAACTTACTTCTGCAAGGACCTTTTAAAAAATATTCTTTTGACTAAACGTACCTTTTTCAAATCCAGCTTTTTCAGTCTTCACAGACTAGGTGGGAAAGAGAACCATTAAAAATAAATGTGATAGTTACTTTTAAGATGTTAACTAGACAGTGCTTTGGTTTCCCTGATAGTTTTAACCTTTTGTGTGCAAAGCTTCATACAGAGAAGGAGCTAAAAGTGAAATGTGCTCAGTTGGAGCATGGTGAGTGAGAAAGTGAAATTTCTGTGGTCTTTTGCCAATATGATTCCAAGTCACACAGGGAAGGACAAAAATATTATGAAGTGTTAAACAGTGACCTAGCCTCCCACTGTGACACCACCTGGTTGGCACCAAAGATTTTTTTAAAAGCTGCTACTTTGGTTTTCCAGTTTTATTTATCTTCCTGTATATCTTCAGAGAATGTGTGTGTGTATGTAAGAACAGCTGAGAACTGAAGTTTAGTTTCATCCCTGTATTTTTTGAGGCGATATAATATGATTTAAAAATATTAAAATTACCTTTTGGCGAGGACTAATGGCTGATAACATTAAAATACATAATAATGTCTGTCAGGGACTTGGTGGAGAGCATGATGCAGTTTAGCTGGACACTGAAGGAGCATGAACAGACCAGCCTCTGTACCTGGTGTGTCTGGCTGAGATGCAAAGTTGCTGGGTGTCAATTTTTAGAGACATGCTGTAGATGAGTGAAGATAAGAATTGTTCTCCCACCCCCATAAATAAGCAAATGGAGACTCATGGGCACTTAAAAAAATGTAGCATCTTGATCCCTCTCATGTTTGAACTGCTGTCACTTCAAAAAAAGCTCATGACCACTCATAGGATGCAGCTAGTTCCCCTTTCCCTGGGTATGATGATGATTGAGTAATAAATGATATTTCTGGAATAATATAGCACTAACCTTTATTATGTCTTCTGTTGTTTTCTCAACAGATTTCAGTTTCTTTAAAATTGCTTCTTCTTTAGCAGAGACTTCCATTTCTTGTCTTTCTAGAGCCTCAATTTCCTTCTCCAGTCTGCAATCACAGTTGGATTTGATTTAATACCAGGCAGAGAACAACACTGCAGTTGATGCATTTGGAATATGGACATTAGTAGATCTAGTTCTACTTATCTTGACAAACTTTGCTCTTATATGAGATCAGCTTACAATATCACACATGGTGGGGAGTAAGTGTGAAGTAGTATTTTCATTTAAAAAGAAAAAAACCCAAACCCAACAACAAACAAAGCTGTCCGCATGTAAACATGAACTATTTTGCCAGTTAGGACTTGTCTGATGGGTTAACTGTTTTATTTAAAAAGCCTTTATTGTTATGTGAAAGGAATATTGAGGCTCAGGAGTCTTGGGCTGTCAACACTTGCTGTAAGTCTGTATTTACAGCTCCCTTACCTGCCCTTCTTATGTGTTAAATCTGTGTTGTATGTTTTCTTGTATGTTAAAGCTGAATACAATGATTAAGATATCTTTTTTCCTGATCAGAATTTTTATTTTCTTAGTGTAGGACAAACACTTCTAGACAGAAAGGTCCAAGATGAAAAATTGAATCTCTGTGTCAGAGAGGAAGAAAGCTATTCCTGGTTGTCTGGGTATAAAGCACACCACTAAAGTAAAGTATCTTGGTGAAATTTTTCTCCATTGCATAAGGCAAATAAGCAGGTGTCCTGCTTTCTAGTTTTTATTCTTTCTAATCAAGACTACTCTTTTCTGCATAAGTGCGTATTTGTTGGGTTTTAGATGGGATTTGCCTTATTAGCTAAGTAGCTGGGAAGTCAATTTTCCATGAAGATCTAGAATCCAACTCCAGATTTAACTCTGAGGTGGGACTTAAACTGAATGTCTTATGCTATAGGTTAATGCTGTATAACTTTAGTCTCCTGGCTCTTTTAAAAAGAACTTCTTTTAACTTTAAGAAAAAAAGGGAATTTCAAAGGCTTCCATATTTGAGTGAAATATACCTTCTATTTTTTTTTTAAATCTGTGCTGGAAATCAATGACTCCAGACCTAAGGCAGCTGTAACTGATAGGACATTTTGCTGAGAGCAGTCAGAATAGTTACAACTAAATGATCTGAGACAAAGTTACAGACAGGGCTATAGAAGTCTTGGCTGGTAACCCTGAGGGAAAGAAGCATTGGAGTTTTAGTATTTTGACTTCTTTACTGTGTGCTAGGACTCACAATATTACACAGTCACCATGAATGATTAAAGCCTGCTATCCCTTTAAAGTAATCAGACCAGAAAAGCTGAATGTAGGTCGACAGATAAGCATTATTGATTTCTTTTCTGTGTGGCTGAGGAATCTGAATTAGCATTATGGCTCTTGCCCTATTTAAAGTCAGATATGTGGAGCTACAGGGTGCTACATGGACTTTTATCTGTTGGTGACAATGTTGTCTTTATTGATATACAAAGGTATTACAGACCTCAGAAGCCCTTATGACATCAGGCATTTGAAAAGTTAGGTCTGGATCTTTCTGGTGTGTTTAAATGTTTAGAAACAGTGACATTTTTAAGAAGTTACATCACAGTTTGTCTTGAAAGGGTCCAGCAACTATTATAGCAATAATATATAAAGGCAAGAAACTACCTTTTGTACAGCGCTGCATTTTTTGGAGAGAAATGGAAGTATGACAGCCACTGTATTAAATCAATCCTTTAAATATTTGTCCTCTTTTCAAGTAGCACTAGTTATTTGATAGGAGAAAATAAGTGGTACAGAGGTGTGGATAAGAGAAGAAACCTTAGAAGTCAAGACATTAAATGAAAGGTTTCTCTGGCAAAGTAGCAGCTGAATTAGGAAAATCTATGGAGATTGCCTGGATGCTGCTGGCCATCAGCTGATCTGCCAGAGCTGGCATCACTACCACCCCAGGAAAAAAAAGTACATGGCTTGAGAATGAAAAGCAGATAGTAAGATACCACCTTGAAGAATTCCAGACTGAGGGGAAAAGGCAGTTAAGCAAGTCCTCACATGTTCTGAGGTGAGTCAAATGCTTTAGCAGCTCTGTAGTACAGCCTGAGTCTGCATTTTAAGCAATTGAATAGACTTTAGTTGTTTTGCATTTTTAAATATGTTGTTTAGCAACTAATTCCATCAAGAATGAGTGTTATTAGCTGAAGATTGAGAAAGCAGGACTCTTAATTCTTCATTCAGCTTGTACTCTGACCAAGGATGTGCTCACTTGGTTCACTGAAATTTCTAACATGCAAGGAGAGTAAATAGTACAATCATTGTAAATGCAATTTTTTGTCTGTAACCAAAGCATTCAGCCATTTGTCTCCAAGCTGTCTCAGGCTGCTTGCTATTCACTGTTTTGTTATTAATGCAAAGAATGGAACTTTTCCCTTTTATAAAAAAAAATGTTCAAATCTGAACTGATTAGCAGACATGAACCAGCTCAATTTGACACCCAAGTAAA
The DNA here is from genome assembly GCF_029582105.1 of Oenanthe melanoleuca. Classification (NCBI taxonomy): domain Eukaryota; kingdom Metazoa; phylum Chordata; class Aves; order Passeriformes; family Muscicapidae; genus Oenanthe; species Oenanthe melanoleuca. Next base: position 9,150,686 of record NC_079342.1, read on the forward strand.
GAATACTTCAAAACAGAGGTCCCATTTAGGAAGGTGATGGCAAGACCCATGTCACTATTGTAAATAATCTGCCAACAATTGCAATTGTCCTCTCAGCAGAAAGAAAAAAAGACTTGTCCAAAGGAATCAAGAAGTCTTTAAAGTGATTCATAATTTTAACTGAAGATGAAACACACAGAATAATCAAGAGACTGAACTGAATATCTCCAAATCAAGGGAGTTTTAATAGTCAGATGCTTAGAAAAAAGAATTCTACTGAGCCTTTCAGTTTGTTATTTCTACTGCATGACGTGTCTACATGATCAGTTTAGCCATGTTTGACTTACAGGGCAGGTCAAAGGTCAGACAGGCTTTTGTTAGCTTTGGTGCTATCTATGGCATAGCAAAAGCACTGTGCAAGAACTGTATGATGCATATTTTATATTTATTAGTGGACTTTATTCGTAGGATTCTCTGTTGCTGCTGGCTGGTTTGAAACTGGCCTGGGTGTGTATAAACAAGATGAAATCCTATTTGGAAGGCTATGTGTATGTTTTTCTAGGTGCCCTTGCTAAATAGCTATTGGGGAGTGGTACAGTAGGAAATTTAATTTATAGCAAAAGACATGTGAATAAACATCCCTAAATTCTTAGCTCAGGCTTTGCTCATGGTCAACAGGGCTTTGAATCTGATCTTTCTTCTCACTGCTTAGAGAAGGGCTGAACTTCTAGTGGTCTGATGGAGAAATGCTTGCTCAGCACTATTTCCTTGTTGCTCCTTAGCTGTTCTAGCCCTAGATGCTGCTCTCTTCTGGCACTCACATGCCATTTGAACCCCTCTTGCACGCCTTCAAAATGACAGCCTCTTGGGATGTTTTCAGGGCATGCTGTCTGCCTCCTACCATTGCAACAATGAATCCTACAGAGGAGTGTAAAAAGATGTTCAGTAGAGAAAAGTGCTTTTGAGCAAGAAGTCAGCTTAATTGTAGGACAAACTAGCACTAGGCTGTTACCTGTCAGCCAAGAGAATTATTATCTGTGTCAGAGATGGAGTAAGGAGGGAAGAGGATGGGAGATCACCAGAGAAGGTAGTCTTGATGACAGCTTTGCCAAGAGTGTGCGTAGGAGGTAAGTGGAAGAAAAGTAGAGAGGAAAATGTTATTGAATTGAAATAGAGGAAGAAACATTGAAAAAGGATGATGAAACTTTCCAGAATCTAAAGGATCAGGAATATTTCATGCTTCCTGTGCATGCTAAGGGGTAGTATCAGTCAGTATGCCTGCACCCAGGGAGGAGCTGACTGTGTGCACAGCTCTGTGGTATTTGAGAAGGGTTAACTGGAGCTAAAAAGCACCTGGAACCATGACCAGAGTAAATAAGAGTCTTTCACAAGACTGTCTCTGCAGTTAAATGTTAGTCCTGTGTGATGGGGGAGCACTAGGCAATGAGGTTTGTAGAAACATCTCTAATGAAAGGTAAAAAAAGACCTTTCCTATAGCAGGTTTCTGGGGCTGAACTGATTACAAAGCTCATAGAAAACTGTAGTGTTGCTAATGGGGTTAGGGAGCCTGTACTGTTCTGAAGAGCTGTTATAGTGAAAGTCAGGTAGTAAAGGCTATGCCAGGACCTAGAGAAACTGAATAACTTCATAAATTTATTGTTATTTTGAAGTTCTGGTTCAACAATTGCTATCCCAGAGCAAGCCCCATATGTTGTGGCTTACACCTAAGAATACAGCATGGAAAGGATATCTGGAATTAGAGAAATAAATACTCTACAATGTAGTTATTCTGCAGTTTGTTGCAATTTACAGTATAGAAAATTGCCTTCTTTATTCTCTGATTCTGACTGACTAGAAAACATGGCAATAATTTCTTTACTCTGCATGTGTTTAGCACTTATTGACATTTTCATCTTTTACAAAATAAGGTAGGACTTTTAAGATGGGACCATTTTAACCCAGACACAAGGGCAGATATTCTTCCCTACCTGAAAATGTCTTGTTCCAGCTCGTGAGTCCGTTGTTGGTCCTCTTGATTCTGCTTTTGCATTTCTTCTTCTTCTTTTGGAGTCATGGAACTAAAGCCATCCAAGAGCCATTTTTCTCGCAAGGCCTTTTTCTGATGGGGAAAAATAGACAAGTGAGTGAATGCTGAAAGTTAGAGTATTTTACCATTTGCTGTGTTTATCTTGATGCCACAGATGTAATCCACAACATTGTAATCTATCCAGCATAAGGCAACCTGAACTCAGTGGGTGCCACTGGAAGAGAAATACTAAACAACTTTTGTGGTTTGAGATTGACTTAAAAGCAAAGTCTTCAGGAGCAATGCACCATTTTATTAGTTCAACAGAAATGTAGAGTATGCCAGCTGTTATCCCTAACAGATTAATATGGGTAAGTGGATCCAGTGGTTTGTGTGTCTTCAATAAAGCAAATCAGCTGTGCAACCATACACATAAGACTCATGAAGGGCTCCAGAAGCACAACAGTTTTATTTCAAGAGCCCTAATTTCTGGGGTCCTGGCATTGCATAGCTTCTGGAAGGAGGTGTAAAAGATGAGAAGTTTCTGTAAATAAGACTGTATAGCAGTATGAAATCTCTAGGGAGTTAGTGATGCAATGCTGCCCCTGGAACTTAAAAGGATCTTGTATAGTTATGATAGTGAACTCACATTCATGTATGAATGAAGATGAGTGGGGTAAGAGGGGCAGAGAAAAGGTGGAGCATGGGCAGCTGGTGCCTGGTTAGTGTTTCAGCAGACCTGCTGTGTATTTAGAACTGCTCTTGCAGGGGCAATCCAGAGCTTAGGCATTTAGGTCCTGACCTGGTGAGTGCCTGTGGAGTTCTTGCTGTGCAGTGGTGGCTTAAAAGTGGGTGTATTGCATGTGCACAGGAAAATGTATCTCTCTCAGCTGTGTTTTCAAATTCTGAAAAATATAGTTGTATGCACTGATTGCTTCCTACAGCTGCTTTACACTGGGAAAGGTGGTACATGAAAGTTATCAGAGCTCTCAAAACACTCTTGGTATAAAAAAATTATAAGTAAAAAAAAAAAAAAAGTTCATATTTGCAGGCTAAAACTTATAAACCATGCCAACTTTTTAACACTCTTTTTACTCCTTTCAGTCTAACTAAGGGGCATAAATGCAGTTGCTGCCTTGGGGAAGGAATTGGGACTCTTTAGAAATACTCTTTCAACAGCCAAAAAAGGAGCACACATATAAAGTCTTTAATTAACTGTGAATGTCCCAGTTATAATTTAGATACCCTGAGCTGTCTAATTTCCATGTTAAGTTTTTGGTTTTTCCCCCCATACAGTTTTGTTAATTGCAGGATGTGGATGCAGATTACATTGAATTTTGACTACTGCTGCTTGAGGCAGAGTGCGCCCAGCACTGGTGAGAAGGCTGCATTAACCTCAGTGCTGCTTGCAGGGGCTGTTGGAATCCCTGCCTGCATCCTGTGTTGAGTCACTTCAACTGTTGCTTCCTACACTTTTCTATTTATTGTGTACTTTCCATGAGGTTATTACTGAAGCCCAGCTGGCAGTGCAATATATATGTAGGACCTAATTGCAGTTAAAAGCAGTTTTCCACTTTGATGTATAATGTCACAGAAAGTGTGTCTAAAACAGGCTTGCTGAAAAGTCCATGATGCTTTTAGTTTTTTTGACTTGTAGAATGTAAGAGCAATGTTTACAATTGCCTTAGCCTGCAGGACAGTGTTCTATCTCTCAACACTGCATCCTAGGAAATCACAGTTTGCTCAAAACTGGTGTCCAGAGCCTTGACTCTATCTGTAAAATCACTTTGGCAGCACTTCCTGGTAGTTGTGTTTTAGGCTCTAATGAAATAAATGCAGATTTTAATAGGATATTTTTACATGATCTGGTAGATGCAGGTGGCCTGGTGTTGGCGCAATACTTATTGAGCACAAAATACTGTGTTCTCAAGCTGGAGGGTGTATAGTTATTAATTCCCTTTCTATCAAGCTGTTTAGATTTTAATGATAAGTAAGGCTTCTAGAAAAGTGAGGTTTTCATCTTGGCCAGAACAGTGTTAGTCTAGCACTTATGTCTCAAAAAATAAATGTATAATTCCTTGTAAGATTTTGAGTGAGGCTGGCACTGTAGACCTCAGAAACTGATACCATCTATTGAAATCAACAAAAGCTTCTGTATGTATAGGGTTAGGCCCAAGAAAACAAACTCCCTAAATACAAGCATAACACAATAGTGTTATTTTGCATGTTTCTAGAGCAATTTGCTGGTACTCCCAACTAAATGCCATGTGGTCTTTTTCATTTAATTAGCTATTTTTGAAAGAATGGCTCATTGTGTAGTTTGGAAACAACCTTTGAATAAAAGGTCTGGTCTGTCTGGGCAGTGGCACAAGCCACTGCAGGAGCAGCTGCCTTGGACCTGACAGGCTTTTTTCTGCTGTCTAACATTTCCTTCCATGACAGTGTCTCTAGCTCAGGATCAGGTTGTGCATGTGTTACAGCACTGACATGAAAGCACACTCATTTTGTGTTAGGCTCTGTGTGTTAAGGGAAAGGAGTACTTGTACACTGGGATGTGATAAAACCCTGGGAGGGGCCAGAGTGCTGGAAAGTAATCACTTTGTTTTGTGGTTCATGGTCACAGCAAAAGTACTACGACAGTATCCTGCAGATTCTGAGAATAATTTACAGTGTGTGCTCCAGGTATAACTCCACTGCCATCCTTAACAAGGCTGGAGCAGCACTGAAAGATTAATCCTTTATTGGAAAGCAAAGACGTTTTGAGTTTGTGGATATTGCTCTCCCAGGGGTATGGCAGTTTACCTTACAACATTTTGGGGAAGGCATAAATAATTTTCACGTTTTTTTCACAAAAAAATGTGATTCAACACTGTGAACTACTGGAAGGAGGAGGTGTGTGACGAGCACCTACAAGGTAGCACTAATGGAGTTCAGGCATGACAGAAGCCTGAAAATTAATAAGCTAAACTGTAAAAGCTCTGAGAAAGTACATGCAAATCAGTGCTGACTACACTTTTCAAATAATTCTATCTGGTCCTTTCCCTTGTTGCTTCAGTGAGAGGGATTCCAGGAAGAAGGAAGGATTAATTGTTGGCCCATCTAGAAATACTGGATAAAATTTCCTCTGTACCCAAGCTATCAGCCCCCAGTTATCCCTTGCAGTTCTGTGAAGCCCTGTCCATACAGGTTGCTTGCACACTCTCCACTTCAATTGAGAGCAGTGCACATGTAGGGAATAAGTGTTCCTTCTCCACTTCTACCAGATAACTAAGATCTGTCATGATGCATCATCTGTGTCTTTCTAGTAAGAAGTTTGCTTGGGGACAGCAAACAAGATCATTGGAAAGCCAGAGCAGGAATTCCTATTTGCAAAAAGGAAGTTAAAATCTCCTTTTTAATGCAACAAACAAAAAACATTCCCAAGAAAATCTCCAATCAAAAAAAAAAAAAACCAACCCACAAACCAAACTAACAACCTTTTAATAAACCTGTTGCTAAGGGTTATAAATAGGAAGGACAAAATGAGGAACAGGATAGTGATATCCATCTAACAAGAACATCTCTATGGCAGTGAGTTTACTGACCTGCAATAGCTTCCTAGGGGACAGGTGTGAGTTTTGTTAATAGAAGGTGGATATCTGGATTTTACCATGCACATAACTGCTATATATATATATATATGAGTGGAATCAGCCTGAATTGCTAGGGAAATGATCCCTCAATACAATTTACTGCAGTGTTTGAATGTTTTAGTAGTCTAAGTCTGTTTTAAAGCAATTTATGCCCTGGATCCTTTTGTTGTTTGACTCTGTTGAAATATCTGGATTAGGCTGAAGCAAGATTGTTCATTAAGGGACAAAGCTTCTGGGGCATAAAGCAAAAGATGTTAATGTACTAATGTTGTGTTTGATATTAGTGCCTGTCTTATTCCTGAGCTGGAAAAAGTAGTCTACATTTTGTGTGCTCCAAATAACTAATGCTATGTATGTATTTGTACAGTATACATGTGTATGTCAGTATATATTTAAATACATACTTCTTCGTTTCCAAGTGAATAATTTCTTGAACAGATCCTTGCTTTAGCTTGTTTATGTAATAGGACTGATTTAATTTAAAAGCTTTTCTGTGTCATATCTGTATGATTTCTCATACAATAGGCAGAGAAGTCACATCCTCTGTTCTCTTTCAAAGTAAAACCATTTCAGTAGTATTTTTCCAGGAGTGTTTTAGCCTCTCCAAAAACTCCATAAAACTGATTAACTTTAGCTGTGAACATGCACTAAGTTTGTAAGGAAACTGCCCTTGGGCTCTGTCTGCACACAGCAGTAGTGAGGATTAGCTGGTTGTCTACAACAGATCAGTTTATCCCTCTATAAAGGAGGGCAAAAGAGTCATCTGGATTTATAGACATGGAAACTTGAAATATAACTTTCAGTACTCAATGTAGCCATGTACCATGATGGAGGAGTCATATGTTTGCTACTCAGAGGTTACAGGGCTTGGAAAAGATATTCCCCTCCCTTTTAGACAAGATGTTACACAAATGGTCAAGCCTGTCCTTGGAGTAACTACCTTCCAATAAAACCTGGGCATGGCTGTGTGCTGGCTTGCCTGGCCCAGTGAGCTAGTTTATCATGGCTTTTCATTTTTTTGGCTTGACACAAAAGGAAAGGGTGGAGGAGACTCAGGATCTGGTGTCTGTTTTGAAGAGGAGTCTGTTTTAAATATGCTTTTCTCACATTTGCTGGAGGAGACACGCCACGCTCCTGGTGTTAGATTCAATATATCCTTCTTGAGACTGTTTATCTGCTCATATAATGAAAAGAGTATGTAAAATACCAAGTCTTGCATATTTCTTGAAGCATAGATTTTATCTCCCTAAATGACACGTACTGCCAAACTGCTATAAACATTTTAAGAATAGTGGTGTTGGGTAGAAATCGCTGCAATTTCAGTTCTCTACAGAGGTGGATCTTTAGGTTTCTTATACCTTTGGAGTTTGCAATCCTGAGTTTACCAGGCCATATTTGAGAATAATATTTGTAACATTTATACTTTTTTTAATATACAAGGAAACAGCATTATTTTACTAAAGAATAATTAAATAAACTGACAAAAGCCTACAGCCAAATAAATAGGTTGTTTTTTCCTAGGAAAAAATGCAATTAGACCTCATGATTGTGCTGTACCCTGTACCAAGTGAGGTTGCTGTTGTGGGATTAGGGAGCGAACACACCCAGTCTGAAATGTGAGGCTTAATTTTCATCTGTGAGTTTTTCCTGGTTATGATCTCATTTTATGCCATGAAAGTGATCAAGTAACATTAGCTCCCCCGTGTAATTTTTTTCAAAGAGTGATGCTTATTAAAGTCAAGTGGAGCCCTGGCAAGACTCCACAAAGCTGTGAAAATTTGACAGTAAAAGCTCGAGTTAAATGCTTGAAGATTTGCATTCTGAAATCCCCAACCTTTATTCATGCTGTATGGCTTGAGGCTATCTTTAGTTACATAAATCTAACACTTTACTTACCTTTAAATGTTGGTGTTTCATTTTTTCCTCTTCTACTTTTAGACGTTTCTGTGTAATTTCTTCTTGCAGTTTTCTTTTGTCCTACAAATTAAGACCAATAAAACTTTGTTTAGAGAAATGACTTGTTAATAAAATTATTATGTAAGTGTTGTTCAGTAGGGTGAAATCAATCCATGCAAATAAAGCCTTGTTTTAAAGCTTATATGATGTTTAGGCAGTGCACAATTCTTTGCAGCAATATCTTGATCCTACACAGGTATGGTTTCCACTGCTCTTTCTCTAAAGTACATTTAAATGTGTTCATGACCACAAAAGAAGGATGATGCAAAATAAATTTTTTTAGTCTTGGGAAGGCTAGGGGGCAAAAACAGGAACAAAATACTCTTGTGCAGAACTGTACATGCAGAGTGAGACTAAAAATGGCTCCTGACCAAAATTCCTAAGGCAGCCCACACATGGTTTAGGAGAGGAAGGAGTCTGCATGGCCTACACTGAGCAGCTGTGATACATCACTAGATGAAATGGGCTGTCACTGAATCCAGTACTGAGTTTATGTATCCTGTGGCTAATAGCTGAAATAAACAGGAATAAACAAAGACTTAGAGATCTGTTTTGTTAGTCAAATAATGGTAAAGATGAGAAAACTGTAAAATACTTCATATATGTTGTTGCTACATCTCAATTTAAAAATAGTTTTTTTGCTTGGGCACAGACTTTTCATGGCTGCTGATCTTTAGAAGGAAAAACCTTTTTTAATGCTGGTCTATCCTAGTGCCACCTTAATCCTTTTTATTGCAGGTTAGAGAAAAATGAAATTAGGGGAAAAAGGAAAGGGTAAACAATGTCTGAATGCTGACAGTGCTTGAGCCTCTTCCATTTTTGGATAGCACTGTCACATGGAGTAACCTTGTGGCTCCTCAGTGTGAGGCCAAACACTGATTTAGTACCTTGTGTCCTCAGCAGCCAGGGGGAAAGAAATCATGCCAAAGGAAAGCAACTTTAATAAGGTGTATTAATAGGCTATTGTCTTGGTCAGCCTTGATGTTATAAAATTCTTTTATTCAGCATGGCACCTTGCCATGTGCCAATCAAACATTTGTACTGGTTTCTTGATACATTTTAGGTAAGTAAATGGAATCTTCTGTTGTCCTGTGCAGAAATGTTTGTTGACTGTAGGCTAATCCCTCTTCCCTTTCAATTAGAACAGCTTGGCTCTGTTAAAAAAGTGGTAGCTTTCTTGTAAGGAATCTGTTTTTAGACAAGTATGGTTTAGGAAGGAGTTAACTTCTTCATAAACAGAGGAAGAGCCTTGCCCTTTCAGCCCACCTGAGGAACCAGCTGGGTGTAAGGACTGGAGAAAGTCAGTAAGGAAGTGCAGGACATAAGGCTAGGAGTTGTTCTCCAGCGTTTCCCTAGGATCTGGGACTTGGAAACAGGAAGAGATGTGGTGTGGTGGCTGAATCACTTCACTGTTACTGGAAATTAGATATTAGCAGTGGGGCCACAGGCTCTGAGGACACTTTTCTGAAGGATAGGAAGTGGAAGAAGCCACCAAGCTTTATGGAGGCAGAGGGCAGGATACAGTCTGGCCAGGCACTACTGATACTGTGCTGGGATTTAGGAGGTGAACATCACAGTGTCACTGATCTCTCACAGCCTGCAAAGTATAGGAGTTATTTTGAAACCCTTTACAATTTTTTCCTTGATTATGGCGTTAGTCTGCCTTTTTAAATATTCCAAACAGAACAGGTGGGGCTCTTTCCTCAAAATACATGCTATTTTTATCTCTGCAGTGGTTTTGTGTTTTGCCAATGCTCTTCAACGCAATTAACAAAGTTACTGATTTAGGATCACTACAATTTGTAATTTTTCTGCAATGACCCTTATCCAAGACTTCATCCAAAAGCTGCAATGCTGGATTTTTCTTAGCCAGTCCTGGTTTTGAAGACAGAGTATCTGATCTCCGATCTTCACGCTTTTCCTTACTTAGGAAATATTCCTGATCTCATGGTATAAATGGCCTTTAAATAACCTATTAT